>NC_068310.1:34349156-34694990 GCF_025860055.1 Xyrauchen texanus | reverse complement strand
ACTGGATGCTGAGAATTCTCCCACTGCACTATGGAAAGAGTTTTTTGTTCATTAGTACTGATGGTTCACTACTATTAGGCATTTTAGTAACAGCAATGACGTAAAATGCCTTAACTTTATTCACATTGCTCCTTATTGCTTAGTGAAAATATATAAATAAGCAGAGCACATTTTGCTTTCTTTCGGTAATTCAAAAAAAATATTTGCGTGCCAAAAATTTGCTTCGCATTCAGGATGAATAGTTTCAAGTCAAGTCAATTTTATTTGTATAGCGCCTTTCACAACACACATCATTTCAAAGCAGCTTTACAGGCAAGATAAATCTGTAATGTCTATAATGTCGATGAGTCATCATTGTGTAATTAGATAAAATACGATTTTGAATTGTGTTTCAAAATAAATAATTTAATAATAATTGTATTTATAACCCCAGTGAGCAAGACGAAGGCAACTGTGGCAAGGAACACAAAACTCCAGAAGATGTTGGTTAATGGGAGAAAAATAACCTTGGGAGAAACCAAACTCACTGTGGGGGCCAGTTCCCCCTCTTGCTAACATCATGAATATAATGCCAATATAACTTATGTATTACCATGCAAGTCATGGTTTAAATGATTAAACTAAGTAAGGGTTAAGGGACAGTGTTTAAACATAGATTTTGTATGAACTGTAAGATTAATGACTAATGTCTTTGAAGTCCATCCTGGATTAACTGCAGAAGTTCACATCGATGCAATTGTCCTTGTTAATTGACTGAAGTGTTTTGTTGGCAATTGATAGTCTATGTATTCCATTTCAAGAGTGTAGTCCATCAATAGACCAAGGTGATGCAGGCAGAGATCAGTGAGGTTCATCGCAGTTCAATCTCGCCTGTAATTTAGGTGAGGTTCGGTGTGGGCCGTCCAAGGTTCAGACGATGGTATATGAGGTATCCTATGTCTTATGGTTGGAGTTGGCATCAGTTCATCCTCTGAAGTCCATCGTAATAGACTGAAGTGATTTTCAGAACAAAAAATCGTTGGCTGAATTTCATTGGCCATTCACTTTGCTAACTGAGTGAAGTATACTTAAGGGGCGGTCACACAAGGCTTTGAGCATGCAACGTTTTTTCGGACAGCACAATGGACCAGGATGTGATGTCACGCGGGAGAGCTTCTGGTTTTAGTCAATAACACTTCACAAATAACAAAAAAGATTACATTATCTCTTTCCTATCATTTGTTCCACGTAGATGCAGGGTCCGCTTCGTGATAGTCTGCATATGTATTTGATTTGGCACAAGTTTTACGCAGGATGCCCAGTGGCTGGTGGACAACAACAACTGCCATTTACCACTAAGCGGCGGTGACATCACCACGACGCTTGTGCCAGGCTATGTGCACCTTGAGGCCACGTGAAGTGTGGAAAGCCCGCTGGCAGGTGGTCACGGGGCAGACCCAGATGCCGCAGGTCGACTGAGACGACTGGCTGATGGACCACCTGTGCCCCCTACTGTGCCAACTTGTTGTGCTTTAGCCATCCGGCACTCCACTTGTTGTTGTGAGCGTCACTCCTCCACCCTCCATTGTTATTGGAGGTCGACTGCCTCCAACTGCCCAGTAGTGTCCTTCAAGAGCCTCCGCCACAGAGGCCAATCTTGACACCGCTTTTACCAGTCAGCGGCAAGTCCACTCAGCTCCACATCACTCCATCTCCTCTCTAGCCTGTGCTACGCCCGTTTAGCCCCTTAAATTTGGCCAAACAAAAGCTGTTTAGGCATGTGGTGGCTGGGCCTGCGAGCTACATGGCCCAGCCAATGCAGCCTTGCCTACCAAAGGAATTCACCGATGGGACTTCGTCCAGATCTTTCAAGGTTTTGTCAGCACCTCTCACAATCCTGCCTGTTTAAACCCAGGATGGATCATAAGCAGGCCAGTCTAAATGTTTCCAACCGGCTAAGATGTTCCATTTACGGGTTCCATGTTTCGCAAGCATAGAGAAAGGAGGGTATGACCGTGGCCGAGAAGACCCAAATCTTCGTGCGGAGCAACAGACCAGGTAGATTCCACACAGCGTTACGCAACCATTGAAAAGATAATGCTGCTCGACTGATTCAGAGTGAGATCTCTGCTGCTAAACCGGACCCGGTCATGGGGCTGGGGGACTCTCACTCACACACATACGGGGCAATTTAGAGTCTCCAATTCACTTAACCTGCATGTTTTTTTGGGCATGTGGGGCAAACCGGAGCACCCGGAAGAAACCCACGCAAACATGGGAGAACATGCTAACTCCACACAGAAAGGCCCTAGTTGAGCCGGGACTCAAACCCAGGACCTTCTTGCTGTTAGGCAACAGTGCTAACCAATAAGACACCGATCATTTGAATTCAGCCTAAAGGTCGGTGTGTGAAATTTGGATCTTCAGATCTTCTATTGGCTATGCGTCCTCTCACAATGCAGATTCTCTGAGTTCACCAAGCTTTTACTTTGGTACGCAGGGGCATACAATGTTTCTTCATTTGAGCTTTTCCGGTCTCCCGCGTTTGAATAGGAGTGAATGAAGTGTAAAGTGTTATGTGACTTCCCACTTACTTTATTAGCATTGCGGCAAGAGCAAAAAAACAAAGCAAAATGAATTGCAGATAAAAATCACTGGACGAATTGTATCACTTTGCTAATTGAGATAAGTGTACTTCATTAGGAAAGCAACAAGAGTCAAATCAGAATTAACTGCAGACAAAAATTGTTGGTTGATTTTAGGCTTTTCGTTTCACTCTTTGTGTGAATAGGCTTTATTCTAGGCTTATTCACCCAAAAATGAAAATTCTCATCATTTTCTCACCCTCATGCCATCCCAGATGTGTATGACTTTCTTCAACAGAACATGATTGAAGAAAAATAGAACAATACCTATGCTCAGAAGGTCCTTAAAATACAAGTGGATGGTGATCAGACTTCTGAAGATCCTAAAAGGACAGATAGTCAGCATAAACGTCATTCATACGACTCCAGTGGTGAAATGAATGTCTTCCAAAGTTAAACAATTGAACAATTGCTTTTAGTGCAGTAAAGATCAATATTTAAGCACTTTTTAAATATTCTGCAATGCATCTCTTCCGGTCAGCAGCAGTATGCGCGTGACATAATCGCATGAGAACTGATGCATGTGCGAAACACCCGGAAGAGCAGCGTTGTTTACAACTGAGTATGAGGAACGCTGTACAGAAACATAGTTGGTTTTGGTTTAGATCTGTATTTGTATCTGTGTTTTACACCATTGTGTGTTTGTGTGCTTATCCTGGAAGTCTCAACCTGTAACATCCCAATGCAAATTCGTCACACCATGGACTATGTGAACTCCTTGCTCTTGTGAATGCGTATACTGCTGCTGACCGCAAACGATGGTTTATAGTTAAAAAGTACTTCTATCTTTTACGCACCAAAAATGATCATGTCACTTTAGAAGACATTCGTTTTATCTGCTGGAGTTGTATGGATGAAGTTTAGGCTCACTGTCTGAGATTTTTGAATCTTCAAATGTCTGATCACCATCCACTTGCATTTTAAGGACCTACTGAGCTAAGATATTTTTCTATCAAATGTGTTCTGATGAAAAAAGAAAGTCATACACATTTGGGACGTAATGAGTGAATAAATGATGAGACAATTTTCATTTTTGGGTGAATCCCACCATACCATATTAAAACCACAGCAGCGTGTAGTCTAACACAATTGTGCACACATGCACATACATCCGTTCACAGCATTTAAGAACAGAAAGAACATTAGTGTGCTGAACCTTATTAAAAGTTTAATTTAGCTAAATATATTTAGTCCATTCTACTGAAGGATTTCTTGTCCACTGCACACACCCCCACACATGCTGCCTGTGTCTGTGAGAGGCTGCATGGTTGGAGTCTGTGATTGACAGGAGTGTGTCCCCTGGCCCCTAATAGCTTCTTAATCAGACCAGATAATAGACTGCCATGCCTGTTCACCACCCACATGCACACACATCCCCCATCACTCTCTTACGCTCACATATGGATATGGTACACATGTTTTTGTACTTTTTATTCAATTTAATTTTTGAAGTTTATTTTTATAAACAATGTTTGAAACTTGATATAATTTAGTCACATAAACATAACATTTGTGTCATTACACATTTAAAATGCTTTAAAACACATTTCTCATGATCTTACATTTCTTTTTATATGAAGGCGTATGCTTAAATGTTTGAAATTAGTTTTGTAGACAAAAATATAATTGTGCCACCAAGTGTTTCAAAACGTTTTGACCGGTAGTGTATACACACACACCTTTTAAATGCAGATTATATCTGCAATAATTTTATTAATCTGTCAATGTGCATGCTATTTTTGAACTGCAATTTATTGCATTACATTTTTAAAAATGTAATACATTTATATTGCTCATCTGTAAAGTTGCATGTTTTAGTAAGCTTGCACTCCCTATTATTTTATGTAATTTGTAAAGTAGATTATAACTTTAAATCTCTCTCCAATCAACTGTTTAAAAAGGGATAATTCACCAAAAATGTAAATTCCCTTATCATTTACTCACTCTCATGCCATCACAGATGTGTATGACTTTCTCTCTTCTGCTTAACACAAATGAAGATTTGTAGAAAAAATATCTCTGCTCTGTGGTTCCATACAATGCAAGTGAATGGTGACCAGAAATTTGAAGGACCAAAAATGACATAAAGGAAACATAAAAGTAATCCATATGACTCCAGTCTTTAAATCCATATCTTCAAAAGCAATATGATAGGTGTGTGTGAGAAACAGAAAAGTATTTAAGTAATTTTTGACTCTAAATCTCCATTTTAACTTTCACTTTTAGATGTGAAAGTGAAAGTGGAGATTTAGAGTAAAAGACTTTAAATATTGTTCTGTTTCTCACTCACTCCTGTTATATTGCTTCTGAAGATATGATTTAACCACTGGAGTCATATGGATTACTTATAAAATTCCTTTATGGGATATGGGAGCTACAAAGGTCTGATCACATTCACTTGCGTTGCATGGACCTACAGGGCTGAGATATTCTTCTAAAACTCTTTGTGTTCTGCTGAAGGAAGTCATACACATCTTGATCGCATGAGGGTGATTAAATAATGAGAGAATCTACATTTTTGGGTGAACTATCCCTTTAAAAGCAACATAATACAGATTTTGCAGTGCATTTAACTTGCGTAATTTGATGTGTTTTCAAGTTAAACTGAATATTCAGTGGTAAATAATTTAGGACAGGACTCGATTTTATCCATTGGGATTGGATCGGATCGTGATAGGCTGAAAATTTAGACTATGAAATGTATTGATGACATGTCATGCATGAATGGCCTTTATTAAGAAAGTAAATAAGATTAATTTTCAGTTTGATTTTGAGTTTGGTTCACAAAATCTTCCCCAGCTAGCTAAAGTTTTTTCCCATTTGTCTGTTTGTTTACAGGTTTGCCGGCAAGACTGTGAGTACGTGTTCTCTGGTCCTGGTCTCAGTCACCCTGAACAATTCCGACGCTCTGGTCACCGTTAACACCGAGAAAACTGTGATCGGCTCTATGCTGCTGCGGCAGTTTAAAATAGCTCTGACGAACAACACCCCCTAGAAAGAGTCTCTCCAACAGAGCATAAAAAGTTAACCTTTCACACACACACACACACACACACACACACTCACAAATTCAGTTTAAGAAAAAAAAGTGCCATAATTCAAATGCAAAAGTGCTCCATTTGTGTTATAAGGAATCTTAACAATTTGGTATGGTTTGTATTTGTGTTGTGGGAAGTTATAGATATATAATTCAGGTCAAGTGTGTGTGTGTGTGTGTGTGCACAGAGGGCTTCTTATCTGTTCCTGATATCTGAGTTTTGTGTACTCTGAAAATACTATATCAATACTGACAATTAGCAGAATTTCTTTATTTAACAGCAAGTTAAATATTTCTTTTTATTTTAGTTTTAATTAGCCTGATATATGAGCATTGTTGCCTAATCAGCAATTTGATGTTGTCTGTCTGGTCTTTGAGGGAAATGAAGCTTGTATAATGTCCAAAACATTTGTTAAATTTCTCCACTTTGTGAAGTGCCTTTCCTAAGATGATTAACCCAAGTGCCCGACAGGCTCTGCCAACAAGCCCCAGTTGTTTGACTATTGCCATAATTACAATGATTAAAAAGAAGTCATACAGAAACTATAAAGCAATTTTGTTTATTTGTGTCATTATACCATAATTTCTCCTGTTCTCTGCCAAATGGAATGCAAACTCAACACTTCAATGTTCTATCTGCAGAATAGCAACTGTGATGTCATCATTAGCGAAGCACGTAGCATGCTGTCTGGTTTATATGAAGTTGCTAATGAACATAGAAAGGACTTTCTGTTTCTATAGAACACAGACAATATTGTTTATTGCTTCTAAATTGTTCCCCACACATATCTCTATAAAATATGCTTCTTAAAGTGTGGGTTAACCCTATGACAAAATGCATCACAGCTTGAAACTAATGTAATCATCTTCAGGCTTTATTAGATGAAGTCAGGGAAACCTAATGTGCTACAGCTACTGATGAGCCAATTTAGGAGTTTACATGCTGCTATTTGGTTTAGAATTTCTACTAGTGATCAAATTTGCACACATGACATTTAATCAACAGGCAGGTTTTGAAGGAATTCATAAAAGGTTGGATTCAGAGTGAAGAAATGCTGCCCAAATACTTCAAAGTGGTTGTTAGGATTGAGTCCCCATTGTATTGATTGCAGGCCACCCTGGACTCCCCAATGGAGTGGATCAGACTTTCTTCTAGAGGACAACATACAGTACATGCTGTAAGTGATTATTTGACTCCATCATGTTAACGAACAAGAGAGGTAACAATTGTTTAAAATTTTGTCTGAAAATGTAGTGGCAAAATTACGTTCTTTGAGAACATTTGTGCAAAGTTTTTGCTCTGAAATTTTGTAAAATTTATCAGTAGCCTCAAAAAGGATTTGTACACTTAAGCCACACTTAAAAGTGACCAAAAGTAACTTTTATGAGGCATATTTTGCAACTGCTTTTAACTGTTCCGTAATCCTAATGTAATTAGGTTGCATATACCGATCAGCCACAGCATTAAAACCACCGGCTTAATATTCTGCAGGTCGCCCTCGTGCCACCAAAACCCACATCAACACTTATCTCAGAATAGCATGATGAGATAATATTTCTCACCACAATCGTACAGAGTGGTTATCTGAGTTACCTTATACTTTGTCAGTTTGAACCAGTCTGGCCATTCTCTGTTGACCTCTCTCTTAAACAAGGCATTTCTATCAGCAGAACTGCCGCTCATTGGATGTTTTTTGTTTTTGGCACCAACAATCATGCCACCAAATCATTGAGATCACATTTTTCCCCATTCTGATGGTTGATGTGGACATTAACTGAAGCTCCTGACCCATACCTGTATGATTTTATGCACTGCGCTGCTGCCACACGACTGGCTGATTAGATAAACACATGGATGATTGTTGGTGCCTGACAGGCTGGTTTGAGTATTTCTGTAACTGCTGAACTCCTGGGATTTTCACACACAACAGTCTCTATAATGTACTCAGAATGGTGCCAAAAACCAAAAAACATCCAGTGAGGGGCAGTTCTGTGGACGGAAATGCCTTGTTGATGAGCGAGATCAACAGAGAATGGCCAGATTGGTTTGAACTGACAAAGTCTACGGTAACTCGGATAACCGCTCTGTACCATTTTGGTGAGAAGAACAGCATCTCAGAATGTTATTTCGAGATTCAGGTTGGTGCCTACACAATATTAGTCAGGTGGTTTTAATATTGTGGCTGATCGTTAGATCCTTTGCACGTGACGTCACGGTCTACTCGCGCGAATTCTGAACGCCATGACGGACGGCAAGCCAAACGAGTTCGTGTTTGTGTTCGTTCGTGTTATAAAATGGTTATTTCGTGTTGTGCCGTGGGGTGTGCTAATACACAGGGTAAAACCAATCTATCGTTTTATCGAATAGCAGTTGATGGGGAGAGAAGGCATCGATGGGTTGCTGCTATCAGCCGAAAGGGCTGGCAGCCCTCCAAGTACTCCAGGATTTGCAGCGAGCATTTTTTACAAGGTAAGAATAATTTCCCAGTTACGTGTAATTCATTTCTGTAATACCATACCGTCATCCATGTCCAGATGGAGACCCAGTCAAATTGTCATTTGTAACATGAGTAAGCTATGTAATGAGCAAGTACCAGCTAGCGTGATAGGGCTGTGCAGTCTACCCATTCACACTGATCGCCCGTCTAACAGTGTCATCTGTATCTGACACAAAAAACCACGCAGATTTTGCACTTAAATGTCTATGCTTCTCTCTAATCTAGGTTGGCTTTTATAAACGTGTTGAAAGATGTTTTTGTAAAATAAACCAGCCCTCCCCCGCGACCCTGTACACAGGATAAGCGGTTGACGATGGATGGATGGATGGATGATACCAGCCCTCAATCTTTTGACCGTGCTTTTGTCCCTTATAAAAGGATATTAAATGCATGTAGAATTACACACTGGCAAATCTTACTAAATAATTAAATTCAATTTTATTAATAGTATCAAATCATAACAAGAGTTATTTCGAAAAACTTTACAAATAGAGTAGGTCTAGACCACACCCTATAATTTACAAAGAGCCAACAATTCTAGTAGTTCACTTCATGTTTTGAACAACACCCTACTACTCCTCCAATTCTTGTGAGTCTGTGGACTGTGTTTTGTCTGACAGCAGTCTATCTGGGCATGTATATGTCTTGGCCAATAACTCAGATAAAATGGCTGACCTATAGAAGGACTCGACATTCTGCACTGCTTCTGTAAAAAGTCAGCATCAGGCAAAATTCTCTGTATGAAAAAATTGGATGTAGACCACACCATGAAGTCACAAAACTTCCACCTCGTCACAAACAACTGGGCTTGCACCTGGTAGTGGTATTGATGATCTCTGTTAAGTGCATGTGTACCATCTGTGTTCTCAATGCAGAAATGTTTCTTTTCAGTGGCACTGAGGACTCCGGTGTCTTTGGCACAGTGTGGGCACTTGATTTCCAAAATACCATCGCCACAGCAGGAGCAGGACAGCAAGGCATCTGGAGATGCTCCAAGGTAGGGACGGGAGGTATCAATGTGGAGACCGGCATCACGAACACTTAGGTCCTGATGATGTTGTGCAGCGTACGCCTCATACGTCTCTCTGGCTTTTTGTTCATGTTCACATCCCCATCTGTAAATTAGAAAAATAATGTTATTAAGTCATCGTAACTCTGAGTGCTCTTTTCATTGGATTTGTTCTCTCATTTCCTAAGAACTATAAGTACTATAGATGTCAGTACCCAAAATTGGCCTAATTTTAATAGCACATAATATTCTCTTGTATCATATTCTATCACAGAGTCGTTTAAAAATATGTAAATTAAATATAACAGGAATAGGGATGCACAATATTGGATTTTGGCCAATATTCGATATGCCGATATTTTCAAACTCATTTTGGCTTTTTGATTTTACTGAAGAGAAATCAAATCAAAGTCTCTCTCCTGTACTGCCTTTATCTTATTACACTCATGTGTTGTAGATAAGGCAATACAAAAGACAAACAACATTTGATTCTACCATAAATATATACTTTTACAAATGCAGACAGACATTCACCCCTGAAAAATAGATAAATTATTTCACTTAGAATAAATGAGGAGAATAAATGATATGCCTGTGCCACATTTTATTTTTAAGTTCAGACTTCAAACTTCAGTCCTTAGGAGTAGGGATGTGACGGTGAAGATACATTCCACTAATTTAAAGGCAAACGTAAAATGCTGCGTGTTTGCACGGGCATGCAAAATGGTGGTCGTGTGGAGCAGCACTGTTTTGTTATTGTGCCTTGAATTTGCGCTAATTTGAAAACAAAACTAATTTTTTTACATACGCTTATAAAAAGCTGTTGCGGCAGTGTGCACTTCACTCTCTACGTTAATTTAAGACTTTATTTAAATCATTTAAGACTGCTCTTATGAGGACACTTCGACAAAACTGACATTTTGGCATAATTTGTACGTGTTATGTTTTGTTCAAGCCCGAAGAGAACTTCGATACTGACGCGAGTCTTTTCCTCCACACAGCTGACATGTTGGAAGTTTAAGTTGTTGGTGCTAATGCTACGTTCACAGTCGTCGCGTGCGCATAGTATAGAAATATTAATATCTGCCGATGATGATAATTTTAAGCTTTTATCGACCGATACCGATGTCGTGCCGATATCATCGTGCATCCCTAAACAGGAACCATTTAAAAGGAACATTAGGAATAAATAGGAAAAGGACCTTCACCATACACCTGGGATTAAAAATAGATAAGGGCACTCAAAGAGATTGAAGGATGCATATTTGTAATTTAATGTTGATAATTTGTAATACTGACTAATAAATTTTCCAATGATAAACGCATTTCTTTGTCTTGTGTTTGTTTCTTTGATGTTTTTTTAAGAAAGCAGGGGCCCTCTACATTAGAACACAACATGTATTGCATACATTTCCATAGTTGAAACATAAGTTCAAAGCACATCTAATTTCTTTACTCACACTATGGTGAAATTAAAAACAGAAACTATATGTTTGTGTCATTATGTCACACATGCCTGGTTGCAACTGTTGAAAATCTACATAGGTCAGGGTAACAGATCTGCCTAATTAGGGATTTGGAAGGATTTGTAGGGTCTGTCCTTGCAGCTGACTTGAACCTAGATGCCGTCACCCTACCAGCCCTCATGTCAAACCATAGCCTTGACTTTCCCTGTTGTCGTGTCTCTTCCTCAACTTTTACTGCCTACAACATTGTAAATTATAGAAGATGAAATTAATGACATGACACCTTCAAGCACATTTTAGTCATATGAGATTAAGAGGGATGACTATACCTGCTCTGGTGTGACTTCCATATCATTGAATACCGCATCACATTTTTTCTCAAGGTCCGAGGCAGACAGCTTCCGGTTCTGAGCACTGTATAACTCAGTCAGGGGATGTGGTAGACCCAGTGACACCACCTTTGGTTGAAACTGTTTACAGTAGTGCGGCATTATGCGTAGTATACCACCCTTCTCAGAAGGGTTTGGAGTTGCATTATCCAGAGCCTTGTAGAATTGTTCTATAGCTGCTGCAGACACACCCACTTTTTTCCCAGATGGACAACCTGAATGGCTTTGGTTGTTTACACCACAACGCTTTTTGGCAGGATTTGAGAAATCAATTCCCGATCCCTCTTCGTACAAAGCCTTGCCTGCTTTCAAAGGAGGTAGTCCCCACTGTCTGGGCCCATCAGTGCAGCTTTTGTCTCCCAGATGTTTGACAGCAGAGTCTATTGCGTACAGCAAAGCTGTTACGTGGGAGCACACCTCTCCCAGGCCCGCTTTACATGTACAGTGGCCACACAAGACTGTCCCATCCTCCTTCTGTGATGACAAGATGGCGGCGCACGCGAGTGCAGCGGCTCTTTGCTCTCCGAGTTGGTGTCTAATTTTGTGTCTAATTTTGTTTATTTTGTCGCAACTACAGATAGATATATATCAGTTAACAAACTCCTACAGTCGCCAGGACTTAATAAACATTGGAGTTGCCCACAGCAGGGCAATTATGTCATCTTTCCACCGGACTCATAACATACCTGACTCCATTACCAGAGAACCGGGCTCTCTGTGGATCCCGGAGCAGGTATCACTGTCAGATTAAGGAAAGACCCACACAGACCAGCGATCCCCAGCCTCTTCCTCTCAAATGCCAGATCTGTTGTCCACAAGATCGGCGATCTGGAGCTACTCTTAGCCGCAAATAATTCAATACGGAACTGCAACATAATGATAATTACCGAAACTTGGCTTACCTCTTTGATCCCCTATACTGCTGTTGAGTTGAATGACAGGAGGCTACACAGACAGGATAGATCCAGAGACACCGGTAAGAAAAGAGGAGGGGGGCTATGTGTATATGTGAATGATAACTGGTGTGAGCAGAGTCGCGTTATAGACAGTCACTGTTCCCGCGATCTGGAATCTCTGTCAGTGTTATGCAGACCCTTCTATCTACCGAGAGAGCTGACTGTAGTAACTGTGACTGCCGTCTACATTCCACCGGATGTAAATGTTAGCTCGTCTTTGGCTCATCTTTATCAAACCATCAGCAAGCTGCAGAAATCTTACCCGGATGGAGTCCATATGATTGCGGGTGATTTTAATCAGGCATGCTTAAAGTCAGTGCTTCCCAAATTCACTCAATATGGGAACTGCGCCACCGGGGGGGAAAAATATTCTTGACCATGTCTACTGTAACCTAAAGCATGCCTACAGGGCAGTGCCCCTTCCTCACCTGGGGCTTTCAGATCACCTCTCTCTGTTCCTCCTTCCTGTCTATATCTCTCTAAGAAGAACAACAAAGCCATGTATCAAAACAATTACAACATGGCCAGAGGGGGCGCTGTCACAACTCCAGGACTGCTTCTCAAGTACTGAATGGTCGCTTTTTGAACAAGGGGATCTTGAGGAGTACACAGATACAGTACTTTTTTATATAAAAACCTGCATTGACAATGTGACGGTACGTAAACGTATTAGGGTATTTTCTAATCAGAAGCCATGGATGACTTCGGAAGTATACAAACTTCTCAAAGCACGGGACTGGGCTTTCAGGTCAGGAGACATAGCCCTATATTCCACTGCTAGGAATGATCTGAAGAGGGGAATTAACACCGCTAAACGGGTCTACATAGAGAAAATTGAGAACTATGTCTCGGATAACGATCCGAGACGAGTCTGGCAGGGGTTACAACATCTCACTAATTATCAGGGCAGGAAGAAAATTGTAACAACAACAAACGGTGTCCTACTGGCAGAAGAATTGAACAACTTCTTTGCCCGTTTTGAGACCAAGAGCCCATTTAATTTATCCCCTTCTGTGGTCACTGATATGCCTGCACTCACTGTTCAACAGCACGAAGTGAGACAGGTTCTTAAAGCAGTGAACCCCAGGAAGGCAGCTGGCCCTGATGGGGTACCTGAGAAGGTACTCAAAGCATGTTGTAATGAACTCTCTGCTGTTTTTACCACCATTTTCAATTTATCTCTCACTCAGGCCATTGTCCCCTCCTCTTTGAAATCAGCAACTATTATCCCTATTCCTAAGAAATCAGCATCAAATAGCCTTGCTGACTATAGACCCGTGGCCCTCACTCCTCTTATAATGAAGTGCTTTGAGAGACTGGTACTCAAACATGTGCAAGCCAGTCTACCTCACTCCTTGGATAATCATCAGTTTGCATATAAGGCTAACAGATCTACAGATAATGCTTTATCCATTACTCTCCATACTGCCCTGAGCCATCTCGAACAGAGAAACAGCTATATCAGGATGCTCTTCGTGGATTATAGCTCCGCTTTTAATACAATTATTCCCGACATCCTGATAAACAAACTGTTGACTCTCGGCCTTCCCCCGCCTATCTGCAGCTGGATAAAGGACTTTTTGTCAAATCGCCCACAGACTGTCAAAATTGACACTCAGTTATCCTCCACTATCACACTTAGCACCGGCTCACCTCAGGGCTGTGTGCTGAGTCCTCTTCTCTATTCATTATACACCTTTGACTGTTCACCAACGTTTTCTACTAACTCCATCATAAAGTTTGCAGACGACACTACTGTGGTGGGACTCATAATGGGAGGGGATGAGTCAGCCTACAGACAGGAAGTGCAGAATCTGTCTGAGTGGTGCTCTGCCAATAACCTAATCCTAAACACTGCAAAAACAAAGGAACTTATAATGGACTTTAGGAAAGTAACACACACCACCAACCCCTTTTCATTAATGGCGAGAGTGTGGAGAGAGTTCACTCATTTAAATTTCTGGGCATCCATATTACAGATCGTTTCTCATGGACAATCAACACCACAACAGTTGTAAAAAAAAGCACAGCAGCGCCTCCACTTCTTGAGGATACTCAAGAAAAACAGCATGAATCTAAGGCTGCTGGTGTCCTTTTATAAATCCACCATTGAGAGCATTCTTTCATATTGCATCTCTGTGTGGTTTGCTGCGTGTTCTGCTGCCGACAAAAAGGCTATGCAGAGAATCATCAAGACTGCAGAAAACATCATAGGATGCCCTTTACCATCTTTGTCAGACATTGCACTTAGTCGCACTCTCTCAAGAGCCAAAAATATCATCAAGGACAATACTCATCCAGGTCACTTTTTGTTTCAACTGTTGCCTTCTGGTAGGCGTTATAGGTCTATACAATCCAGCACACCAGATTTAAAAATAGCTTCTTTCCAAATGTAATAGTTTCTATTAATAAATAGTCAGACAAATCCAGTCACCCTTTGCACTGTGATTACCGTTTTAATTCATTTTATACTGATTTTATACTGTTTTTTTATATACATATTATTTTATGTACTGTAAGGATTATTAAAATGTATTTATTGTATACACCAGTGGAGAGTGCTCCCAATTTCGTTGTATTGTAAAGTACAATGACAATAAAGGCATTCAATTCAATTCAATTCAAAGATACCCTTGGTTGTAGTTGGGTTTCAGACAGTGACTGGCTATGATGCACCTACAATTACAGAAAGTGGCATAAATACATTATTCTTACATGAATGTTATTGTTTACTTCTGCAGTGACACCATAAATGCACCTTGTGAATACATCTTAATCACAATGCTGTGTTTACCAGGTCAAATTTTAACATAGGTTACAGTGAATATTATAACATAAAGATGGCTAGATGTTACAATTATATGTGGTTATTACTGATCACAGATACTCCGTGGTTTACAGCATGGATTAACGTGTGATCGATAATTAATGACTGCACTTCCCAGAGCAGGGATGCGTCCAGGCCTTTTATAGTCTATGGTCCAGGCATCCATTAAAAGCCACGGCCGACAATGTCCTCTAAAATCATAGGCTACGTGTTATATAAATCTTTACTTAAGTAAAAAATAGATGTTAATACAAAATAAACCATAGATTGATGTCTTACCTTTGCCATTATGAGGTAGCTCCCCGCCGTTAAGCGTAGCATCGCGTTCCTGTTACCCAGCCAGCTACAAAGAACTGGTAAGCATCCAGACTTTTAAAAGCTTTGAGATCAGCTCCCGTGTATGGCGATACCCGTTTACCACGTAGTGGTATCAAATCGCGATGGGCGAGTCGGGCAGATCCGGCGATTTAATGAGTTCCGTAAAAACTGAGGGAGGAAGAAGGTATGGGTCGGTATCCAAACCTGCTATCTCCAACTTCTCCAAATACCGCTCTTTGTGAGGACCTAGCAGATGCCCGACCTCGACCGATAACGGCACGACAACTTTTTCAATAGAAGAAGCCATGCAGTTTAGTGGTATCTTATCTATATTAAACTGTTTAAAAAACTAATCAAATTTCCCGCTAGTCTACTACTGTGTTTAGCCTGTGCATCCAGTGATGTTGCCGTCCAGCATGGCGTCGTCACGTGGTCGTGGTCACGTGGTTGCAAAGGGAACCGATCTTATTTACGCTAGCGCCATCTTTGATTTTTAATTGGAATGACAACTAGACGTTGAGGCCCGGGCTAGACTCAGTCTCTTCAATGGGCTCTAAATTGCAGTTTCAAGTGTTTTTAGATTGTTCCGCTGACAAAACATTGATAAAATATCTGTCCAAGAACATTCAGTTTACAAAGAACTCCAGATAACATGAGTTGCGGAGAATCAGACGTGATCTAGGAGCTTTATACAGCTTTGTCCATGCCATTAAAGTGAGTATCCCTCACTGTCTCATTGTCAATCCCATTAAAAATCAAAGATGGCGCTAGCAGGTCTGTTAGGGCTGGGCAAAAAACTAGATTTTTAGATTAATTGTTTTATTATTATTATTATTTGGCCGATTCGATATCGATTCTGAAAAGCAGTTGATCGATCTTTGTTCACTGGGTCTGATAAACTTGAATCCAGCAGCCCAGGGGTCCACCACTCCTTATTATCAAGGTATGAATGTAAACACAGAGTTATTTATAAAGTAAATGGAAACCGTGGGATAACCGTGGAGTGGTGGTAGTGTAGTGGTCTAAGCACCACAACTGGTAATCTGGTAATCAGAAGGACGCTGGTTTGTGCTCTGTAAGTCGCTTTGGATAAAAGCGTCTGCCAAATGCATAACTGTAAATGTAAAAAGGCTGAGTTGTATCAAAATATTGAAATGAAAAATTGGTAATTCCAGCTCTGTCGCTGTGTAGCATGTCATTTATAATAATAGAATATGTTGTGGAAAATCGCGATGAATCTCTCCAGGTTGTAAGAAAACTCTCGGAGTCTTGAGTTCCAGATGCCAAAGTTGTTTATTGAACACCAACACACATGACCAGTCAGCTGTCTGTTCTGGCTTTATTCTTCTAAGTTCTCAGTTATATACCTTATGTTTATCTTTTACCCATTATCTCTGACCAATGGGATTATTGCCCCCATCTCTTTCCCTCGCCACCAATATGTTTTTTTTCCTTCGTTAATTAAATGTTGGTGGAACATCCCTCATCTGTCTATTTTTAAAAAACATACATCAGCTGGTAACTTCACATATTTTGAACACATGTTATAGTTCATGGTAAGAACACTTCAACAATAACCTTAATGAAAGTAAACGCCAGCTGTAAATATATACATTCATCTCATTAGAACAAGACACCATTCATATAATAATCTTAATGAAAGAAAACACCAGCTGTAAAGATATCATACATTCAGCTCATTAGGACAAGACACAATTCATATAATAACCTTAAAAGTATCTTTGAAAAGATACATGCCAGCACGAAGGAAACACACCAAGGACTCACATCAGTATACTATTGATTAACAGAAACACATTTTGTTTTTGAAGGTTTTTTAAAGGGATTTTAAGGTATACACCTGTTGCTCAAGGATATCAACCAATATCAACCATTCTTTGTGTTCTCTGCAGCATCAACACTTTTAGTAACCTCATATGCTCTCTCCTGGGTCACACAAAGGCCTGGAAACTTATATAAGTATTTTGATATATAAAAACATACTAGAATATTGAAAAATAAAAGTCTCACACTCTGTTTCCCTCAAACCAGAGTGCAGTCACACAAGCCAGCCTGTCCCATTCCATCATGTAGCCAAAGTAGGCCACTTAGTCCACTATCCAATGCCATCTTTATGGGGCTGCACTCTGCAGAACTTGGGACCAAACCTCTCCATCCACACTTGGCTAGGAAGGGGTAAAAGACCCCAGTCCTCTAGCTAGCACTATTCCTGGGGGTGGGTAACAAAAACCAACTCATTTGTAATAAGCATGTGCATGCAAATGTGAAGCCTTGCGTGATGTAGAGTACAATTGATTATCCATTAAGTAGAAAATATATATATATATGCTTAAGAAAACACTAGTAAAAGTAACATAGTAATATGCATCCTTCGTTGCCAGAGGAACTCACAGACAATTCCGGTAGCATGGAGCGCTATCTGGTGGTGTGTTGGAGCAGACAGTGGGTTTTTAAACCACCAGTTGAGTCTATTTGCTCTTGTAGCCAAGCACTGAGGTGCTTGCCGCTCCTTTCTTCACATATGTTCCTCACATGTCTTCTCTTGGCAATTGTTAAACATCCATATTTTGCTTAAACATAATCATCATCAATACTACTGCTATTTGATTAGATACTTTGTAATAAAGGTATACTGCATTAATCATTATAAGTAATAGGTTACACTGAGAGTAATAAGATAATATGTCAAAAATAACAAACAAAACACCCTCTAACTCCTTTCTTGAGTTGCTATCTATTCTGTTATGTAAAATGAAAGTACATACTAGTCTTGCTGTCTCCCTTACTATCAAAAACATGAGAAAAGTGTTCAAAAATAAAATTCCCCTTAAATTGTTATTTCTTGATTGCTTCTTAGTAAATCTCATCAAGTTCATCCAATCCTGGCCCAATGGTACAATATCTAGATTCTATCCCTGTTCCCGGTGGCAGCATTGAAACAGTTACCATTTGCTTAGCCACTGTTCTAGTCATTATTGATCTCAGAATGGTATAATACAACAAAACAATAAAGCAAATAGGGTCAAGCCTATTACTAACATTATACCTATTTTCATTAACCCAAGCTTCCATGACCCAAAAAGGTCATCAAACCATTGTCCAAACAGCTGATCTCTCCCTGCATTAGATTTAACTTCCTTTCTCAGGTCATGCAGTTTCCTCATCGCCTGGGTAAAAGCTCCTTCTGGTGAGGTATTATTTGGTATGTATGTACAGCAATCTGCTCCGAACATAACGCATACTCCTCCTTTATCTGCTAATAACCAATTTAGTGCTTGACGATTTTGCCATGCCATTTTACTAGTTGCCGCTAATTGGTGTCCTAACGCCTCCAGTGCCTCATCAGTATAATTTATAAATCTCTGTTGGTTATAGAAAATATAATTAATCCATTCTACATTCTTGTTGGGTGTTACCCATCCGAATATTGACTCAAAGCCTGATTTAATTTCATCCCTAGCTTTAAACTGTTGAGGTATTCCTCTTGGTTGGCCAATTGAATCCAGGTAGACATCAGGATCTGGGGTGTAAGCTCTTTTCACCCTCGCTTTGTTGTGAACTAATGGTTTTGGTGCAGTTTGGATTTCAGAGGGGTCCCATTCTACTATAGTTACTTCTTGTATTAGCCTTACTCTAGCACACAGTCCTTTCCAGCCTTTAGGTAGCGAGGTTTTCAATTGATCTCCCCCACATAACCAAAAATAGTCTGCTATAGCTTCCGTTTGTTCCGGATAGATTTTTCTCGCAGGAGATACTAAAGTTTGATTTTCACATCCTGTAAGGCAGTGACCAACAACTACACCTAGACATCCTGGAGTTATGTTCGCAGTAAAATTCTGCCCTAATGTCGCTGTTGCATATTGCGGTCCACTAAACCTAATCACATTATCGTTAGAAAACATTTCCTCATCTAAATGCCATATTACTGCGCAATTGCCCTTAAATTGTCCTACATTAGTTTCTCCTCTAGCTTTGTTGAAGCATTCATACTCCAGTTGGCGATTTATTGTATATGATAATGGGCTTTCTTTTTTCTCATTTTCCACACGTACGTCTAATTTTCTACATTCATCTCCCCAACCTATCATCTTATAATATTTATCATATTCCGGATTACCCAAAAATGCCAAACATTCTGCTGGGCAGAACACTGTTCTTCCTGTTTTACCACAATTTTTGGCATAATACTCAGCACAATGCTTATAATCATACTGATTCGGGACTACAACCAACTTTTTCAATGGAGAGGGCGAACACATTACACAGTTTGTCATTTTTGCTTGCTTAGCTGTATATCTGGCCCATTTATACCAGTCATTTTGATTTGCATGTTCTAATAGTTCCTCTGACTCTATGAGTTCCAAATCGTTCACTAAATCTATTGGCTTGCTCATTTTTTGGTTGATTGTTTTGTTAGGTGTCTTTTTAGGCTGATTAATCTGTTTGTTCTGCTTGGCCAAATTGCTTATCCAGATTCTTTGTTTTTCGGGTTCACCTTTGCCTAATGATCCAGATGCTCCCTTCTTTCTGATTTCTCGTGCCATGTTATCTAGTCTCTGCTCATTCAGGGAAATAGTACTGTAGGTCTGAGATGTCAAATGTAGGAAATTCATCATACCATGGTCGTTGTGATTGTCCCTCGCCTGGGGAGTCTGGTCCTTCCTGGATCGCCTGTCCGGTAGGCCCTGCATAGGGGGCAATACCTGTCCCAAATATGTTAGTAACAGCATCATCCATAATAGTACCTCCTTGAGCTTCCATTCTTTCTTCCATGTCCCACAACGCTTCATCAAATGACTGCACTTGTTGGCCTGCTTCATGTCCTTCAGTTGTTTCTGTATCTGTTTCAGCAGGATGATCACTTTCTTCTTGTCTTTCTCCTTCATCTTCTTGGTCCTGTTCCTCCGCGCCATGTACTTCTGTCTCACTTTCTATGCTTTCCTGCTCCACTGCAGCACTTACTTCAATCCCTCTTTCTGCCGCAGCATGCTCTTCCCCTACTTGCGCTTGTTCTTCTACTTCCTCTTCTCTTTCTTCAGATTCTGTAGCCGGTTCCTGCTGATCTTCTTCCTCGGGCTCTTGATTCTGTACTTGCTGTTCTTCTTCGTCTCCTTCAGGCTCTTGATTGTTCGGCAGATTTCTTCTGCGTACTTTGATGCAATGATTTAAATGATACCATGTGTTACTGCCTCTTACCTTTACTGCTGTTGGGGTTGCTTGCACCACTTCATAAGGTCCTTCTCACCTTGGTTCATTCCACCTTCGCCTAAACACTCTCAGGTATACGAGGTCTCCAGGAACTATTGAGCAAGGTGCATTCTCGTCTTGTCTAGGGTTTCTCCTTTGTTCCTGTGAACAGATTTTTTCATGTATGGAAGTCAATTGCCTCATGTATGCTTTCAATTCCATTTCTAATTGTTCCAATGATGGACCCTCATATGGTCCTCTTAGACAAGGCACTGGCATAGGTCTTCCTGTCAGCATTTCATGCGGGGTTAGATTAGTAATTCTGTTTGTCTGCATGCGGTATTTCATTAGTGCCAGTGGAAGCGCATCAACCCAATTAAGCCTTGTTTCTTGACAGATTTTCAAAATTTTCGCCTTTAAGTTCCCATTTACCCTCTCCACCATCCCCTGCGACTGCGGATGGTAGACACATCCTAACCGTTGTTTTATATTTAGCTGCTGTATTACTGTTTTTACTGCTCTCTGAATGAATGCTGATCCGTTATCTGAGCTAATTTGCGATGGTATTCCAAAGCTCGGGATAACTTCTCTTGTCAGAAATTTAATTACTGTTTGTGCTCCCTGATCTTTGGAGGGCACTGCTTCTACCCATCTGCTGAATCTGTGTATTATGACAACATGTATCTTTTCGTTCTGACCGGTCTTATCATGTCCACGTTTGGTTCACCTAACTGTGCCCTAATGTATTTTCCCCACTTATCTATTGTATTTCCCACCTCTTGTCCTAGATCTCCCAACCAGTATACATTTGCTTGTTGATATTGAGGTTCTGGTTGTTGTGTCACTGTCATTTGTTTTACCTCTCTGTCATCAATGTAGATTCCTTCTGGAGTACACCATATTTGTAAGTTCATTTTGCATATAGCATCTCTTCCTAATAAGTTCACTGGTGTATTTTCTGATATTAAGATTGGAATTTTTACTGCTTTGCCTTTTACTTCTATATTCACTGGAGCCGTCATTAGAATCAACTGCGTTTGTCCCGAGAATCCTACTGTCTTTACATATTTTCCAGACTGGGGGAGGTGAGAGGCATAATTTGGACTTATACACGTGAATGTGGCTCCAGTGTCTAACATAACTGGTGTTACTTTGCCCTCTATTTTAACCTGCAGTATAGGTTCTTGATCAGCATCAGTTGATATCATTGGAAGCTGACCCCTCCCCTAGTAGCCCTGTGGTGGTCCACGCCATGGATTAAGTGGACCTTGGGCCTGCTGCTGCTGCTGCTGTGGGCCTTGCTGCCAGTTGTTGATGTTCTCCTGGTTCATCTGTGGCCAAGGGTTTAGTGGACATTCTTTCTTCATGTGTCCCGCTTGATTGCATCCCCAGCATACATTTGTTGGCCTGTTGTCATAGTTCTGTCTTCCTCTTCCTCTTCTTCCTTGATATTGTCGATTCCATCCTCTGTTCGTTTGATCTGGGTAGTTATACATCATAGCTGGCATGGGCAGCTGCATTGTCTGGCCCTGGATTGGCGTCAAATTTGGAACAGTTGGTACAGGAATCATTGGTGCTGCCTGGACGGCTGGTGCAGGTTGGTACATGGGTACAGGTGGTGCACAAGGTGCCATAGGTGCAGCTGGCATAGTTGGAGCTATCTGTGCTTGTGCGCTACTCGGAGCTTGTAGTGCAGTATTCACAGGTGCCATTACATTGGTTGGTGTTTCTTTTAATGCTGCTTGAAGGTTTTTCTTTTTTCCTGCTAGTTCTTCTAACTGCAGTTGCTCCAGTTTTTTGCGTATGTCTTTCTCTTGTTGTTTTGTTCTACTGCATGAACCACATGAGCACAGAACTCTTTCTGAGTTTTAGTTGTCAATCCCACCATATCTTCCAGTTTTTCTTTTACTGGTGTGGGCATGGCTTCTATTATGGAAGTTCGGAATACAGCTGTCATCCAGGGATCTTTTTCTGGATCTTTTTCCATTTCCAGCTTCCATCTTTTTAGCTCTCATTCAATATAGGCTTTCGGATTTTCAGTTGCTCCCAGTGGTTCTCCTTTTATGGATTTTGGATCTAGATTGGTGGGAAATTCGTCCCTCAGGGCCTTCCAGATGACATTTCGGCACGTGCTGAATGGTATTTCATCGTACTTTGTGCTGTCCACTGCATTTCCCCGTTTGCTTTCTCGAGTATTTCCGCCATTTTGCCCCCTCCAATGCATCTAGCCAGAAGTGCTTTAATGTCCCCTAGGGCCAGTTGAGTCCCTACTGCTCGTTCTTCAACATCTCGAATCCATCTTCCTGCTCCTTCATATATATCCGGGAGGGCTGCCAGTAGTCCCTCAAGGTCATGGTTGGCCCATGGTACATAACAGTCATATTGTCCTTTTATTATAATGGGACACTGTGATGATGGCGTCTCATAGCGTTTAACTGGTCTTCCTGTTTCATCTTCATCCGAGGATTCTGTATTACCCTCGTCAGATTCCACATCAGTTTTGACTAATCTTCCAGATTTCTCTCTCTTCCATCTTTGCTCAGTTTTTTCTGGGATGTCTTCAAGATAGAGCTGTCCTGAGACCTGTTTTAATTTTCCCTTGGACTTATTTCTCAGGGTGTTTATGTCTGGTGTGATATGCTCTCTTCTTTTTATCATCTTTCTTCCCAAAATCTCTTTTTCCCTTTCCATGGAGCTTGGCCTTCTTTGTGATCTGACCCGGATGCTGCCTTTATCATCCTTCAGCTTTTCAACACTTTTCTTCATTGTTGGTGGTACATCCACTTCGTCATCCATCTCGATTTCCAATAGTTCCTCATCTTCAGATACTCTGCTTGCACTGTTTTGCCTTTTTTGCTGTCTTCTTTCTTCTTCCTTCTCTTCTGCACACCTTTTTATCCCTTCCAATATTACTTCTTGGTATTGTTTAGTCAATTCTTCACTCATTCTTTGTTGACTTAACATCTCTTGGTGCATTTCTTGATCAGACCCTTCTAGCCCTTGCCACTTTTGGCTTGATGCCCATTGACACTCTATGCTGTCATGTTCTGATTCCTCTGTTTCTTCATTATTGCAGCTCATTGTTCCTTTGACTCTGATTTCTGGGTATAGGTTTGCTGGTTCTCCTCCTGATCTTGTTGGCGTTTATTCATTTACCTTTATTTCTCCCACCATGTGCACTTCTCCTTTAAATTCCATCATAGGCATCTGCAAATTTCCTTCCATCTCTAGTGGTGGTGCATAGGGAGAATGCCTTTCTACTTTTTCCTTCTTTTTTCCTTCCCTTTCCTGTTTTAATATTTGTATCCCTTTGGTTTTGAACATCTGCAGCATCATTAGTTCCCTATCTCGCTTCATTATCCTCACCTGGCTCTTATCTTTTGGTTTATGATTTTTTTATCAATGCCTCCATCTCTCTACACACCCCCACATCAAATGTTCCCTCTGCTGGCCATTTTGTGTTCAGCCCTTTCGTTCTTCCCTCCCATTTTTTAGACATCTCTTTTATCACATCTCTATACATTGGAAACTCCATGCATATCTTATCTATCGGTGTTGGTGCCATTTTTGTTATCTCTAAGTTTTTATCTTATATTAATTTAGTACCTCTCTAACCCCAGATTGTTTTCCTATTATACTAGTCTTCACCAGGCTGGTCAGACGAGGACCACTAAAAGTATCCAACCCCTGACTTCCCCTGGACTTTTTCTGGGTTGAGGAATTCTAATTTATTTCTCGAAGAATATTTTAAATTTTTTCTTATATATATATATTTCAGTATTGCCTCCACTTTCTTTTCTATTTAGTGGCTTTGTTCGTCTTCTGGTCCCACTTTACATAGGTTATTTTGCATCCAGATAATATCGCTCCTCAGGATTATCAAATCAATGCTCCAGGCTTTTTCCCACGTCGAACCCTCGACCTGTTCCAATTACTTTGCCTGCCCAATGTATAAAAGTAAAACATGGGGTTAATTCTACTTGGCATTCTTCCCATGCCTTCACAGTGATATATTTTCATCTTTATTATGTTGTTCTAAAAAAGGCTCAAGAATTTTAATTAGGTCTTTACTTTCATTTTTATGTAGTATGATTTTACCCCTTCTCCCTTTTTTTTTCCTTTTACTCTTATTATTTATAATTGTATTTCATAATTCCAGAAATAAATTGCTAATTCCCTGTTTTTCTTATTATTATTCTTTTTAATTTTATTTCTCTTCTTCTCTCAGTTAGTCTCCTCTCAAATTCAATAACAGCTTACTTCCACATTATGATTTCTGTTCCAGGAGGAAAACTGAGACAAGAAAACGATCTTGTTCTGTTTCCCTGTGTGTGCTCAAAGCCCTCCCTTTACAGCTCCCTTTTTCCTTACTCTAGCAGCCCCTCCCCTCTCCCACCCAACACCCAGTCTCCGACATACTGTAAGAGAGAGAGAGAGAGAGACAATCAACAATTGTGCTCATTTACCTAAGTCTCACCAGCTATACTTTGGATTGTTCAACTAAATGACAAAGTCAATATTTATTATAACTAATACTTATTTATATATTTCTTATATTTATCTTTTGTTTATCATCTCTTCTTTTTATAGTTATTTATTATCTTTTATTTCTTTTCCTTATACGTTTTTGTTATTCTCTTTATTTTTCTTGACTCATATTTTTCTTCTTATTCTCTTATTTTATTATTTGCTTATATTCCTTCTTTTATTGCTTATATGGTTTCACTTTATTTCTTCTCCAAACCAACTATTTGTTTATTCATGCTTTATGTTTGTTAGTACAATCTTATTTTGTGAATTACAAGATCTTTCTTAAAAGTGGTTATGCATCACTTACTACTTATACATACAACTTGAGTACATAGTCTAATCTGGTTAACATAATTGTACATTGCTTATTTCTTTTACATACGGCATGGTTATAAATGTCTAAACTTATACATTCATTTTCTAACTATTGCTTTATCATGCATTATGTTTTTCATATTTGGTTACATATTCATTTCAGCATAAGCAATACATTGCTTTCACATAAGTAATACATCATTATCTATGTCTTTATTAGTAATACACACTTAAGTTTTACATCATGCTTATCTATGTTTCCCTATCCAAGCCTTTGGTAGCTATTCAGCTATTTTTCATATATTTCCACCCATGCCTGCTTTATTTCTGCTGGGTGTTCTAAATAAATCCTTACTTCAAATCTCTCAATTGTTCCCTCAGTTGTGGTTGCAGGTACTCTCTCTCCGCTGTCATTTATATAGAATATCACCTTACTTTCTCTTTCTACTTTTCTTATTACACTAGTTACTTCCATGGCCACATTTCTTAAAATAGTTACTCCCAAACCCACTGGCTCTACCAACGTGTCCCAATAATGAGCCACTTCAGATTTCAAGTAGGGAATCTTCACCTCCCTGACTGACACTTTCAGATGTCCCCTGTATATATCCATCTCATCTCTATGGCCTGTTTTACAGAGTGTAGTTATGTGATCCACAAATGGTTTGGAATTTATATCCCTAGCTGCAATTTCCAACCAGTTAACAAATGGCCACTCCTGTTCTATTTCTTCTAAATTCACCACCTTAGTTAAGGCTCTCATTAACTCCTTCTTCTTTGTTATAGTTAATTTTCTCTTCTGCCCTGTGTAATCTATGTACTCTGATTCTTTCCAAAAATGATCGCTGATTCCCTTTGACTCTATCAGCGCTCTTTCCAATTCTTCGGATCTGCGTTGATCTCCAAATCTTACAAAGCTCGCTTGTCTCTGCATATTCTTTAGTCTTGTTCACTGCAATGGAAAATATTTTGCCTTTTCTTTATCTTTTTTACCAATTATTCTATCTCTTTTCCTCTAAATCTCCCCTTCCTCTCACTCATGGGGCTGTCTGTTCAGCCAATCAATGAGCGAGAGCAAGGCAGGGAGACATCAGAGAAGCAGGTGCCGTTTTGTGTCTTTATATTTGTTCAACAATTGTTACATTCATTTCACTGTTTCAATTAATTTTTCCCATTCTTATTCTTATTTAGCATTTCCTTTTTGCACCTGATTCTCTGTAATATTCTGCCTCTGCACACAATACATCATCAACACTGTAATCATGCATTTGAATAAGCACAGAAACAGCATAATTAGTACTGTAAGCACACATGCACCAACAACAGTTAGTCATGCACATTATTCATTATCTCAAACATGCACATAGTTCAACAATTCCCCGTTTTCTGCACAGTCCGGGTTCCGTCAAACACTGCAATAAATAACTTAATCTAACACCTGGAGGAATTTTGCGGGAATTTTCACTTATCCACCCGTGTTAGGATTTTCACCTGTACAGGATTTTCAGCCACTCTTCTGGCAAAACCTTGAATAAATGCACCTAACCGGGAATTTTCACGCGCGTCGCTTCTCGACTCACCCCCAGGCTTTTTCTACCTTCTTCAAATAAACTTTCTGAAACTCTCTTTAAACAATCCCACCCCCCAATTTTTGAAACCTGGAACTCGCCTCTATTTTAGCCAATTAGTCCAAATTATTCTATGTCCGGACCAGCAAAAGTCTGAGGGAAGTCACTTACTGGGACTTGCTATCACAGATCACACAAGATCACCTTAAGCAAAATGCTTACCTCGATTTTGTGGCGCCGGTGGTCTTGTGTAACTCGTCCAAGCCGTCCTGTCAGTGACCTTTCGTCCCCTTTGACCTCACTGCCGTCCCTTCGTGGTTGCCAGGAATATGTTGTGGAAAATCGCGATGAATCTCTCTAAGTTGTAAGAAAACTCTCGGAGTCTTGAGTTCCAGATGCCAAAGTTGTTTATTGAACACCAACACACATGACCAGTCAGCTGTCTGTTCTGGCAATATTCTTCTAAGTTCTCAGTTATATACCTTATGTTTATCTTTTACCCATTATCTCTGACCAATGGGATTATTGCCCCCATCTCTTTCCCTCGCCACCAATATGTTTTTTTTTTTTCCTTCGTTAATTAAATATTGGTGGAACATGCCTCATCTATCTATTTTTAAAAAACATACATCAGCTGGTAACTTCACATATTTTGAACACATGTTATAGTTCATGGTAAGAACTCTTCAACAATAACCTTAATGAAAGAAAACGCCAGCTGTAAATATATACATTCATCTCATTAGAACAAGACACCATTCATATAATAATCTTAATGAAAGAAAACACCAGCTGTAAAGATATCATACATTCAGCTCATTAGGACAAGACACCATTCATATTATAACCTTAAAAGTATCTTTGAAAAGATACATGCCAGCATGAAGGAAACACACCAAGGACTCACATCAGTATACTATTGATTAACAGAAACACATTTTGTTTTTGAAGGTTTTTTAAAGGGATTTTAAGGTATACACCTGTTGCTCAAGGATATCAACCAATATCAACCATTCTTTGTGTTCTCTGCAGCATCAACACTTTTAATAACCTCATATGCTCTCTCCTGGGTCACACGAAGGCCTGGAAACTCATATAAGTATTTTGATATATAAAAACATACTAGAATATTGAATGATATATAAAAACATACTAGAATATTGAAAAATATACTATAAGTAACAAGAAAACGAAACAACTTGTGTGTGTGTGTGTTTATATATATACATAAATATATAATACATATATACACACCAAGCCAACATGCTTGCTTTGTAATCAGATTACACCCAACACAGCTAGTAAGTGATAGAATTTGTAGTTTATGACCAGTTTGAGGCTTTTCTCTGTTCAGCAAAAGCTACATCTTCATTGAGCGGTGTGGCACTTGTTGTTTATGTCTGCAGTAAAGCCTCCACACCAAGAACATTATATGATGTTCACAAAGATGTGAGGGTGACATTTTTATGTGCCTCTGTGAGATGGAATGGCCATCTAGAGAGAAGGAGAGAGCATCTCCTTCCATCATTGTGAGCTGTTAAGATGTCAGTGTGCCATGAAGATGCACTTCACATCCAGTACTCATTGCATGCTTAGTTGTTTTATCTCTGGGATTATGGTGTATATTTACTGTTCATGTAGAATATGCATGGTTGCAATAACCATATTTTTACATATTCTGAAGATGTGAGTGGTGCTTGCCTGAGCAAAACTCACTACCAAAATGTTCCAAGTGGTTGCCAGTGTTTTTCTTTGTGGTTGCTAAAGTATTCAGAGTGATATTTAGTGAGTTGCTAGGGTGTTTTGGTTGGTTGGTAGATGGTTATTCTTTGGCCCAAGAGCTCATCTCTAAATTATCTAATTGTGTTGGTTTGACAAAGCCAAAATACTGTTATTTTTCCTACCTTGTTTAGGATTTTACCAAAATTTCAGACAGTAACTTCTAGAGCTTTAAAGCTATATTTACCAAAATTGGTACAAATATTCAGTCTGTTCTAGCTTAGTGTGCTTTGTCTTCTCGAACTTATCAGACTTTCGGTTTTCCTGCATCTGACCTTCAAAGTGGACAAAAATACCGTAAACGTATATTAAACTGTCTGTCTGTCTATCTATCCTTTTCTGTTGGACCTATAAAACAATTGAAATGTAAGCTTCTTAAACTATTTTAAACTTTCAGACAAGGCTTTGTCAAGCCAGCATCAATGTCTGTCATGACAAAACTTGTCTAGTTATAGTCTGGTCTCAATAGCATGGTCCTTTCTTTAATGCAGTCTCTGGGATGTGTTTGCCAGTTTTATAATCGGCCAGGTGAAAATCACATCTGTCATAGCAAAATCATAGCTGTGCCAAAGATTAATACTTGGGGTTAGGGGTTTGTTCAGATCCATGTGCAATAGTTGTGATCCTTCCTTTAGCAAGTATTGTATTTTGAAATCATATTGTTGATATAACTCATAATAAAATCACCAAACTAGGCAATATAAATTATTGGCAGTGTCTCAGCCTAGCTACCTACCTTGATAGCATTCTTAGTCATCAGCGAATGAGCATAGGATGCCCAAATCTTCCGTCCAGCTGAGCATCTCTCTAGGTTTTGTGATATAGTCAATAGTATTCAGCATTATCTCTCTGCTGGGCTTGTCCTTGCTTAGACAGTATTTCGTTAATAAAATCAAGTGAAAGACAACCTAATGTGCTACTCTACTATTAATGGCAATTAAAAGCTGTTAAAATACAAGGAAACATATCTGAGATAGAAACCGTTTCACTAACAGATTAATAAAGCTCACAAACTAACTGTAGTTATCAAGCAGCAGGTCACCAACGTTGTGTTGTAAATTACTTCAAATCATGTTGATCACAGCATTCTGACTAAAAACATGGTATCCTGTGTGTTTTTCTCAATTAATCTTGATTTATTGAGGTTGAAAAAAAAAACATCTGAGTATTTTAAGGGATTCGGTTGGTTTGATTCCAATTAGGACAATGTAAATACTGTGCTTTCAATTAAACCTGGATGTTGCAGGTTGCTTGGGTGGTGAGGTAACTGCCAGTGTGAATATTCTGCCTGGGCTTTGTGATGGTAGATTGGTTTTCTATAATACAATGATGCCAACTTGGAATGAGCCACAGTTGTCATTAAAAAAAAAGAGATTAAAATGACAGAACAATTGAATGCGTTTACATGTACGATCTTACACTGATTATGCTTAAGCCGGCAACATGTAAGGTCATGTAAATGCTTTAAACGGTTTTATTTTATTGCAGTGAGGTTAACAGTTTAATAAGCAAAAACTGATCAGCACACATGGATTTCTGCCCATTACCCAGATGTCTCATTGCATGTTACTGCCGTTCTTACCAGTTTGTCCAATGCTTTCAAGTGTGGGTTTGTTTTGACGTTAACAGCAGAGAATAATTTAATGGTCTCAATCCAAAATCTCATGTGAACAATGTTTTCTTGCATTGTCAGAATATTTTTTATATGTATTAGCATATTGGTGCACGTGTAAACATGCTCAATAACTGCAATAAATGTGGTATTTTGGTGGAAACTATGGTTACCGTAGTGGATTGTTGTGGTCAATAGCTACCAAATCCATCATTCACACAATTGTGAGTGCACACATTATTTTTAAATGCTGTTTAAAATGTTAATTTTGTTCTGAGAACTAATTTTCACGAAACCAAAGACCAAACGGTTGATCACAGTAAAATCTCATAACTACTACACTTTCTGTTCTCTTCTCTCTCTCTCTCTCTCTCTCTCTCTCTCTCTCCCCTTGAAAACCAATGTTTAAAAAAATAAAAGTAATCCAGAAAGCAGGAGGTGATATTTAGTCCCTGTATGGACTAGAGAGAGACAGAGAGAGACTTGGGCTATTAATTGATTTTAGGTAGCCAAATTAATATTTAACAAATGTTTAGGGATATATTTAATATTAAGAATGCATTTATTGAAATGATGTTACTTTATATAGGCTACAATATGGTCTGATTTCTATCCTGAAAATTCCCCAACATGGGAAAAAATGTAATGGTTTGTTTTGGGTAAAGCAAGTCTGTTAGTTTGAGCTTCTTTTTTCAAACAGGTGCCTTGTTTCTCTTGTAAGATCTGGAAACACTGCAACTGGTATATCAACCACCCTTAGCACAGTGTAATGTCATTTTTACCCTGCTAAATGCTATTAACCATTCCTATATGTTGTTCTAACTGGTTATCATTTGGAAAGGAGGGAGCGGAATAAAGAAGGAAAAAAACAAAAAAGCACTGTTTCTGCTCTGAACAAACCAAAAGGAAAAACATTGTGATTGTATTGCCTGGTATAGAAGCCCATAGATGTGGCTGTTATTCACTAATGCCACTTATACACTAATTATGTTCTCAAACATAGTAACAGTGTAAATGGAATTATCAATCAAGTTATACATTCACATTCTGCTGTACAGCTAACTCTCTCTCTCTCTCTCTCTCTCTCTCTCTCTCTCTCTCTCTCTCTCTCTCTCTCTCTCTCTCTCTCTCTCTGCTTTTGTGACAGCTTGATTTTGTGGTCTCTCAGTGGGCAGCTCAGGGCAAAATGATGGGCTTCTTAATCTGAGCTTTTCATGGTGTCTGTCAGGGCCAGAAATGGGGGGAGAGAGTCTGTGTCCTAGCTTTTGGAAACGGTTGTCTGACCTGACCATGGTTAGCATCTCCTATTAGACAGAGACTTATCAAGCGTATCTCCTTTCTGCTGACAGTGTCACACACACGCACGCACGCACGCACGCACGCACGCACAAAGAGCCTCATATGCAGACATGCTCTGATAAAATGGCATTTTGTCTTCTTCCCAATCCATCTCTTCATTCTTACTCTTGTCTACATTTCTTTCTCTTTTTTTCTATCCTTCATTCTTACCTGTATACTGAATGCAGTAGTCATGTTGGTGAGGAAACTATATATATATTCCACCATAAAATATGTTGCATTGCATGCAATTATAATACACCACAATACTACATATTCATGGTTACAGCTTTAAAGATTAAAATGCATTCTGATTTTATTTATAATGTGTTGTCGGCCATGTGTTCTAGACATTAAATATGTCAAACAAGTCATATGGACTACTTTTATTATGCTTTTTCATTTGACTGTTACTGGTTGTTGTATGCTTTGGTTGTATGGAAGACAACAGCATGAACATTCTTTAAAATATCTATTTAGTCTTCCACATAAGATAGAAAATCATAAGCATTCAGGACGACGTGAGGGTGCATGTGTAAACGATGAATCGCTCCAAATTCTTGCTAAATGTAAATTATTCCTTTAAAGGTATAACTATGAATAGATAAGTATTATTAGTGTGGTTGCAATTGTTTACGAGAAAATATAACTGCTTATAAGGTGTATTTTAAGCCATTATGAATGCATTAAGTATAACGTTCTACTGTATATTATATATATATGTATACATTTTCAAAAATTATAGTAGAAAATACAAATGTGCATTTTAAAAGCAGTAGCAACATTAATGCACAGTTCAATACTGTATATGACATTCTGACAACATGGTATATATATTAGCTCAAAAAGTGGCTCACGGCATCATTTACAGCAGTATTAAACCACACTAGAGTGACTGCAGTTGAGTAAGACCTGTTAAGCGAGGCCTATTGAGGGATTTCAGCTGGAGAAATAAACTTAAGTGCTCTGTGACAGCAGGTATTGTAACAAAAGAAAACAAGAAACTATAACAACATAAAGCAAACTCGGCTCTCTTGATTAACTGTGTGGTTAAAATAGCTGCAAGCGTTTACAAATGCATCTGTTGTGCACTAACAAAGACACCCAGGTGGGGGGGTCTGACCTATTGTTCGGTCATTTATTGCCAACGTTCAGGATTGATTCGGCAGATAAAATATTGCCTGTTTGGAGGAAATAACTACTGTTGAATTATACATTCTGTTTGCCGTTAAGGTTATGGGTTCACATGCTATTTCATTGGTGTCTGAAAAATTCTGTAGAGAATTTTCTGTTTTAGAAATACATTATGGGATGTGATACACATGCACAAATGTGTTTTATATAATTGTAGGGACTCTCCATAGACTAACTATAATTTCCATCCCCGACCCCTGAACCTAACCCTCACAGAATTTTTTTTAACATTTACAACAAAAAAAATGTATGTATGTTTAATAAGCTATTTCCCTTGTGGGTACCACTGGCTGGGCCCCCTACAAGGTATCTGATCTCCCTATCCTAGTTGGGACATTTGTTCCCCACAATGTAGTGTAAACATGTATAAATGCTGTTTTGACACATTTAATGCAAAAAGAATATCCATCTTCTTTCAGAGTAAATCAGAGGCTCTCTATTGAAAATGATCTAATATTATGACAGAAATAAAATGATTATTAATTACAGATCTCAAGAATGTAAATATAGACACAACAAATACAATTCTCTCATATTAGATTCTCATATCAATTAGATGCCAACATTTGACATTATAAATGTAGGTAATACACGAATAACCTCTATGTGGGTATTTTCAGCATCTTTCAAAATGTCCTAGTTCTTAAATGTTGTTGTTATTATTATTATTATTATTTCTTCTTCAATATATTTAAAGCTGAATAGAAAATCACACATTGAAGTGTTCATATTATTGTTTATTTCAATAAGAAATTACTGGCATTCAATAGTTAATATACTGTATTAGTAGTACATATAATAAAATTTAATGCGTAACATTGATAATTGTAAGTTGCCTTTTTTAAGAGCAATTTTACCTGATCTGAGCCTAAACATTTTTTTTTAGCTGTTTTCACAGTTATTCTCCTTAAACCAAAGCCAATCCTGAACAACTATAAAAAGAGGGAATTCTGTTTCCAGGATTGACCATAAAATGACTAGAATTCGATGGCATATAATTCACTTTTTCCTTTCAATATCATGGTGTTCAAAAGCATGCAAATACACCTGACTACATTTGGTTACATCAATGAAAATAATGTTTATTGTCAGACCAGGTAAAAAAATAACAAGTGCACATAAACATTACAGTATGACCTCATCATTGTTATGTTTGCAATAGAGTACATATTCTATTCTACTTCAAAGAACTTCCTTGGCAACGGAGTAGATAATGCTGTTTATAACAAGGTTGCAGGTCTAAGCGGTTCTCTGAGCACACAGAAAACATTTACACACCTGCTGCTGTATCGCATCTAAATTTTTAACCAACAAAACCGTATTTGATATTTATTGCCTTGCATACATTGCATACAAGTTTCTCCTCTCTTGCAACATCTGATTTACATAGTTACGACACATTTAAATAGCATGATAACATAAACTCCTACATTAACCTATACACTCTGTCGTGTGTGTGTGTGTGTGTGTGTGTGTGTGTGCTGAGACTATTGCCAAGACAGTGAAGTGAATGGGGAGCAATGGATGGTTTACAGAGTGTCTCAGGCTCACCAAATACAATTTTTTCTCTTCAAACAATCACTCTGTGTCTCGAAGGAGCCCCGGGCGCATTAATTGATATGATTAGCTGTAAGTGGCTTCTTCACAGCTATGTTATGCCTGTTTTATTGTAATTAGATTTTTTTTTGGATGTCTTGGAGGAGCAGAACTTACTGTAAATGACTGCATGTTGTCCCTCTGAAGTGTTCAATCAGGCGCTCATTAGAGGTGAAAGACAGATTCATCTTTTCTGATTTCTTTCTCATCTTCTCTCTCCTGTTTTCCACTTTTCCATCATTCATCTAAAATGATTCGTCGGTGGAATGAAACAACGAATCATTATGGGGTGTTGGTGTAATAATCATTGGCAAAATGGATTTTGGAAAGTTGTTCAAACACACTGATGTCAGGTTTTCCACTTTGCAAACTCTTTCTGGCATGTTCATTCGCTAATTTGCTACTGAAAGGTCAAAGGTCTAGCTTCGCCAAACAAAATGTCAAAAATGACTATTTTCAAACAGGTTTCTCGGACACTCTCCCCAACTTCCATTGGTCGAAAACAGACAGTCCTTTAAACTGTAACTGGCAAACTACCGACATATTCTGCAATCAGTATTCCCTTTCAAGTCAGCTACTGTCATGGCGGTGAAACAGTTAAGAGAATCGTTCTTGGCAAGCTAGGTCATGTCCACACTATTATGTTTTTGTTTGAAAATAAATACATTTTCATTTATGCCTGTTTATGACCTGCAGATGGACAGCTCCCATCTGTGATTTCACCAAATGTTCACCCAATTTTCTTGGTTCATATCTGTACTTGTTGGAATTTCGTGTGTTTGATGATCCAAACTCAAGTTATTGTCTCTGAGTCAGTATTTGTGAGTTTCTGCATGCCATGTTGAAGGTCAAAGGTAATTCTATATCTGTCCATTAAAGCCTATTCATCCTCCATACTGACACTCGCATTTCTAGAGCAGCTGTCAGATTACTGATTTCAATACTGCTTGATTTTGCTTCCATTTTTGCAGTGGTTGAAGTATTGGATGATTTAGCTTTGTAGTTAAAGATCTAAGATGGTAACCATGAAGTCGTTGGTTCAAATCCCACAAAACACTTGATTGCAGGTTGATCCAGGGGATTCAAGGAATATTCTGGGTTCAATACAAGTTAAGCTCAGTTGACAGCATTTGTAGCATAATATCGATCACTACAAAAATTGCCTTTCTTTAAAATAGCAAATACCTAGGTTACAGTGAGGCACTTACAATGGAAGTGAATGGAGCCAATCCGTAAACATTAAAATACTCACTGGTTCAAAATGGCCACGGCACGTATACAATGAGTGTTAATGAAATATTCCTGGTTCAATACAAGCTAAGCTCAATCGAAAGCATTTGTGGCATAATGTTGAGTACAACAAACATTTATTTTGACTCAACCCTCCTACAAGCAAGCAAAATCGAGGTTAAGTGAATGGTGCCAATTTTTTTGACTGTTTAAAGGCAGAAATGTTAGGCTTGTAACTTTTTATAAAAACACTTACATTAACACTTCTGTTAAAACTCATGTATTGTTGTTTAAATGGTAATTTTTACAGTCGTTTTAGGGTTTGTTGACTACATCGTCATGGCAACAAAGTTGGAAAATTGGCTGTAACTTTACACAGAAATTGTTAGGGGATTTTAACACACTATAATCCTAATTAAATGCATATTTTTTGTGTTGTGGATATACTTTTGAAAAAGTTAGTATTTTACCATTTTAAAAAATTTGCCCCCATTCACTTCCATTGTAAGTGTCTCACTGTAACCCCAATTTTTGCTTTTTTTTTTTGTTTGTTTTTTTGTAAATGCTGTAAGAGCTTAACTTGTGCTGAATGCAGAATATTCCTCTAAACTCAATCCACCCTTGTAGAAAATAGTGTATCAAAAATAAAGAACATTTTCAGAAGAATATGTGAGTGGTGCTTACCTTTGCGAAACTCGCCACTGCAATTCTATGGTGTTGTGGGTGGTTGCCAGTCCATTGCTATGTGGTTTCTTGGGTATTCTGGGCAGTTGCTAGGTGGTTGCTAGGGCTCATTGTCAAAATAGCCCACTTTTAATTATGTGATATTCTGGTCTCCATGGCTTGGGTCCCTCCTTTCTTTTTGCTCATTTTGTTGTATGCCAGGTGGAAATCTTGAGTCTGATTGCTTGGAAAAGAAATGGCACACCTCTTCTCAACATGCTGTGCGATTTGAGGTATTTTTCAGGCCCATAATACAAACAATGTGTTGAGGTTTAAATAATACTTGAGGTTAGGGCTTTGTCCAAATCCCTAACCTTATTTATGAGCAATAGTTACAAAACACAGGACAAGACGACTCCATCAGAAACAATAACACTGCATTTATGCATGCCCTCTCCTGATTATATACAATAAAAAGATGTTATGACTCATTATGAATGTTTAATGAAATCTAATAATTTTTAGTAAAAAAAATAAAGTCATGATCCTCTTTCACAGTCTCCTGAAAGCTTGATTCATCTCCAGGCTGCTCTGTAAAGTAGCGAGTTTGTGTAATTGGTCGATAATGGGTTTTATAGGATGTGTTGTCATAAAGGAGGGTGTTTTCGTTTCATGTTAAACACTCATTGAAAGCCGACATCCATTTCATTGTACCGGTTACGGTTTAAGTACCCTCTTTGCAGGTGTTTCCTGAATTCTGGATAACAAAACACACATTTCTGCCCCCACTTTGATTTGGTGTTCATGTATTAAAAGCCGTAGATGTAATGGCAGTTGCTCAGTGTAAAGCCTATAGTGTCTTAATTAGCACAAATTGTGCTGTGAAAGCCAAGTGCTTGAATTAGCCATAAAAAAACACTCAGTGCATTAACATGCATCATAGAGGGGAAAAAATGGGAAATACAATAAACAGATTTCAGTGTGTTAATGACAATGCATACTCAAATAGAGCTTGAGTTTGTTAAGGTAGACAAATAAAAACGTGTACGCATATCTGCTTTTTTTGTTTTTTAAATAATAGCGATTTAGAGTCTTCAGCTACTATTTGCATGTACAAATCCAGTGCACAGCGCGAGAGAGCTGGAGTAAGTTAATATGAATGAATGAGTTCTTGACAGAGGGGGCTGAGGACCCCAGGGTTTGACTGGTCTATTCAGCAGTAATTTTACTCTATAAAGGGCTGGCCTAATCCAGCTCCAGACAAAGCGGAGTAGCATTAGAGACACAAAAGCTTTACAAAGACCCTGAGTACTCCTCATTAAACAGCATGCAGCTCTTCACGTGAACACTAATAAAGACCTGCACCACCACCACCACCCTCTTATCAGCAGAAGAGAGAACTTTCCTCTTTCCCATCTCATCCTCTTTAAATCCGCCCTGATACTTCACTTATAGAAAGCACTCTTGCCTTCTTCCATGGAAATGCCCATTTAGGTTTTGTCCCCGGTTTGGCTTTTTAAATTAATTCCTATTTTACAAACAATCAGAATGCCCCATCAACCTGTAAATCAAGAGGGCCTCTCTAAAAGCCAGACTTATGAGATATTAAAATGGAGGGATGTAGCCGCTTCACTCCATAATGCAACTCAAATATGGCTTTTGTAATCTAATAAGTGGAATTGTAACTCTCACAAAAGTTTCCGGATACTTAAATGCATTTGAAATTAAGCTCATAATAGGGGCTTTGCAATGTAGCTTTTTCATTTTCTGAATTTGATCTTTTGAAATCAATGTTTTGCTACTTTTTCATTTTTGGGAATGGCTGAGATTTAAAGTGCATTTATAGACCCCAAAACATACACATGACTGATTGGTCTCTTAAAAGTCAAGTCATTTCCCTTCATCCTCCCAAGAATAACGAATTAAAACCAAATCTGTGAGCAGGTGCGAGCGGCAGTCGTCATTGATAGGTGAATCTCGCCGAACAGCATGAGAGAAGTGTTGGAAATGAGATCCTGCTGCCGGACCGCTTTACAAACCAGACCGGCCTCCTCCTCACAATATGTATTACAAATTGGCTATTTGTATTCAGACTCTTCAGGGGCCCGAGGCACCGAGGGCACATATTCCCTTGGGATGGAGGGTCTATAGCGGGGTCTTTTTAGCATCGTGTGGGGATGATGGGATGAGAAAGGCCGGTTATGGAGGAAAATTATGTCACGGGAGTGCACTGTGTCATTAATGCCACCCTCTCTTTCCTGACTCTCTCAGGGGCCTCACGCGCTCTCATCAGAATGCTAATTTACCACTTAAGAATCCTCCCCCGTGCGCCCCTTTTCAATGGACTTTTGGTGAGGAAAAAAGATGAAACGCACGCACAGCTCGAGTGCACAGATGCAGAGTGTCGCCAGGCACTAGTGGTGCCACTCCTCGTCCATGTGCATTCAACCCCAATTAATTAACCCGTGGGGCTCAAAGCAAGCAGGTACCCCTGTGTGGTGAGTCTCAGACTTTTAAATGCGCATCTCATTTCTCAATTGGCTGCTCTGGCCACTTTTGTTAAGAGAGGGGACTTTTTTTTTTTTTTTTTTTACCTGATTGCCTCCCTTCACTTATCCGACATGGGCTATGTTCAGAAATCTAGTGAACAGCCTGCATAGGCAACATTTTAAAGCTTTATAGGCACACACCGGATATAACAGCTGTTTATAAAGTTGGCAGGAACATAATAGACTAATTTAAAGGAATATTCTGGATTCAAAACAAGTCAAGCTCAATTGACAGCATTTGTGGCATAATGGTGATTACTGTCAAAGAAATGGAATCGCTCAACCAGTTCAGGGTGTGTAGACCCCCTTTTTATCAATTTCGTACATTTTATACGTATCTCACAGTACAGGAGAACACAGATGTTGATTACCTCAAAAGATCATTTCAACATGTCCCTCCATTTTTTTTTGTTTTTTTTAAAAGCAAAAACCGAGGTTAAAGTGAGGGACTTCAATGGAAGTGAATGGGGCCAAAAGATTTTTTAAAGGTTTTTTTAAGGTTTAAAGAAATGTGAAGAGACTAATTTTTTATAAGCATTTAAAGCTTTCTTCTGTTAAAGCTTGTGTATTATTTGAGTTGCAAAATTGTTTAAATATATGTTTTTACGGTCGTTTTAGGGTTTTATGTTGTTGAGGTTGTAAAACTGGATGGAACTATGCAGAAAAGGTTAGTAATCGATTTTATGACACTTATCAAGTCAACGTGCATATTGTTTATGTTTTGTAGCTTCTGAAATGGTGAGTATTTTAACGTTTGCTGATTTGGCCCATTCCAGTCTGATGTAATGAAAATTACATGACTTTGGCAATATTTTAAGCAAATTAAATTACATGCTTCATTACACATAGCCTACTTCCCTACAGTTTCACAGTGAAATATCCTGCGGGGGGCGCCAGAAGCGAGTGAAACAGTGATTTAATCAGACAAGGTTTTCAATGTGAATTGCAACTTTGTCTAGCAATTATGACATTACCATGCAATTGAAATATAGTCGTAATTGAGAGACAGAAAGTCTGAATTGCCTTTATTTTTATTTCGTGGCAGTATCAAGGCACCTTATCCTTTACGAAGGCAAATCCATAATCCAAGATTGTGCAATTTGTTGTAGGGGCCTTTCACACAAAATGCATTCGAATATTTTTTTTCCTCCCCAATTTGGTATACCCAATTCCCCATGCGCACTAGGTCCTCATGGTGGCGTAGTGACTCACGTGTGGTGTAGTGATTGAGTGCCTCAATCCGTGTGGCGGAGGATGAATCTGAGTTGCCTCCTTGTCTGAGATCATCAATCTGCGCATCTTATCACATGGCTTATTGAGCGCATTACTGCAGAAAACAAGCACTTGTGGAGACTTCACGCTATTCTCCGCAGCATCGACGCACTCCAGGTGTGGTAGTCAGCATCTTTACTTGCTGTGCAACCCAGGTTCCTCCACAAAATGCATTCTTGCATCCATCTACAGTTTTTATTGTTGGTCTATGTAAACTTTCATCAAACAGATGTCTTTGGTCATAAGTGGTGTGTTTTGGAGACATCGTGTCAAGTTAAAGCATTTTAGCCTGGGTGACCATCTTTTTGGAAAGCTGGTGACTATGTAGACAGTAGCCTATGCAGTTAGCTAGTTCGCAAGGTTTTGGAACAGAGCCTTAATCCCCCTCTTGATCCTGCCTGAGAATTAATACACTGAGAAACAGCTCATGAGCAGGCTGGAATTAAAACGCTTTCTTTTGTTTGGCCCCTGCATGATCCCTTGACGGATTTCAGATGAAGGGCACAAATAGAGAGTGATAGCGCTCTAATTGCGGGCAGTTGTCATATGGAGATATTTGAATAGAGATTACGGAAGCCACTCCACGCAGATCCACTCCCGCTTAGAGAAGTAAAGTGATGAGAGATCAGGAGAAACTGAGGGATTACACAAATGGACTACACTTACCCAATTAACACTCTAACAAGAGACAGAACACACTGCTTAACATCTCAATAGCGCTGTTTTGGGCTATTCAGTCTATCTCGTGCCGCATATCTAATGCCAGATTAGCAATAATAAATTTTTTGTAATCCGGATGGAGAGGGGAAAGTCACCCCATGAGACTCTTCCTTGTGAAATTAGATGTTGGGGTGTTTAAACTGATGGCAATTTACTGGTCCATGTGTTTATGTAGCGTTACAAAGTAGATCTATATTTTAAATAGGCCTAGGTTTTTTTCGGCGCTTACAGGAGGTTAAATGTAAAAAATGGTCTCTTGGTCTCTTTATGTTTCATGTACCCACATAAACTAAAATTCTTATTAGTTAAAGAAGCAATAGGTAACATTGACATCAAGCATTTAAAATGAGTTCAAATTCAAAATATTGGATAGCTGTCTCCCCCGCCCCCTCTTCCCCAGATTTGAAGCTCACATGGGTTTCCAGGTTGAGGACACACAACAGGAACGAGCAAACTGACAATGGCAAGCGACGAGTCTTACACCTGAAGTTGATCAGCTAATGTATACGTTTGCAATGTTTTACTGTTTGCAATTTATAAATCAGCTCATGTGGAACTCTTGTCAATGTTAACTAGACATATCGCTGTGTTTGCTCGCTAACTTGTTTAAAATCTGGCTTCCTGGGGTGTCGAAATACTATTGGGAAATGAGCAGTAGGCGGGATCACACAGGCTAAAACAGAAATTCCAGCCCAGAATGGACAATTCAAAGTAGAAAATACTAGTGATGGGAAGTCTGATTTTTTTTCTGCAAACTGGTTCAAAAAAACGATTCACCAGATAATTTACATCATCACGTAATGACCCCACTATATATAATTCTAATACACTGGAGTCGTTGAATACTCGCACAAACACAGTCAATAAAGCAATACTGTTTCTATTTGATTAAGTTAGTGCTGTGGCTCAGTTGGTAGAGCGGGTCAGCCGCTAATTGCAGGGTTGGCCCGGCCCGCACGACTCCACATGCCGAAGTGTCCTTGGGCAAGTAACTGAACCCCAATTTGCTCCCAAAGGCAGGCTAGCGCCTTGCATGGCAGCTCTGCTGTCATTGGTGTGTGAGTGTGAACGTGATCTTACAATACATCCTACATTAAAGATTTGGAACTAAAGCACCCAATACTGACATTGATATACAAACGTGGATGTTCTACTTGTGTTTAAAGCATAAAAAGTTATTAAACTAGTCTTAATCAACTCACCCTTTTTACAGAAACCATGATCCAGCTCATCACAACTTCAGATATAATCTGCATGCACAATACTCAGTAGTAAAATTTGTTTACATCTCTCGACTGAAAGGTTTCGCAACCTCATTCAAGTCCTCGGTTCACACACACTCATCAGCATTTCTCAGTTCAGTGTATTGTTGACTCGAGAGCTGTTGCGACCCAAGAACTCAGTGCCATTTGTGAACTAGTTGGAGCGGTTAAGAGTTGGCAAAAGCAGATATCACCAGTTCTAGGATCATATTACTCCCGGTTATCAGCTCATTTCGATTTGGAGTGTCAGGCACATCCGAGAGATAGGTTAAGATAGAGTAACTTGTGGATCAGTGTTGACTCAAGCCGTGAACTGTTTCAAACGATTCAGTCCGATTTGGTGAACTAGTTCAACTCATTCACTAAAAAGAACCAGTTCAAAAGAACGATTAGTTCACAAACTGGACATCTCTAGAATATACTGGCTGTAGCATTGTTTTCGAAGAAGCCAGTTTTTCAACTTAGCATGTTTCCTAAATCTCTGATAACAAATTATGATAATTTTATTCTTTAGTACAGTAAATATATCACATACTGCACCTTTACACTTTGTTTTAAATTTCAGTTAAACTTTCAAATTAGTTTCTAATCTGAAATGGTGTCACTGTTTGTTTTCTCCATCGATAAATGGATAGATGTGCTGTAAAAGTGATAATCTGCAATTTATACCTTAAAGAGCCATTTCTACTTGACCTAACCCTTAAAAGTTTGTTGTTTTGTTGTTGTAACCTAATATAGTTAGGGTTATTAAGGCATATTAAATGACATTTTTGACAAATTAAACAAGTTGATTATGATGTTTCCACATATAGCACATTATAGGGTAACATTTTAGAGATAGATGGATCCATCCATCCATATAACTGCAAGAACATTATCTTGTAAATCTTATCTGCAACAGACCCATGGAAAGAAAAGGTGTTGTTTTTTTCCTTGTCCGCAGGGGTGTGTGTGTGTGTGTGTGTGTGTAGAGAGAGAGAGAGAGAGATTAGCTTCACTAATCATTGTGTTTGAAAAGCGCTGATTTATGGCCGTTGTTGAATGCGGGCCATGATGAGAGGGCCGGTGGTAAGTGTATTTGGATGTCTCTGTGTGATGGTGGCGTAAATAGGCGCTTTATTTATTGCCCTGCTAGGGCCCTCCGCGCGGAAGAGCGCCTCCCTAAATTGAAATATAGCGCGAGTTTACTCTGCTGATTAGGGCTCGAGCGCTGCAGCCGCCCAAGGCTATCATCAAACAGAGAACAACACGAGCTGACACCTAATTGTGGAGGGATTAATGTGCGCGGAGTGACAACAAATAACCCCGCGTGTCAGCGCGAGTGACTGGTGGCGCACAATGGATGGGGCTCTGGCCGTTGGGTGTGAGGCCACGTGGGAACCTAATGTCGGGTAATCCGTGATAATCCTATAAACGCTTGATTATAGGTGGTGTTACCCCCTATAGGGATTATAGGTCCTACTGAGAGAGATATTAATTCAGAATTCAATAGAGAGTGCATTGTGGGATTTGTAAGTGCCAATGCATGTATTGTAGTGGGAATTAATTGTGACTGGCCAAATGTATCATTCATACAAATAAGATATACATGTTTTGTATTTGCTCATGGTTGGGGAGCATTCTTGTTAGATGTTGCCTACTGTAAAATAAATTAAATTAAATCTCCAGTAGATTTTTATTTATTTATTTATGAGTTATTCTTGAATAGCCTATTCCGAGTTTAATACAAGTTAAACTCAATCGACAGCATTTGTGGCATAATGTTGATTACCACAAAAATATATTTTCTTTGAAAATAGCTAAATTTGGGGGTTACAGTGGGGCACTTGCAATGGAAGTGAATGGGGCCAATTTTCTGAGGATTTAAAAGTGAAGCATATCATTTTATAAAAACACTTGCATTCTGTTAAAACTTGTTTTTGAAATTATGTCATCATCAATTGGATAAAGCTTCACACAGACAAGGCTATTAAGTGATTTTTATCACATTTAAATCACATTAACACACTTTGATTACATCTCATGGCTGTACTTTTGAAACAGTGCGTATTTTAACATTTACGGATTGGCCCCATTCATAGTTAGTAGCTCACTGTAACCCAGATTTAATCGACATTATGCCACAAATGCTACCAATTCATCTTAACTCGTATTGAACCCAGAATATTCATTTTAATGACATTTATGATACATTTTTCTGCATCAATTTGGACTGAAATGCACTTCACCCCACTTAGGGATAAAATGCAATGTCCAACATAGGATCTTTATTAAGATAGTACAACACCATTTATTTTTGCAATTCACTTCAATGTAGGCCTACCAGAATAACAATTCAACAAATGGTTTGCAAAGCAGTGGCCTAATGTGACACTGGTAATGACCTATATGATTTCGTTTGTACTAAGCATGCCTGAACATTATCTTTGCAGGTTGACAATATTCCCAAAGTTTAAATCCTATATACCCCTCTCCCTTGAAACACACACAAAACGCCAATGAGAGTCCATGCCTCTAGCCCTGCGGATTGCAAGCACCTCTACAGACGTTCATCCATGCGTTACCATATAAACTTGTAATAAAATGGAGCCGCGTGATGACCTCTACCGTAATTCATCACTGAGCGAGCCAATGACTGCGAGGAGCCCTTCACAGACCGATAATTTGATTACTACAACATCTGTAACATCAATAATATCCGATGAGATTGTTTTGCACAACCAAACATGCCATGGCCATAAAAAAGAGAGAGAGAGGGGTCGAGAAGGTGTCATCTGTTAGGCCTCTGTCTCTTTGACATTTCACTTGCATTTCAAATTAGGTGAGCATGCAAGATTCGAGATTATCCACATGGCCACACCAGGGCGTCTGACCATGACTCTGTCCCATATGTTAATGATCTGCTCCAGGGTAATGTTCCTTGCAAAAGATAGTATAGTAGAGTATAGTATATTATAATATAACAGTCGAATGTTTGGAAACACAGATTTATTATTTTTAGGCCTGCTCTTTGCACATTTTAGAATATTTGAAAAGTCATTCAAACTATGAAACTACACTAATTAACACTAGAGTTTGAATGCTTTATTACATATAGAATATCAGTCTATCAGTTTTAGTATAGTAAAGCATATGATAATAGGTTTATTGTAATAGTATAGTACAGCATAATAATTTTAGTACAACATCGTACATAGGCCAATGGTGCACTATACCATGTTGTAAAAAATAAAAAAGTATACAATGCAGAACAAACAACAAATCATTCATCAAGACTCTGTATGGCCAAATGCCAGAGAGAAAAGATGTGTTTTTAATTGAGATTTAAAAATAGATAAAGTAGGAGCTGTTCTTATGTGCAGCGGCAAATTGTTTCAAAGCTTCGGGACAACGATCGCAAAAGCACGATTACCACCGCTGTAACCGGGACCAGGGAATGGTCAAAATCATCTGATCAGAGGGCCTAATTGGCCTTGAATTCTTATGGATGTGCAGGAGATCAGCGCCAGCCCATTCAGCGATTTAAAAACAAACAATAGCAGCTTAAAATCGATTCTGTAATGACAGGCAGCCAATGAAGAGACATTAAAATAGGGGAGATATGATCACGCTTACTGTCAGCAGCCTAGCGGTGACATGTTGGACCATCTTCAGGCGAGACGATGACGACTGACTGACTCCGATGTAGAGAGAATTACAGTAATCCAATCTTGAGGAGATAAATGCGTGAATCACCATTTCAAAATTGGTTTAACAAATGTATTGATCTGTTTGTCAAATTTCAAAGAGTTGTCAAATACTACACCTAGATTCTTCACCACCGGGTTACAAAAGGGCCAATGCTCCTCCGCAATTCACCAACATCCAAGCTTTATTATCATCTAGGTAATTAAGAAGGTATCCTAACACACACATTTGTGTGTCATCGAGGTAACAATGGAATGATATGCCATGCTTTCTAAAAATGGACCCAATGGGCAGCATATAAAGGGAGAACATAGTGGGGCCTAGAATAGGCCCTTGAGGAACCCCACAAGTAAGGGGGGCTGAGGAGGATGTAACATGACTAAGACTTCAACCAGTTAAGGGCAGTACCTTGGACAACCACTGACTCCTCAAGGCAGGAGATAAGGATTACATGATCTATGGTATCAAATGCTGCACTGAAGACTTTTAGCATAAGAACCACAGAGTCTCCCATGTCAGCCAATAGCAAAATATCATTAAGAACTTTTAAAAGAGCAGTTTGTGTGCTATGGTGTGATCTACACCCAGACTGAAAGAATATTTATCCAAGTAACTCTGCAATTGGCAAAGAGCAGCCTTCTCCTGGACCTTTGAAAGGAAAATCGGAAACGGTTTCTAAAAATTGATGCAAGTCCACTGCCCTGACCAGAAGTCCTTGGGGAGGAGTTCAGAAAAATTGGTTAAATCACACGTCTCGGTCAAAAATTTAAAATCCAGTTGTCGAGAGGTGATAAAATAATTCTAAATCAAGGTCTTATTTAAAAGCGAGCTTGCATTCACCAGAGCCAGCCTGGTGGCGACCGGCCTGTCTTTTACCTGAGAGACACGGCACAGCAGGCGAAGGTTGCGGTGGGAACTCAGTAAAGTTAACTGGAACAATCCACTGGTAAGGCAGTTCATTTTTTTTGTCATCAAAATTATTAAACTACTTCATTAATTAAGACCATTGTAATATGATAATTACGTAGTGACCAAAACAGATTAAAACTACTACTATTTTAGCTTCTTCAAAGTAGTCACTAACTAGATTACTGCTCTACATATTCTGGGCATTTTATCAACAAACTATCAACTTCATCCAGAAATGCATAAAACAGAATTGTGTAGTATAGTGACAGTGCATATAGTGCAGTATAGTACAGTATAGTGTAGTATCTATAGAGTAGACGTTTCAGAAACCCTAAGATCTGTGATTGGTTCGACTTAAGCACACTGACACTGTGGTGCCCCATGATTATCCTAAATCAGATTTCATGCTCCTCTATTGCTCTCACCTGCCTCATAATGAGTTGAAATCATAGGTGAGAGACACATCCCGTCTGCACGGTTAAACCCCCTCAAACAAATGCGCAGGAAACACCTAGAACTGGATAGAAATGTTTAGCCTAACCAGAGGAAGCATTGTGCTCCCTATCCAATCGCGTGATCCATTAAGCTCATTTATTAAACGCAATTTGCCTTGTGTCATTGAGTAGAGTAACGCCTCGGAGTTAAGAACGGTACACGACCACCGTGCGGGACAGTGGGGAAACACGGATCTGACACGCAGAATTAGGAGGCAATTAAGAAGAGCTGGTTCCTGGATAAACGGTGGACACCTATAGACAGCGCGGGGCGAGTGTAATGTCAGCTTAATTACTTTATTCTGATCTCTCTTTAGTGACACTATCACCCTCTGGAGCTCTTGTTGCTTGTGCATTGGCACTTGATCATTATTATTGGTCAGTGTGGTGGCCTAGTAGCAGAAATGACATACAGGGAATACCGGGGCAAGTTGTCACATTCATGTTTTCACATCAGTTCTCCTTACCAATTCGGATTTGAGTCAAAAGTCCAATGACACAAACACTTGTTTTCTTGTTTCACTTGTTATGATGTTTTTATTATATTCAGTTTTTATTATACTCCCTCCGAAGGCAGTATTTATGATGTTTGTAACACAGTATTGGCTTGGTTTTCACGTAGAAAAGGTGAATTATTTCAACCTGATCTCATGAATAGTCCTAGATCATTTACGAGGTGGCTATTTCGTGTGATGTCGCACGATTTTGTTTGCATAAACTCGATTTGTACGATTTGATCACGTGCAAATTTCCGGATGTGTAATGCGGAAGTAAGCGCGGGTTTTGCGCATGAGGCGTTAAGGACATGCTTATTAATATTATGCCCTTACAAAAACCCCTTATCTAAACTAGAGTGTGTAAACATGATAGGAAGCTGTCCAATGTAATATGCAAGTAATTGTCGCATATTAGATGTAAACAATGTCCAGTAACTTCATTGGCTGTAGTGAAAGTCGTGGGAATTAAAACGAGTGCAGTCGCATTATATCAGATAGCCAAATTTAGAAACGTGGCTACATATGTAAAACACTATATGTATGTTAAATGGTTTTCGCTTGTATAAAAAGTTATCTGTACTGCACATATGCAACATATCTGCAGTACGTATAGTGTCAGAAAAGCGCTAAGGTGTTTTGGGGAAAGTCAGCCTGGTGTTCATAAGCTGTAACTGCAAGACTTGCTGAGCCACAGGCCATCACCAAACACCTCCATAAAACTTCCCACAGCACAATAATGCAGTGCTGCTAAGAACTGTACTCCTGGACTTAAGGCATAGTTTCGTCTTGTGGCCCTCCGAAGGTGTGGTTTCACCACCTGCAGCAATTCAATTATCTTGGTCCTCAGATAGAGGGACAAGTGGGGAGAAATTTGTCCTTATGTAGGCATTTATATACACTACCTGACTTCTGGATCACCTGCTGTGCTCAAGCTGTAGGAGGTCTTTGTAAAGCCACCATTCTTGAGCATTTGATACACACAGATACTTGTTAGGAGAGTCATTAATACACCTGCTACTGATGCACCTAAGGAATGATAGAAATACCTTGGTGGCTAATAATCATCTAAATTAAGTGTTTCATCAATGATTTGTGACGGAAACAGGGCACAGCTTAATTTGACCATTAAATTATTGTATTTATCTGTTAATGGGTTTTTAATTTTAAAATAGGCTGCTTTCATGCTGTTTTTTTTAAATAGTTTTCATGCTGTGGCTTGGGAAAAATGAGAAGGCCTCTTTTAGAATTGCATAAAACATTATTTAAATCCTTTGTTTTTATTTAAAAGTATGTGTTTTGTGTCATGTTTGGCTTATATCATTATTATGGCTATTATCTTGTGTATTGAGAAAGTCTTTACATTGCCAGCTTTAGTTGCTTGACTGTATGTGTTGGTGGGTCATCACCACTGCACAACAATAAAGGTTTGTATTTCATTCCATATATAGAATACTGTGGAGCGGAGGGGGGCGGGCCCGGGCTAGAATGTTGCACGCCCGGTCCCCAATCGGCCTGATGGGGCGCGCGAGGGATAAAGGTGGCCGGTGACAATGGGCATGTCCGTCATGTCCGTCATGTGTGTGTTTATGTTTGTGTGTTTTGGTTTTGAGTTTAATTCAATATTATTTATATTGACAAGCCGGTTCTCGCCTCCTCCTTGCCCATCTTACCCTTACATTGGTGCCGAAACCCGGGAGGGAGGAGGGATGCCTTTCGCAGAGTCCTCGACACTACCGTCCACCCAGGGGAGCGCCGCTACCATCTGCTGGGTGATGGAGTAACCCGACCGCCCAGACGCGGGGAACGGCCGCCGTCCACGGGGCAAGTGGGGACTGGATTCCCTGCCAGGGGCGGAGGAGTACCCTGCCGTCCCCCAGAAACGCGGAGGGGTCGAGGTTAGACCGCCGTCTGCGAGGGGAGGAGGGAAGTAACTCCCCGATCGCCTGGAGCGGTAGGGCCGCTGCCAGGGGCGGAGGAATGTCCCCAGGTACCGCCAGAAACGCAGAGGGGCGTTCTGTCCGCTGGGGGTCGGAGATTTGACTCCGGTTCGCCCGGAGAGGAGCGGCTGTCGTCCGCTGGAGAGTGTGGCGTAGTGTCCGAGGACAGTGTTGGCCTTTATCCCTCACACGTCCCATCAGGCCGATTGGGGACCGGGCATGCGACATTCTAGCCCAGCCCTGCCCCGCCCCCCTCCGCTCCACAAATACTTAATCACACTTACAGTATATAATTTATTAATGACATCATTCTGGTAGTTGATCATTAAGTAATGAAATTGCATATGGCATTCCAATGCTTCTGTGATGCACCAAGTCACAAGCATCACCTATTTTGTGCTCATACACGTTAAACTCCTGGATGAATTCCCAGTGTATTCGAAAATGTCTAACTAAAAACATATGTTATAAAATGAGTATTTTTGGTATTCAAATGGGATTATATTTTGTATTTAAATTTAGGTTGTGAAGGGTTTAACTCAGTCACTGGAAAGCAACTTGAAAATCGTATGATTGTTGCCATGCAGCACCACACAGCTTCACCAGAGCCCTATTTGCCAGACCCAGTCTGTATCTTTAACTCCATATATATTTAATTCTATATCTTTCATTGTATCAAGAATAAAAGTGCCGTTCTTATTGGTTGTTGAAAAGTGTGCAAATGTATATGCGGTAAAGTGAAATAAGAGGGAAGCCCCACTATTGCAGCTCAATGCTGTGAGAGGTCACGATGAAAACAACACACCAGCAATAGAGGAAACGTGAAACAATGGAGAATATAACAGAATATTCAACAGATGCCATGTTCGTTATTTACAGCAACGTCGCGGGGAAATATCGTTGCTGTGGAGCTGCTCACTGATCAAACCACTTGTATACGGTAGTAAAGAGTACAGAACTTACAAAGTGCATATATACGTAAATGTCTATTTCGTGTCTTAAGCATTTTTTTCACAATAAATGGCTTTCTGCCCATGTAAATGAGCTGTTATAATTTGATATCCATTCAATCTCTGCAGAAGTTATTACTCCATCCCCTGAGTAACATCATTAACGACACCTCCACATTGTTGAACCAACCTGGTTGGAACGATGGATGTGCGACATGGCTGTGACTCATTTGGAAGGCTGTGTCCTCCGGAGGTCGCATTTGTCGGCCGCATACGGCATCAAGGATGTCTCGTTTCTTAAAAGCGAGTAGGACACCTCGAATGCGACCTTCGTTCACGGAATTCGGAGGATGCATGAGGTGTATCTTTCTGGGCACTCACAACCCACAATTCTTTGCTTCAATGGAAATGTCAAAAAATATATAAATAACGCCAATTTGCCCGTAAACATGATGTTCAAACACAAGTAATGTTAATTCCCAATGTAAAACCCAGTTGATGAGTGCAGAATATATAATCTATAATGATATAAATATATAATTAAAATAAAGACCTTTTCACTTTACATCATTATAACTCTCCTAAATTTGACCACATACATTCCCTTCCAGAGGGACTTTGTTCCCTTCTCACTCCAAGAGCTCGCGCTTGTTATAGAGTGGCGTGCTGTCATAGCAACCATGTTACTTCCGTTTCCGTTGGTCCTACAAGGGCCGTCTTGTTTAAACAAGACTTGTTTAAAAGTGGACGCTCGGTATACTGCAGCCTTCAAAGGACGCGTCCTACCTAGCATGCAGCCTTCCAAACGAGACACAGCCACTAACGATGCATCGTATGGCGGTTAAGCAGTAAGTTATGTCGTTGTACAGGAAACGCACCCCAGTCTAATAAAAAAGATGGAACGTTTTCCGGCCTGCTTCACACCATTCCCACGTGCAGAGATGCACAATTAGGTGTGTTTTGTATTTATGAGCACGTTTTTTTTTTGTAGGTATATCACAATGGGAATATTTAAATAAGTTTTGTTTGTGTTTTGCAATCCCCCATTTGTTCTACTTTGAGGTGGCTGTTTTCTTGCCCCTGGTTTTCACTATTAGGCATATTTAAAGCCTGGCGCGCGCAGGCATGCAGAGGCACTATGTTCAAGGTTGAGTTACTTTTTGGGGCTTTTTTTGTGTGAGCTATTTGTCTCAGCAGTCAGTACTGTTAATGTTACATTATGTGTTTGATATTTCATCGTTCCAACCAATATTGCGTGAGATAACGAATGTAAAATGAAACCGCGAGGAACACGTTTGAATTCCCTGAGAATGTGCGGGGGAGGGGGGATATTCCACGCGCCATGCCTATTAGTCTGGGTAATTTATTTTGTGTGTCAGAAAACAAGAATGCCAGAAAAAAAAAGGAATATGGGGCTTTCTTTTCCATTACCAAACATTACAATCTTATTTCCATCACTGCACCGTTAAGTAATTTGCGAAAAGCCAACAGAGTCTGGCGCGCGTGGCGTGTGTTTAAACCCATTACTTTACCTTTTAATCAAACCTCGCGCTCGTGTCAAAACGCGCCGTTTTCGCCATGCACCTCTCCGAGCTCGTTCCAGTTCACCGGATGACCTTGAAAATGTTTGCTCTCCTAAACGTCGTCGTCTCTCTCTCTCTCTCTCTCTCTCTCTCTCTCTCTCTCTCTACACACACACACACACACACACACACACACACACACACACACACACATGTTGTGTTTCCATGTTTTATGGGGACTTTCCATAGACATAATGGTTTTTATACTGTACAAACTTTATATTCTATCCCCTAAATCTAACTCTACCCCTAAACCTAACCCTCACAGAAAACATTCTGCACTTTTACATTTTCAAAAAACATAATTTAGTATGATTTATAAGCTGTTCTCCTCATGGGGACCGACAAAATGTCCCCACAAGGTCAAATATTTCGGGTTTTACTATCCCTATGGGGACATTTGGTACCCACAAAGTGATAAATACACGCTCACACACACACACACACACACACACACACACATGTGCGCGCGCTTGCAGAGTTAAATCATTTAGATTCCCATTTAATTCTGCGAGGCTAGGAAAACAAACGGCTTTGTTTTTGCTTCACACAACTGCGCATTGGCAAAGCGTCATCAGTAGTAGCCTATAATTAAACAAGAGATGATAATAATGATGATTATGAAGATGTTGATAAACGAAAAACTTGCTATTCTTCTTGTCTGACTGTATAACATACTCATAAACTTAAAGATAATGGGTGCTTAACAGACTGGGTTGAATGCATTGAGATGACCAAGACCTCTAATATTTACAAATATTAAAATATGGGTTAACCTATTCCTTTAATGTTCCCTTTGTTGAGAGATTATAACGGGGTTCATTAATGACAAATAATTCATTTACAAATGTATTGTAAATCATAGGCGATTAAACAACATGCAATTTTAAGATGTATCCATTTCAATTTAATAACACAATTCCATCAAATTGAATTGAAGAGTCTTGAAGAAAATGTAATTAATATTTTTTTTTATTTATTTAAGATTTGTACATTTTATTTTGTTAAAGGCAATCCAATTAGTGTCTTGTTTGCCATTCCTGACCAATAGTGAGCCATATACCTTGCATGTTATAAATGCTTAATAACACCTATACAACATTAGTAACATATGAAAATGTACCTTTTTGCAAAGCTGACTGTCTTTGCAAAATTAGGAACATGTAGATAAGTTCAGTATGTTTCAAAAAGGCTTTATTATACAGTACATGCTGTGAATGAGTATGCAAGACCTGGAAGTTGTTTTTGCAGAGGATTTTGGGTAACTACAGCATGGCATGCTGGGACGTTAGTAAAATGACATATGTTAATCTCACTATAATAATCTAATTTAGCTACATTGTGACCATTGAAATGACCACTATTTGCAAGTATTGGGTGAAAGTTGTCCTTATTAGTCATTAATGAATCCTTTTAAACCCATAACAAAAGAGATATTAATGTAAAGAGTTAACCCAATATGATATACTTTGTGTATGTGAAATATTAAGATTGATATTTAAAGGTAAATGCATTTCTCCTTCCATATAAAATCCATTAGCTTGTACATGTGACTTTGCAAATAAGCAGTTCTAATTTCAGTAGGTTATGTGCAGAGAAGCTTCAGCTATTCATGATACCACTTACACCTAACCCATAATTTTTTGTCTGTTAACAGCTGGCAAATTCAAATGAAACATTCTAAGGAGCAATGCAAGTGATGTACTTATTGAGTCAATGCTATATAACCTCTTATAGGCCTATCTTATAGGCCTACTCTCTCTCTCTCTCTCTCTCTCTCTCTCTCTCTTTCACCAAATCTTAATATTCTAATTGACTTAATTATTTTTTATAAAAACAATCTTTGTCTGCTAATTTCACATGCATCATCCTCTCTTCACTCAGTGAGGTGCATGTGCAACCGAGAATGGCCGACTTGTGTGCACTGCAACCACTCATTTAGGGTTGGTTGTATGCTTTTGGAAGGCATGTATCTGTGTGTGTATGTGTGTGTTTTGGGGGAGGGGGTATGTTAGTTGCTTTTGGCTGTGATTTATCGCAGTCCCGGGGAACGTGGCTCCCGTTCCGGGCCGGGCCTGTCCTAACGCATTTCAGCGCGCGCATCAGCCGTGATTAAACACCTGCCATGGGCCGCGAACAAAGCCCGCTAATCCAATATGTATCTCTGACATCTTAAATATCGTCCAATCCCCTGGCATCACGCGCAGCTTTTCCGCAAGATGGAATTCTAAAACATATTTTTCTAATTTATGGGCGGACGATAAATCAAAATTAAGCTGTGGACAATGAAGTATACATCAGCATGTAGCCACAGCGTGCTGAAAACAGGCTTGAAATGCAGTGATGCTGCTTGAGTGTGTTCATATATGCTGTGGGGTTTGCCATGGGGTTTTTTTGGAGTGTCTTTGCTTTCAGACATCCAAGTCGAACAGATAATGATTTGATTTGACAAATTGGTCTAATTCTGTCTCTATATGCAAAAAAATAAATGTATGTTTAACTATGGTTATCATCTGTCTTCTCACACGAGACATTATAGACAGGCCTATAAATGTCACAAACAGTGTTAGGTTACTCAAATATACTCTATAAATTACAAATCACAGAAGTAAGCCTTATAACTTCACTTTTAAGTTATTTTCTAAATCTCTTTACAGAAAGGGTTTTAGAAACCCTCACAAATTATTCAGAATATGTCTATACTGTAAGCTACTTCCTCCTCGTGCACTGCTGTTGTCCTTTCAGCTGTCATAGAAATACAAACAGACATGAACGTAATTCATGTTTTAAATGTAATCTAAATTAATAATATTACACCAATCAGCCACAACATTAAAACCACCTGCCTAATATTGTGTAGGTCCCCCTCGTGCAGCCAAAACAGCGCCAACTTGCATCTCAGAATAGCATTCTGAGATTATATTCTTCTCACCACAATTGTACAGAGTGGTTATCTGAGTTACAGTAGACTTTGTTAGTTTGAACCAAGTGTGCCGCACAAGCCCTCAAAAGTGAAGCCAAAACGTCTCGATCGCCCCCCGGTGACTGCTCCTAATATAGGTCATAAACCCCGCCTCCCCATGCACACGGGATGTGTGACCAACTAAACAATTAAATTACACTTAATTTTAATTATACTTTTTTCCAAAGATAGTTTCTGTCATTTACTGTAGTTTCTATCACGTTGATGTAATTTTAAGTGTTTGTTTTCAAAATAAGTTTGTTTTTAGTTATTTGATGCTATAAAAACGGTGCTGTGACATCATGATTGACAGCTGTGATTGACAGGTTCTCTGAGCGAAGTAGTCACTGAAGCCCAACTGACTTTTTTTCGGGATCTTCGGAGGACTGAGGAGATTGGAGCTTTAAATTTAATATCTACATTTCTATAATTAATTATTTCACACCGTCATAAGTCAAAAGTGCAGGGGCGTGTGCTTGCGATTGATTCAGCGAGAGTGAGGGCGGGGCTTTGATTTCGCGGCTTTACTTCCTGCTCACTACTGCGCAGGTCTGGTCCCGAAATCGCAACTGCGCAGACTCAAGTCCCAAGATGTCAGCGCCATATCGGGACACTGGCGGCTTCAGTTCTCACCAATGGAAAAAGAGCGAAGGGGCGTCGTCCATCTTTTTTTACAGTCTATGTTTTGAACCAGTCTGGCCATTCTCTGTTGACCTCTCTCATCAACAAGGCGTTTTCATGCACTAAACCTGTCTGGCACCAACAATCATGCCAAGGTCTAAATCACTGAGAGCATATTTTTCCCCATTCTGATGGTTGATGTGAACATTAACTGAAGCTCATGACCCGTATGTGCAAGATTTTATGCGCTGCACTGCTGCCACACGATTGGCTGATTAGATAGTCACATTAATGATTGTTGGTGCCAGATAGGTTGGTTTGCATATTTCTGTAACTGCTGATCTCCTGGAATTTTCAGTCTCTAGAATTTACTCAGAATGGTGCCAAAAACAAAAAACATCCAGTGAGTGGCAGTTCTGTGGATGGTAATGCCTTGTTGATGAGAGAGGTCAACAGAGAAAAGCCAGACTGGTTTGAACTGACAAAGTCTACTGTAACTCAGATAACCACTCTGTACAATTGTGGTGAGAAGAATATAATCTCAGAATGCTATTCTGAAATGTGTGTTGGCGCTGTTTTGGCGGCACGAGGGCGACCTACACAATATTAGGCAGGTGGTTTTAATGTTGTGACTGATTGGTGTAGGCCTATATTTAGAAATGTAGGTAATCTATAATGTATTTAAATAACAGAATAAGTTAAACTGTAATGCAACAACTTTTTTTTTACTAAAGCAATAAGTTTACAATAACTAATTACTTTGTAATCAGATTACACCCAACACTGGTTACAAACCCATTGCTTTCCTTTATCATCTGTGCCTTCGCTTAATGTAACTTTTACAAGATATGAGGTGACAGCATCTAATTAATTAAAATTTACACTTATCTATTGAAATTCAATTGAAGTCAATTTAATACATTTAAAAATATTTTATTACAAAATATATCAAATCTTATGAAATTAACACTCTTTTTCTATGCCATTTTGTGTAATTTAAATAACGTTCATTGAGGAATACAGTCTTATATGTTTCACTTTTCTCTGGAGCTGGATTGCTCCAACTCTCAGACAGACATAAAGCGCAGAGAGGCCATTCTGTCCGGTCACTGTCCCGGTGACGCTTATTATTTGTGACTCTTCAATTCCACAGTTTCCCTGAATTCTCAGCACATTCTGCCTGGTGTATTACGCGCCGTGAACTGCTCGGACATAAGACGCGTGTCTTTGCCCCAGGCAAATAATGGATTCAGCACTCTGTTCTCGTGTTGGGAAACAACTCAACACAAGTAGCCTATATGACCACAGAAACAGTCCTGTTGAACAACAAAGAAAATATTTTAACCATCGTTTTGTTTGCCCTTAGTCTACAGCAGGACTTTTTTTTTATTTTGTGGATTGCCATGCTGAAACAAGGGCAGAGAAAAAAGCTCCGCACAGAAATAATACATCATCAAACTGACCTAGTTTGCAGTACCGTGGGTGCTCGGGAAGGATAATTGTTTGTAAATAACTTAATTAATATAATAATAATCGAATTTTATACCTCCTAATGAAAATTAAGTGCATTTTGATGCATAAGTTGTAATCAGCAGGCCAAGTAATTCATCTAATGGTTTGTATCGGTGTTTATTCAAATAAGCAAACAATTTAATGCATTCATTTATACAGATTAAAACTTTGGGGAGCTGCAGAGAGGGGTAGGCCTGTGAGACTGTTATAGATTTCAGCACCTTGGACAGCGGGTTCCTTTTAACTCATACAGAACACAAACTGCCAAACGGGTCATTGACGTGATGCTCTTTTTTTTCCGGTTCTTTCTTTTTTCTTTTCTTTTTTTTTGTCCGAATCTATCACGCTAATCAAATGCGATTTATAAGACAATTACTTGAATACACATCTATGATGATGAACATGTTTTAAATTTCTGATTGGCTATTGTTTCTTCTTCTGTGGCTTACAGTCAAAAAGTGTTGTAACCGTGTGGAGACAGTAAAATAATATATATATATATATATATATATATATATATATATATATATATATATATATCATTAAAAGCTTAAATCAAACAAATAAATACATTCTGGCATAAGAAGTTTGGAATCTTTTATTATAAATGTTATTATTATTTTAAAAACAGATCAGTTTTGCTTTAATAATATTGGAAAAACCAATATGCAGTAAGCCATTCTGTTCATGTGTCAAATAATCTATAAACAAAAAAAGACATCAAGGACTGTGAAGTTTAAAAAAAATCAGATATTTTGTTCTGGTTTAATGGAGCAACTCTAAGAAAACATCTTAATATCTGTGACACAAATATTCAGGACATTTGCAAAAAGAAAAAAGGCATTTTAGCTAAAAGTATGTTTGAAAACGTAAAAAGAAATTAAGTTGTGCACACTCACACACACTAGAGGGTGCAAGGAAAGTATTTTAATACCTTTTACTTCATAGTTACCCCACTTAACTTTTTAAAGTATAAAATATTTGTTGAAAATGCTATAAATAAAAAAAATGACATGACATGAAATGAAACCAACATGGACACAAATATTGCATTTCTACGAACTTCACACATGTGTTTTAAACTAGATATTCAAAAGATTTGTACATTTTTCATAATCTCTGACAAGCTAATTTGTCAACTAACTATAATCTTGATTAGTCTATACTCTTCTATAGCCTATATTGGGTCTTCTGTATAGCCTCTTTTGGGTCTTCTATATAGCCTCATTTGGGTCTTCTATGTAGCCTCTATTGGGTCTTCTATAGCCTCTATTGGGTCTTCTATATAGCCTATATTGGGTCTTCTATATAGCCTCTTTTGGGTCTTCTATATAGCCTATATTGGGTTTTCTATATAGCCTCTTTTGGGTCTTCTATATAGCCTATATTGGGTCTTCTATATAGCCTCTTTTGGGTCTTTTATATAACCTCTATTGGGTCTTCTATATAGCCTCTTTTGGGTCTTCTATAGCCTACATTGGATCTTCTATATAGCCTATATTGGGTCTACATTAGCCTATATTGTGTCTTCTATATAGCCTATATTGGGTGTTCTATAACCTCTATTGGGTCTTCTATAGCCTATATTGGATCTTCTATATAGCCTCTATTGGATCTTCTATATAGCCTATATTGGATCTTCTATAGCCTATACTGGGTCTTCTATATAGCCTATATTGGGTCTTCGATAGCCTATATTGGGTCTTCGATAGTCTATATTGGGTCTTTTATAGCCTCTATTGGGTCTTCTATATACCTATATTGGGTCTTCTATATAGCCTATATTGGGTCTTCTATATAGCCTATATTGGGTCTTCGATAGCCTATATTGGGTCTTCGATAGTCTATATTGGGTCTTCTATATAGCCTATATTGGATCTTTTATAGCCTCTATTGGGTCTTCTATATACCTATATTGGGTCTTCTATATAGCCTATATTGGGTCTTCTATATAGCCTATATTGGGTCTTCGATAGCCTATATTGGGTCTTCGATAGTCTATATTGGGTCTTCTATATAGCCTATATTGGGTCTTCTATAGCCTAGATTGTGTCTTCTATATAGCCTATATTGGGTCTACATTAGCCTATATTGTGTCTTCTATATAGCCTATATTGGGTGTTCTATAACCTCTATTGGGTCTTCTATAGCCTATATTGGATCTTCTATATAGCCTCTATTGGATCTTCTATATAGCCTCTATTGGATCTTCTATAGCCTATACTGGGTCTTCTATAGCCTATATTGGGTCCTCTATATAGCCTATATTGGGTCCTCTATATAGCCTATATTGGGTGTTCTATAACCTCTATTGGGTCTTCTATAGCCTATATTGGATCTTCTATATAGCCTCTATTGGATCTTCTATATAGCCTATATTGGATCTTTTATAGCCTCTATTGGGTCTTCTATATACCTATATTGGGTCTTCTATATAGCCTATATTGGGTCTTCTATAGCCTAGATTGTGTCTTCTATATAGCCTACATTGGGTCTACATTAGCCTATATTGTGTCTTCTATATAGCCTATATTGGGTGTTCTATAACCTCTATTGGGTCTTCTATAGCCTATATTGGATCTTCTATATAGCCTCTATTGGGTCTTCTATATAGCCTCTTTTGGGTCTTCTATAGCCTACATTGGATCTTCTATATAGCCTATATTGGGTCTACATTAGCCTATATTGTGTCTTCTATATAGCCTATATTGGGTGTTCTATAACCTCTATTGGGTCTTCTATAGCCTATATTGGATCTTCTATATAGCCTCTATTGGATCTTCTATATAGCCTATATTGGATCTTCTATAGCCTATACTGGGTCTTCTATAGCCTATATTGGGTCCTCTATATAGCCTATATTGGGTCCTCTATATAGCCTATATTGGGTCTTCGATAGCCTATATTGGGTCTTCGATAGTCTATATTGGGTCTTCTATATAGCCTATATTGGGTCTTCTATATAGCCTATATTGGGTCTTCTATAGCCTATATTGGGTCTTCTATAGCCTATATTGGGTCCTCTATATAGCCTATATTGGGTCTTCTATATAGCCTATATTGGATCTTTTATAGCATCTATTGGGTCTTCTATATACCTATAGTGGGTCTTCTATATAGCCTATATTGGGTCTTCTATATAGCCTATATTGGGTCTTCTATATAGCCTATATTGGGTCTTCTATATAGCCTATATTGGGTCTTCTATATAGCCTATATTGGGTCTTCGATAGCCTATATTGGGTCTTCGATAGCCTATATTGGGTCTTCTATATAGCCTATATTGGGTCTTCGATAGTCTATATTGGGTCTTCTATATAGCCTATATTGGATCTTTTATAGCCTCTATTGGGTCTTCTATATACCTATATTGGGTCTTCTATATAGCCTATATTGGGTCTTCGATAGCCTATATTGGGTCTTCGATAGTCTATATTGGGTCTTCTATATAGCCTATATTGGGTCTTCTATATAGCCTATATTGGGTCTTCGATAGCCTATATTGGGTCTTTGATAGTCTATATTGGGTCTTCTATATAGCCTATATTGGGTCTTCTATAGCCTAGATTGTGTCTTCTATATAGCCTATATTGGGTCTTCTATAACCTCTATTTGGTCTTCTATATAGCCTATATTGGAGTCCAACTCATAATTCAAGTAAGAAGCCGTTGTAATTGGAGACCATTCACGTTGTTATTTTTTTTATTTGTTCACAAAGAGCATTGTTTGTATAACTTTAAATTAATGACCGATCACAATCTCAGCATGTCCAGATATCGATTTGCATATAATGTAGGTCATATGAGTGTAGATAATAAATATATAAACATATGCCTAATCAATATGCCCAAAAGTAGTCAAATTTGAATGTTATGATGACTTAGTTATTGTTTAATGTCTTATTACACAATTATGCATCTACAATGTAGAAGAATAGGGAAAAAAATTATAGAATGCATATTCAATCATGGGCACAGTAGCACGTATGTTTCGTAACAGTGTAATTTTTCTATGATATTCAGACGGGAATGAATAAAGAGCCGTTTGTTATTCATGCAGACATAATACATTTTAAGATATTTAATGTCACATTTTGCCCATTCCTAATCTGTCTTTTGCTCTCTTAGAAAGTGTCTCAGATCTTCTCATCAATGCATTAGCCGATCCATCTTCACAACACCATGCGCAATCAGCAACTCTATGTTTTTGTGTTTCTTTTAATGTAAACGGCGCTCTATAAGATTTGTGATGAGTTCAAGTGATGAATGACGACACAGTTTGGTGAGAGTAAGTGAAAATCACGCTTTCTTCCTCCACTCAGCGACTTTTATGTAAAACAGCGCAATTAAACAATGTCCCAAAAATGAGTGCATGCTCGACATATGAGTCTCATTTGCCTGATGAATGGCCGTACTTTGGCTCAAATTTAAAACGGCTCTTACTGAAGCAGTTCAGAACAAATTTCATGGATTCACCCATTATTATTTATTTTTATGTATTACCTTAAACGCTCAAATGGGCCTACTTTTAATTCAACTAGAAATAAACCGCTTAAACCAGGCTAAGGTAGTTAACAGGTCTTAGCTGGTCACAGTTTGTTTAGCTGGTCTCCCATCTGAGATGGTGTTCAGCTGGTTTAGCTGGTCTGCCAGAATGTATCCCACCCTGACCAGCTAGCAAGTGCCCAAACCCCTTCTATAAGGACCAAAACTCGCCCAACCAGCGGAAACTAGTCCATCAAACAACCTTAACCAGGTCTAAATAGAATAGTTCTAAAAAAACATGGATAAATGAGCATTGTTGAAAGCAACTCTGTAGAAATGAAAGCAGCTGTGTTGATTAGACAGACTCATGAAAACTCACCTGTGTTTGGATGGATGGTTGCTCAATCAGCCCAAAGTATCAAAACGCAAAGTATACTGCATACTAATTCACCATTTGGCCTGGACGGATTATGACTTGTAAAAGACCTGGGGCCAATTATCTCCAAGGGCCCCCCTCCACCCAAAAGTTGTTCATGCTTAAAAGTTGTTGAGCGCAGGGGTGGGGGAGCATTGGGGGTTTTGTTGTTCATGCCCAAAAGGGATTTCAAGTAGGGGGGGGGTCACCAAACTAGATTGCGCAGCCTTAAAGCCCAGGGCATCCCCGGGCAGTCAAGGGCTCCTGGGCACTGGACCCATTGGCCTGGTTGGTAATCTGTCTCTGCCATTTGGACTCGCTATGGGTTTAGCTTGGAAAAGTGCATGGGACAAAAATCACCAATTTTTTTTGGGTTGTTGCTGTTACTGATATACTTGTTGTTGCAGTTTACAGCAGTTGAGTTATTTATCATTGATGTTTTTGTTGCTGTTTGTGAGTGAGAGTGGGCTAGGAAAATTTCAATCCAGCTTCGCCTCTATTCAGCCCCTAAAACAGGGGGATGTGATCAATCTGCCGCCTATTAAAGCCGTTAATTGATAATGCATACTAATTAGGCAGAGCTTTGGTACTTCAGAGACTTTGAGGAGGAAATTGTTGGCACGATTCCAAATGTATTTTAAAAGGCAGTCTGCATGAGGTGAAAAACTTCACCATGCTGGCAGCACATGAGGTCCTCTAATGAACTGCATGCAAAAACGGCTTTGTATGTGCCTACATGATATCAGCTTCCAAGTTATACTTTGAATACTTGATGCACTTTGACTAGTTCACCAATTAAATCAGCAGAATATACTTTAGAAATTCAAGTATTAGTTATACAGTTTGTCTTGGGGGAGGTCAGAGGCAGACAATCCTGCCTACAAAACATGTTAACACAAACACCATCAAAACATAAAAAAACATTAATAGCTACTTAAAACCGGGGGCCTGGGTAGCTCAGCGAGTAACACCCCTGGAGTCACGAGTTCGAATCCAGGGCGTGCTGAGTGACTCCAGCCAGGTCTCCTAAGCAACCAAATTGGCCCAGTTGCTAGAGAGGGTAGAGTCACATGGGGTAACCTTTTCGTGGTCGCTATAATGTGTGGTTCTGGCTCTCGGTGGGGCACATGGTGAGTTGTGCGTGGATGCGTCGAAGAATAGCATGAAGCCTCCACATGCGCCACATCTCCACGGTAATGTGCTCAACAAGCCACGTGGTAAAGTGCGCAGATTGATGGACTCAGACACGGAGGCAACTGAGATTCGTCCTCCGCCACCCGGATTGAGGCGAGTCACTATGCCACCACGAGGATTTAAAGAGCGCTTTGGGAATTGGACCTTCTTAAAATGACTTAAAATTGTTCACAGTCAAGAAGTAACAAGGAATGAGGAAATGAGTTATTACGGGTTCAATACAAGTTAAGCTCAATCAAATAAAGTAATTTGTTGATTTTCCACAAAAAAAAAGTTATTTTGTCTTTTACTTTATTTATTTTTAGTAATAGAAAAAATTGTGATTACAGTAAGGCATTTATAATGGAAGTGAATGGGGCCAGTCCATAAATGCTAAAATACTCAGTTTCAAAAGTATAGCCACTTGATTAAACATCATACATGTTAGCATGATTTTAGTGTGATATGTTTTTTTTTTTTTTCCCCAAAATGAAATGTTAGATTAAAATGTGCATGCATTAGGGAATATGTGTCCTTTAGGTGCTGTGACAAGTCGTCATTTTATCACCTTATTTTGATCACCTTTCAACTTATTTCAAGAAGTACAAATGTCTCAATATGATGTCATGGAAACTGCATGTATGATAATTACTGGGTAACAGTTTCATGAATAAATAAAATTACGAATTTAAAACAGGGCCTATTTGTAAAGAAATATAAATAATAAACACAAACCTCTTAGAGAGCAGACATTTTTGCAGATAGTTTGGTCATTTTCCAGATGAATTGCTCATATGTTCACTCTATTCGAGTTCTTTGCATCTTTATATCGACAGTGTCTGACTTCCTTCCCCGGCTGATTGGCCTATTCTTGAGAACACGTGAAAATCCCTAACGATTTGTCAAGCGCTGTTTCTGCTATCCTTTACACAAAAGCCTCAGTCTTAAATAGCCTCAAAGCAATATTTTTCATAAATTATTTTGTGTTTCTTTCAGACGTGAGCATATTCAGCAAGGTGTGCAATCTGTGTCTAACAATACTGTGAAAAGATGCAGTTCCCAGCAATGCTTTGTGTTATGAATAAATTATGCAATTAGTGTGTACTACTTAGCTTTACTTCTTGCCGATTTTAGATACACTGCTGTTATTTGATTTGTTGTAACTTCCAGTCATTTGTCTTTTTGTGATTATTCAGAGCTCATTTTATACTTAATATGTTGTTTTTAGTTTCCCTAAGTGTGTGCATGATAGAGACCATTGGTCTGTAGACATTTTTAAAACAAAAGTTCCTTAATCTGATGACTTGTTCATTTACTTGGCACGTATTCATGCCCCCACCACACAGGCATGTCGGGGCCCAAGGCGGACGCCTGTATCGCCTCGCCTGTAGGACGGGCCGTCCCTGATCTTATTGTAACTGCTTTTTTAAAGTGGTAATCAACATTATGCTACAAAAGCTGCTATTTGAGCTTCACTTGTATTGAACCTGGAATATTCTTTAAAAAAAATATTGTTTTCCATGTCATTGGAGAACATATTTCATTTCCATAAAGAACTTTTTATTTTGTTCTGGTGGCCGAGAAACCAATACGCCAATTTTAAGAACCAATGATGTACCATCAAGAACGCTTTTAATCTCCAAACTAAAAAGCCCAGCCAAGAACCCTATGAAGCCAAAAATGGTTCTTGTGTAGATGAGTTCTTTGCTAAAGCTAAAAACCATTGACAAGTGTATGTTGTTCCATATTTTTTAGAAAATGGTGTTAGGAGCATGTGAACAATGAAATGTCAAACCAAGATTACTGAAGTGTCCATGTTTGAATGTTTCATTTCATCAGTAGGCCTACACAAACACATTTTCTGTCACGTGCGATGCACGCTTGGCCATCGGGAGTGAGACGCATTTAACTTCACTTGATTTAACATCAAGCGGCCACTGACATGTGTGCATCAAAGCACGGGCATCTAATTAAACTAGATCAACATGCAAGTATATTTGTTCCTATTCAGTGTCAAAAATGAGCGTGTCTGCCTCCCATGTAGAGGCTGGGTGTGATGTTGTCAAAATCAGTTGCCATGGCGGTTTGTTGTGCTCGACCCGAATTTGTTCCCCCGTGCTCAGTGCATCCCACACAAGTGAAGCCTGTGGCGTGTGTCTGAAGGTTGTCACATGCTGTTTTCTGTCAGAATGGTTCACAGACATCCGTTGATGTATATTAATATTTATTCAAATATTAAGGGGAAACTGTAGCTAAAAGCTGTACTCACAATTGAGTGTAGGCTAGTTCATCTACAGCCAAACTACTAACTAGTGACAAAAAGAAGCTAACAACATTGAAGCTTCTCAACCTAACCATGTGTTGACTCAACCCTCAGAAACCCAAGTATTGATACTGATGGCATCTTTTTTCCTCCTTGAAAGTGATGACATTGATGATGGATCTGTGGGGTGAATTTTGAGGGGCTTTAGCATGCTTTGACATTCAAAATGCATTTTCCCCCACAAAAACTGCTGTTTTGAGACAGTTCGGAGTGTCAGCTGTAGTTTTTGTTAGTACATTTTTTTAAATTAAATAAAAGAGGTATTATTTACAGTTGTCATAACATGCCCTTTTTATCATTTTAATATGTTCCTTTAGATTCACTTATAATATTAAAGTTTTGTTTTGTTTTGTTGCTCAAAAAGCAGTCATATGTGAAACACCAAATTTTCCAACCTCATATTGACCCTCTGACAGAAACGCTCACTTTTGGTGCTTCTTCTCTTTTAAGATATGACAGTAAATGCCCACTGTTCTGATTGGCTCTCTGCTCTTGACTGACCTGCCAAAGTGTAAGTGATGTGGTGAAGTAGGTATTGATGTGTTGGTGCGGAGGTGGTCCAATGCAAATGTCTATCACAGTGTGACATCACAATGTGGAGGAAGTATAGAACGAGTCGTTTTGACAGCTTGGTTTCAACAAATGCTCTTTTTGCAGTGAAGAGGAAGTTTTGAGTTCTGAAACTTACAGTATGTTTTTATATTACAGTGACTGGTTATGTCAAAAGATCGAAAATGTTATTCCTTGTATCATGACCCCTTTAACGGATTTCAACAAACATTGCAGATCTGTTAGTGTGTTTTTATTAAATCCATAAATGTATGTAATTTGTCATTTTCAAATTATAATATACTGTATATTTTAATGTAATATTTAAAGAATATTCCGGGTTCAAGACAAGTTAAGCTCAGTCGACAGCATTTCAGTCAAAAATAACTGACTAATCCCTTCTTTAAAAAAGCAGAAATCAAGGTTAACGTGAGGTACTTACAATGGAAGAGAAGGGGCCAATTTTGGAGGGTTAAAAAGAAGAAATGTGATGCTTACAGTATACATTATAAAAGCACTTTTCAAATGTATTCTTCCATATGTTTTATTTGAGCTTTGAAGTCGTTTTAGGGTTTATGGCATTTAAGTCATCATGGCAATGAAAGTGTAATTTATTATAACTTTACATGGAAAAGGTTAATAGGTGATTTTATTACACTAAAATCATGTAAACATGTATATTGTCTTGTCGCTATACATTTTAAATGGTGAGTATTTTAACATTTTCGGATTGGCCACATTAACTTCTGTTGTAAGTGTCTCAGTATAACCCAAATTTGTACTTTTTTTGTTTTTGATTTTTTTGGATTTTCTTCCCTTTTTCTCCCAATTTGGAATGCCCAATTCCCAATGCGCTCTAAGTCCTCGTGTCGCATAGTGATTCGACTCAATCCGGATAGCGGAGGACGAATCCCAGCTGCCTCCGTGTCTGAGACCGTCAACCTGCGCATCTTATCATGTGCTTCGTTGCCACGGAGACATAGCATGTGTGGAGGCTTCATGGCATCTGCGCTCAACTCACCACACGCCACACCGAGATCGAACCACATTATAGCAACCACAAGGAGGTTACACCGTGTGACTCTACCGCCCTAGCAACTAGGCCAATTTGGTTGCTTAGGAGACCTGGCTGGCGTTGTTGTGGAAAATCATGATGAATCTCTCTAAGTTGTAAGAAAACTCTCGGAGTCTTGAGTTCCAGATGCCAAAGTTGTTTATTGAACACCAACACACATAGACCAGTCAGCTGTCTGTTCTGGCTTTATTCTTCTAAGTTCTCAGTTATATACCTTTTGTTATCTTTTACCCATTATCTCTGACCAATGGGATTATTGCCCTTGTCTCTTTCCCTTGCCACCAATATGTTTTGTCTCCTTCATTAATTAAATATTGGTGGAAAATCCCTCATCTATCTATTTTTTAAAAACATACATCAGCTGGTAACTTCACATATTTTGGACATATGTCATAGTTCATGGAAACCCTTACAATGAGGCGGCCTTGTTTGTTTCGCGGCCTTGTTTGTTCCTTCACATTATCATTTGATTAATGAAAGAAAATGCAAGCTCCAAAGATATTTAACTCATCAAGACAAAACACCATAGCAAAAACATATCATATAAGAGATGTCGTCAAGGATATATGTTAGAATACTGCTGATTAACAGAAAAAGCAAAACACCAGCTGCAAAGATATCATACATTCAGCTTATTAAAACAAGACACCATTCATATAATAACTGATTAAAAGTATCTTTGAAAAGATACATGCCAGCACAAAAGAAACACACCAAGGACTCACATCAGTATACTATTGATTAACAGAAACACATTTTGTTTTTGAAGAAATACACCTGTTTTTCAAGGTTATATACCATTCTTTGTGTTCTCTGCAGCATCAACACTTCTAGTAACCTCATATGCTCTCTCCTGGGTCACACAAAGGCCTGGAAACTCATATAAGTATTTTGATATATAAAAACATACTAGAATATTGAAAAATATACTATAGCGTCACTCAGCACGCCCTGGGATTATAGAGATAGAGAACTCCAGGGGTGGTAGCCAGCGACTTTACCAACCAAATTTTTACTTTTGAAAAGAAAAGGTGGGACGAGTCAAAATACATTTTTGTAGGAATCAACATTATGCCACAAATGCTGTAAATTGAGCTTAACTTAAATTGAACCCACAATATTACTTTAAGTCGAGGAAAGTGAGAGCCGACATATTTGTCTGATACAAATACAATGAGTTTTGAATATATGAACCTCTGTGAATCTCATTAGATCTCAGTTAGGGTAACAGTTTTTGGGAAAAGTAGCCTGTTACTCAAAAAGCTACCGTGCATTAGTTTGATAACAGCTGAGCTACTCTTATTCTATGTAAAAATGTAGTTATGGTATAGCGTCAATACTTCTAGTTGGCTACGATGTACTGAAAAAAAGTCTGTGATCAAAAACATGCAGGCTATAAAATTATGCACAGGCTCAGTCATTACCCTTAACACAGCCCTTGCATTACAGTCCTGACTTGAGTGCTTTTATGTTAATTAAATTAATCAGCATAAAAATAGCATGCTACTTACAAGAGCCACTGCATTCAGCAAACTAAATGGCAGGTTAAAAAGAATTATAGCCGGGTCACGGCACCACCGTGGACTAGTGTTACATACTTTATTGTCACAGAATATATTTAACTCATTGGTTATCTTCTGTGATGGATTGTTTATTTCTTTGAAAACGTATGAATCTGTTTTAGCCTCTCTCTCTTTCCCTCCCTGTCTACCTTTTCTGTTTTTTGTGGATTTGTTTGTTTCTCGCTTTTCTCGAGGGGTACGCAAAGATGGACAGGCTTGCCAGATTCATTTTCTGATCAAAGCTGTTTGATTTGGTCAATTTTGCCACATTGGAGACGTTCTCTATTACTGAGATAAATAGCCCCGAGCTAACTGTCAACCAAAACTTGTAAGCTAATAAATTATTCCAATTTCTCCCTGCTGAATATCTCCTGGGAGACAGCCTCTAGGAAATACACATTTTGATTAGTAAATTTCTGTGTGTGTGTGTGTGTGTCTGGACATTCGGATGTGTCGTCTTTGATTAGCGGTGGCCCTGTTAGAGCGGAGGGCGGCGGAGGGGCTGTCAGTCGAGTGCAGACTCTAATGCATAATGCATTGACACAACCAGCTTTCTGCCACCTCCCTTTCCCTGAGCGAACAACAGCGGATCGGGCCACACTCACCTGAGAGCTCTCTCGCTCTTTTTCTCTGTCCCTTTCTTGGCCGTGAGTCCATACTAACCAGCTCAGGAAATAAAGCATCGTGACAGATCCCTGCTCACACCAGACCTGTGGTTATGAGTGCCCAGTGCACATACACAAACATACACACACACTGGGAACTTGAAAATAGGTTGACTTGAGCTGAAAGTGTGCAATCGGCAGATTAGGGTAGAGCCGTCTGACTGACAGGTGGTTGGAAAATTGATCTCCACCCACTGGCCCAACCTGCCCTCTCTGTTTTATCTCATTTCACTTTTATCTGTCTCCTTTTCTGTCTCTCTTTCTCTTATCTGTTTTTTACACCAATAGGGAACCAGTGCTATTCTGCACTAGCATCACCAACGAAACTGCAAACATAATTGTTGTTTTCAAACAGATTTCCTGAGCACTCTCCCTGTCGGCCACTGGTTGGAAACAGAATGTTGAATGTTGGACACTTCATGCACTCCATAATAGTGGCTTGCCCAAAGTAGCGGAAGAGGCGGAGTTACCTGGCCACGTTGCTGGCCTGACAAAACAATTATAATTTATAATTAATGTGGCTACTAGCGAAACTTCTGTGAAGACCACACCTTGCAAATGAGAGTTAAATGCTTTATCATATACAGTATTTTCAAATTAACACAGTAATGTTTGAAACTCACAGAGCCACAGTGTTGCACTTTTTAAAGACAAATAATATTTTTAATGTGTACTATCTACAATTAAGTTTTTCATCAAATCACGCAATGATGACTTTTAGGCATTACTAACATTACAGCTTTCTTTTCTTTTAATAAAAGCAGAAAAGCACAGTTTTATGTATCGTCTGAAGCGCAATAGTCTTTGCGTTCCGCCTTCAGGCAGCAATTCTGAGTAAACTTCCCGTCGCCTTTGAAGGAATGAAACGTGAAGGGATTCAAAGTAACATTTATCTTAAACAATGCTATTGAAGTGCACAACAACACCGCCAATGCAGGCTGCCATCTTGATTGTTTTGGTTTGAATGGATTCCATGAGTGCATCAAATGACAAAAAATACGTCATCGTTTTCAGAAATCTCCATCTTCCCTGTCCACACTACAACGTGAAGACAACATTTTATAATTTTGGTAGGGTGTTTTGAAAAAGCTAAGTTCACGCTAGAGTCTCAGTGTGGATGGAAGGACAAAATGTAAAGAAAAAGATGCGTTTTCAAACAAAAGCGTATTAGCATGGACATGGCCTTGAGTCAGATACATCATTGTTTGGCACTCAAGGTTCCGAGGTAGGTTCAGCAACACCATTTTGGTGAAAAAGAGGTAAATCTTCTTGCTTTTTGTTGCTTTGCCAAATGCCTTCATTTCCTCAAAATTTTCCTTGTCCTTTTCTCATTTCTGCTCTACTTTGTCCCTTGGTCCCTCTTTCCATCCCTATATCTCTCCCCTCCACTCCGTTGTGTGTCTTGCCATGTGGTTGGTGACTCAATAACTCCCAGCATGCAGTTTGAGCGCACACACATACATTAACAGATGAGCACAGAACAAACACATCTCCCAGATCCTGAGCACCAAAAACTACACTCATCATTTATCAGCTAGCTAAATGCCTGCCCAAACCATTACCCTCCCCAAAGCAGCCAGTAGAGAGGAGAGGGGGGCTACGCTGGGTGAATTAAACTTTTGAGGGTTCAGCGCTTTACCACTCTGGCGATTCATCTTTCCTCTCACCCAGGAAGTGCACACCCAGCAGGAGAGGGAGGTAATTACATCTCCACATGACACGCTGCTTCATTACTGCCTGTGTGTCTTTGCTCACTGCCACCGCTGTAGTTAGCAACGGGGTACGCAGGGGGTACGCAGGGGGTACAGAGATGGGTGTTTTTTTTTTGTTATATAATGACGGCAGGCTACACACAACATGATGAGGGTGGTTTGAATGTACTATGGAGTTAACTGATGCAGCGGAACTGAAGGAAATTTTATGGACAGGCTTTATTCAATCCAGTGCATTGTGTCTATACAGGATATAATGAGTAATGTATTAACATGTCGCATTACTTGTTTCTGTTAGTTTGTATAATTATTATCTACAAAGATAGTTTATATAGGCTGAAATAAGTATGTCATGTATAGAGAGTGCATATGCAAGATATGTTTTTATACAGTGTTTAATGAGTCTATGTAGAGTACATGAAGTACATTATTCACAGGGCATGGTGAATATATTGGTGTTTCTTCTACATGGGGCACAGTGCATTTCCTGAAAGGCTTGTCCAACAATGTGTGTGTTTTAGGAGATTTTATACCTTTTTTCATTATTTCACTAAAGCTTATTTCATGCTAACATTTTATGTATCCTTAATAAACCAAATTTTACAATATTGTCACACTTTTTGCATAATTCTGTAAAATGTTGCTTGATTGGAAATGATGGCCATTACCATGTTTTTTATTAGTTTTATTCAACCATAACTCGTCTCATATTTAAATCTCAAGAATGCTCTGTACTAACACTTTTGTTGACTTGGTCTTGCACTAACTTTTGAAATAAACATATTTGGGGAAAAATAGTTTAGTTTGGTGGAAATTATGCTACAAATGTGGGAATGTATACATTTAAAATAAATGCCCACACTACAAATTTAAATGGTTTGTTTATTTCTCTTTGTTTACACTATCATAGTTTTAAACAAGCAATAAATTGTATTTTAAAATGGATTTTCGTAATTTAATATTGCAAGTATAGGTCTGGGACAAGTCAAAAAGAATAAAATATGTGCAAAAAAGTCATTTGTTTGTTTTTGCATAAATCAATCCCTGGCTGGGACATGAAAGTGCCCGTAAATGAAAAAGCAAAACAAAAATATATTCAAATCTTAGAACCTATTGGAGGTTCTATAGATTATATAGTGTATAGATAAAATAGAGTTGTTGAATAAATTAGCTGTACAAAAAGTATAGTACATACTGTAGGGTGGTGGGTTGCGACCCAAGAACTGGCCACAGGTCTGTTTTTTTAGGGATACAGACAGCAGAGAAAATAATGCTAAATGCAAAAAAACAAAATGCAGCTGACCAAATGACCTTGAATAGTTAGGGTAGCAAAATAAATCTACTTTTAAATGGAGAAATTGCTTCCCACCACTTGAGAACTAATGTTGTATAATTGTATAATGTTCAGTACATCCAGGACACATTAAACAGCCTTAGGCCAACCAGAGACTGACGTCTTGAATTCATCACTCAGTTCTCTGACTCTTATCTTAGTAACTGTAATCAAATCAAACATATAGCATGAAAACTAGCAACTGAGTGATTATATCTGACAGCCTTTCTCTTGGTGTTGTAAAGAATCTCATGCTCTTTCTGTGGTCAGACACATGCAGCAGTCATTCAATAGTCATTTTGATTCCAGTGATTTAGCTAATTACTCAGTTTCAACTCAAGTCATCGATCCCTCCCCTCTCCTGCTGTCAGACACTCGTGGGAGTTAGCCAGTGATTGACAGCAATGTAAACCAGCAGGGGCCAGTTGCATAAAACTTTTTTCAACTAGTCTTACTCACCACAATTGTACAGAGCGGTTATCCAAGTTACCGTAGACTTTGTTGTGTGTGAAAATCCCAGAAGATCAGCAGTTACGGAAATACTCAAACCAGCTTGTCTGGCACCAACAATCATCCATGTGATTATCTAATCAGCCAATCGTGTGGCAGCATTGCAGTGCATAAAATTCATGCAGATACAGGTCAAGAGCTTCAGTTAATGTTCACATCAACCATCAGAATGGGGACAAAATGTGATCTTAATGATTTGGAGATTTGGAGTATTTCTGTAACTGCTGATCTTCTGGGATTTTCACACACAACAGTCTCTAGAATTTACCCCGGTAGTGCCAAAAACCAAAAACATCCTGTGAGCGGCAGTTCTGTGGATGGAAACTTCTTGTTGATGAGAGTGGTCAACAGAGAATGGCCAGACTGGTTCAAACTGACAAAGTCTACTGTAACTCAGGTAACCACTCTGCGCAATTGTGGTGAGAAGAATATAATCTCAGAATGCTATTCTGAGATGCGGGTTGGCGCAGTTTTGGCGGCACAGGGGGGACCTACACAATATTAGGCAGGTGGTTTTAATGTTGCAGCTGATCTGTGTATACTTTGTTGTCACAGACAGGTTTTAACTCATTTATATAAAAAGGCAATGTTTGACATTTGAATAATATTGCAGAAATTCATTAACTTCTGTAAAACATTTACATGCAGAGCAGTTATATTTTTTCATTGTCTCTTTCTTACAAACCATGCCTGTCTCCAAATGTACTGTCCATCAAAGTGAAAAACAAATCAGCGACTAACTCCTACACAATGCTCACAGTCTTTCTTCAAATTAGAATGAAATTAGAATATCACTGATAGTGTGCAAAGACAATTCTTCCTTTGTGATAATTAACATTTAATTTTGAATGTTGATTTGTGTTAGAGGAACACCAAAAATTATTTTTGAAATTAAAGTTTTTTTTAAAAGTAATTAAGAAATTAAAGGTTTTTAAAGGGGTCATGACATGGGTTTTTTTATTGTATTATTATGTTCCCTTAGGTGCAATTATAGTATTAATATTTTTTTTTTTTAAGAAAAACTTTTAAAATCTAGTGATTTATGACCTTTTCCCACCCTGTTTCTCATCCTCTGATTCAAACAGTCTGTTTTGGGGGCGTTTTCCATTTAAGACTTCAGTGTTAACGCCCACTGTTATGATTGGCTAACGTCAGTGCCTATGTATCAATTATTGACGCCCCCAGCCAGAACAATATGCAAGTAAACTAAGTAAAAACACTGTGATTATTCATAATGAATGAAATTGCGCTTTAAAAAGTAGTTTAAAGTTTAAAATAGATTACTTACAGTTTACGTCGTCGTTGTTCCCAGAATAGTCGGCACGGACTTATCTTTGAGCAACAGTTTTCTGGCAAAGCCAGCATCATATTGAGATTTGTTCTCAAAACAGTCATCCTTAAAATGTACAGAACAAACGCTTAAGTTAACACTGCCGTGACTGGGACGTCCGCAAAAAATAAACTGCATCCATTTTTCCCTGACGTCTGGATCTTTCAGCAGCTTATTCAGAGGTTTTGTTTGACCACAGCCAGGAACAGCACATCTGTGTGGCATCGTAATTTTCCTGTGCACAAGTAGTCTCTGTCAGAGCTCGCTGTCCATCGACTGAACACTTGTGAGGCGCACGGCGATACTGAAATGAGCGTAGTTGTCTTGTGCTTAAATCGTAGTTATCTTGTGCTGGAGGCGGTCATATGCAAACGCTGGTACGTCACTTCTAACCGACACGTCACTTCTAACCATGAATCCAGAACGAGCTGTATTTTGAGCTTGATTAAATAAATGATTCGTTTAGAATGGGGAGGACGTCTTAAAATATTAAACTTGCAGGACGTTTTAATGATACAAAGACCTCTTATATACCAAAAGATCAAGGCAAATTTGGTTTCTCATGTCATGACCCCTTTAATATATATTATGCACATAGGGTAATAACCTTATTAAAATGGTGTCTGGTTATTATGGTACTTGTGCACATTTCTTCTCTCGGGTGAAATTATTTTGAATGTTCTCAAGCTCTTGAGAAACTAGCATTTCTGAAAATACAGTATCCTCTCGGTAACTTAAAGTTAACATGAAATGGCATTTGAAAAGGGGTCAGAGATTAACATTTTTGTTATGGTGCAATATTTGCCCCCTGGATCTGATTTAGTGGCATTTTTTTACCTTATAAAACCACTGCGAGTTGTCATTTCAATGTACATTTTTTGACATTTTTAAATGCAAATTTTGATGCTCTCGCCGCTTCTGGAGTTACTGTACGTTCACACCAGAAGCGGTGAGAGCGTCAAAATTCGCTCTGGCTGCCCTGCCTTCGACGCTCAAGGACGCTCGTGGACGCTCTGACGTAGTTGAAATAGGCGGCAACGTTTGTTCAGAATGCTTTGTTTTGTGAACTATATTTAAAGGGGCCGCAATTTAAACATCCAAACATGTCGACCATTTACTTTTTGCCGACCGATCACAAGTAGCGTATATCCTCATGAACTCTTTAAAATGTGAAAATAAGAAATCGATCGATGGCAGAAAGTAATTAAAATTATAGTTGTTTGTTATATAAATAAAATACATTTGTAATAATAACTGTGGTCTTGGTCATATATTACAGGGAAACCCGTCACGGCAATAATTCGTTTCTCCATTTTATCTTCGGAACGAATGTTTGGTGGGAACCAAAGTTTACACGGTTGTGTTCTTGACTTCGCTAGAGCGGAGCACTTCTATATTCCAATAGGTTGGCGCCGAACCGCGTCATAGCTCATTACCATAATGTTGACTGCACTTGAACTTCGATCTGATGCCCACGCCGCCCAAGACTCGCCGCGCCGCTTCTCGCCGCCGAGAGACGCTGGCTGTCATTGAAAATGAATGATTTCCGGTCGATTTGACGCTCTCGCCGCCTCTGGTGTGAACGTACAGTTAGAATACAATATTAGAAAATATATGTTAAAAATAAAAAAGGGGGCATTTTTTGACCATACATTCTGATCCTGATATGCATTTCTATAATATGACATTTTTAGCAGGATTTTCAACTAGGGAAAAACATTTAGGGTAGGGCTGGAAAGGAGCCAGACCTGATTGTGAGTTTGCAGTGTATTGTGGAGAAACATCTTCCTCCTGAAACACTGCCTGGGAAGCGGAAGCTGTAGGTCATGTTCACCCTTTTGAGCATCTCAAAGTATCACAATGGATGCAATTTTTTAGATTGTTATCTGCTTTTATTGCTGTAACCTGTATTACATTAACATTAACCCACATTACAGGTGTTGTGTGTCATTTGTTTGATGTTAAAAACTTTTTTCCATGTCAGTTTAATATACAGGGACAACTTTACAACAGTGTAAACGAGTGGTGGTGGTGTAGTGGGCTAAAGCACTACACTGTTAAGCAGAAGGTTGTCGGTTCGATCCCCACAACCACCACACCATTGTGTCCTTGAGCAAGGCACTTAACTCCAGGTTGCTCCGGGGGGATTGTCCCTGTAATAAGTGCACTGTAAGTCGCTTTGGATAAAAGCGTCTGCCAAATGCATAAATGTAAATGTAAACTCTGTGGCACTATCAAAACATTGCTCTGCTCTGTTTGTTTGAGCATAACGACCAGCCTGGCATAGCAACATTGCCTTAACCAATGGCTTGCGTAAAGGTTTGGACTACCTGTTTGGTCGACCAATAGAAGAAAGGCAAGTGTTTGGGAAACTGTTTGAAAACAGTCATTGGTAACACTTTACAATAAGGTTACATTTGTTAACATTAACAACATTAGTTAAAATGAACTAACAATAAAAGTCCTCCTCAATATGGCACACACACACCTCTGTCCCCTCTCACTCCCTAAAGAAAGCAAACCTCCCATCTCCCTCTCTCTCTCTCGGAGAGAGAACCGCACCAGGCAGCTGGGTTGCAGCAGTAATAAAGAAAGAGAATCAATAGGGCATGCAATGGAGCCAAGGTGCTGCCATTCATCATGCGTCCTCCCAAACTCCAATCATTCATCAAAGTCAATGAGCCAGCAAATAGGAAAATGACTATTTGTATCAAACACATCTGCACTCATCCACCGAGGTATTTCATTCCCATTAACTCCCATGGTAAAATACACTGAGGGTTTGTGCACGAGCTTGTGTGCGAAGGAGGAAGAGAGCGTTGTGTGTCTGTTTGTGTTTGCGTTCGTGTGTGTATGGACGCCATGCACGTTCGCTGTTTGCACAGCCTGCTTGTTGTGAATTATCTGCTGGGGAACACTTTTATGGCGTGTGTGTGTGTGTGTATGTGTATTATTGAGGGACTTTTTACGTTTGCCCATCTTTTCCACCCCCAACCCCCCATCTGAATCCTAACCCTATCATCTTTTATGGGCTGTCATTGGAGGATTTTAGCGTACATCTTCATCTGCCTATCCCCCACCCCCCCCACCAGTTTGTCCCACTCTCTCTCTCTCTCTCTCTCTCTCTCACTCGCCCTCTATCTTCACCACTACCTTTTATTTTGCTACCTCGTTTTTCTCCACCTTTTAAACATACATGCCCACACATCCACACACACTCTATTTGGTTATGATGGTGAGTTCTCTCTTTTATGTATAAATCTCCCTCTGTGACAATAAGATGGGTTATATTATTCCAGGCTGCTTTTTTCTCTCTATATTGTCGCTCTATAAATTCTGTGGCACGAAGTAAAGATGAAGGTGGCTGATGGTTCGGATGCAAATGGCAGCACCATCATCATTATGGTGTAATACCCCATGAAATGGTGGGGATCATTACTGCAAGCGCTTTATGGCCTGCGCTGAGTGGATGGGCCAACACTGAACAATATTTTATGTCTGAGTCTGTATATATGAGCTTTATCCCACTCTTTCGGGCTATTATTGAAGCAACAGTGTTTGCTTTAGTTCTTGCCGGGTGGTGATCCATACACATCATGAATATGGCATGTTTTGGTAACACTTTATGATAATTGTCATTTAAAAGTCAAGAACAAACATAATTTAATATTTAACATGTCAGTAGTTGATGCAAATGAAAATACAACATAACATTTGTAAAGGGATGGTGACTTAAAAGTTTTAAGTGGTATTATTAGATCCATATCTACCTGAAGTACCATTTTTATTTTCTAAAATGGTTCTTTGTATCGACCTTTATGGTCTTGTACATTAAAAATAGGTATTGTGTAATATGTAAAAGGGTACTTTGCACCTAAAAGGCCTTTAAATTATTATTTTTTACAAATCATTTAACACTATTGGTGCTATTCAGAGCCATTATCTTAAATAAAAATATATAAACCAACTTTTGTGGCATTGCTCACTAGTTGGATGTACAGTGCAATAAATATTGGGCATATATAATGCAATAGTTTTTTTCTCTCTCTTTTTAGTGATATTTTAATGTAAAGTCGATAAACTGCCAAATGGCAGAGAAATCACAGGGATTGAGGTGTAAAGCAAATGTCAAGAGAAATTAATTTACCTGATAAATCAAAACGCAAGCAGCTGCCTTGTCAAACTTCAAGAGCTGCTGCTGTGAGCAACAGCGTTAAACCATCATGGAGTTATGATGGCCCATCAATGTGTCTTTCAGAGAAATCACTCAGAGCTGAGATGCATAATCACTGTTTCATGACAACAGCAGCTGCAGAAATAACAATAAAATAATGATTTCCATTAACGATTGAGATATTTAATATTGTTTAATCCAAGCATTATCATAAAAGTAATGATTTTGCTATATGATTTATTGAAAGCGTTTTTTATAGAAATAAATAATTTGCATATAATTTACATATTTACATATAATGGAAAGTTTTAAGTCACATTGGTATTCCTGGCCATTCACAGTGTTGAAATTTCAATTATATAATTAATGTTATTGTGAACCTAGTTAATGTCTTCATGTGTTTGCATAACCTAGCTGTCTGTCTGTCTGTCTCTCACTATCAATATTCATCCATCCATCTAAAATAGCACTCAGTATTTCTCAATCTTTAATAACTCTAAACATCTCTGTTTGTCTGTCTCTGTCTAAAATAACTCTCAATATCTATTCTTCCATAATAACTCTCAAAATCCATCCATCCATCCATCCATCCATCCATCCATCTAGTTTAGTAAATGCAATATCATGCAAATAGAGTAAACTACATTTTGTGGATTGCTAATATTCTAATCTCTGAACAACTGATCTGACTCTGAACTACAGGGACTGAGGCTATATTTTTCCATCCATAACCTGCCTGCCTGCCTGCCTCCCTCTCTCTGACATCCCCCTCTCTTCCTGCTTTTTTTCCTCCTCCTCTGTTCTTGGCTTTCTGCCCGCTCCACTGCAGTTCCTCCTTCGGGAGCAGCAAGCAAAGTCACCGGCTCTAGGAACAGACCTTTCAAATTCATAAAATTCATAGGATTTTTCACAAATGGGTGAACACAATTTTCTACCAATTTCCTCATTATGCAAATATGCAAAATATCACATTTTGGCCAATTAGGGTCCCACACTGTTCCAAATCCAGCAGTTCAGAGCATAATTGCAGAAACTCAAATAATTACGCTCACTAATTGGAAATATTTGTGACAGATAAAACAAATTTTCGAGCAAATTGCATTTAATTCAAGGAACCACTGTGCGCCGATGAATTTTTATCAAAGTCTTATTTATCTCACATAATGAACTGAACTGAGTAGGCCTACTTGTTATCGAATTTGAACAATTCATATGTCCGTAATGTGGAATGATGAAATAAATTAGAGAGAAATGTATACAGTATTTTCCTGATCTAGGCCTACTTCGAGAGGCTCCCTCAGTTCAGAGGAAATCTTTCATTGCCATTACATTATGTGCCATGAATTGCGGCTCTAACTGTCGTGAAATCTGATGGAAGCCGATGGGATGCATTTCCCTCTTTAGAGAGGCTCATCACAGCTCTCCTAGCAGACAACCACAGTATATTTTCCTGTGAAATGAGAAAGAAACAACAGGATTTATATCAGTAGCCTAGGACCAGTGATGTAAAATCCCATCTGAATACATATAGCTTATCCTCCCAAAGCCCAGCTAAATAAATAAGGGTTTGGTAGGCCTGTTTATATTTTATCATGATAGTGGTTGATGCATAAGAAACATTACAAAGAACTATTTTGAATTGTGTATATATAGGCAAATAATAATACAAATATATTTTTAAATTTTTTTTATTAGCTACATCCCCAAACTTTTAGTATCACTGAAAATCATATGTCCTCTTTCACTTAAAAAACAAACAAAACAAAAAAACAGATGCATTTGTGTCTCGGAATTGGCCTACCACAAATTTGTGAGTGACTTGTAGCAGTAGGATGAATTTTAAACTATGCTGCATAAATAAACTCAGATTAAAAATTGCATGTCTGCACAATCTTTTAATTTTTCCTATAAGGGCCAGGAAGGTCAGCTGTGTAAAAGTACATTTATTTTGTTCACCTGTGCGCGAGTTGTAGCCTGTATGTGTGTGATTTGTTTATTCCGTGAAAAACGGTTTTGGCGCAATGTAAACAAGCCGTGCGCGGAATGAGGGCGGCCATCCACTGCCTATTTGTCCAAAAAATCTTGCATAAATAAATATTGGGCAGGTGTTCTGACAATCTGTCCTACCTCTCAGAATGTGCTACCAACACGCACTGCGCATGCGCAATACGTTCTAGAATATCTGAAGACACGCCCATCATTTTGAGCTACCTTGCCTTAAAAATCACGAGTTTGGGTGAAAAAATGTAAGTTAAATCTTGCTGAATAATAATACAATTATATATAGTATTTTATAGTATTTTATTGTAAAATTATACGCGGTAGGAATATGACGGTTAAACAGCACATTTACATAACTGAAGCGAACGTGTGTTCGGATACGGATTTTGTTCGGTATCTAAATATATATTTTTTAAATACTCTAGAACGATATCTGAAATCTACTTAAATGGTATTTTATTTAGCACAAATAACTTGTAGAGTTGTGTAACTGACAAGACATCATTAAAAAACACGTTTTTATACATTTATTAAGACGGTAGCCTATCTCAAGCTGACAGGATGTGCTGCCCCTGATTTTACATCATTCATTCAAGCGGTTTTTAATATAAATAGTAGCTCATTCTGAGAAAGAAGCACATTTTGTTAGACAATATGACAGCTTGAACTACCGGTAGCACATCCTGAGCGGGTAGATGTCAGAACACCGGGCCTGGGAATTTGATGTCTCCATATTACAGGGGCTGAAACTCGGATGGCTCACATTAGACCATAATTTAAAGGTGACTGTTTAACTTCTTAAATAATGTCGAGGAGTTTGGAAACATGCATATGTTATGACAACTTTTCATATGTTAAAGTCAGTATATTTACAGTAATAAAAAAAATTATTAGCCTATTATTATTATTATTATTATTGCTGCTTTTTTATGAAGGCTTGGGTGGGGAGGTCCTCAGATATGTCTATTGTTTAATTCAATGCCGTGGTGGCTAAGTGTGTTTTAATTGAAAAATTAGCGAGTTCTAATACACTGAAATTTAATCCTAATTAGTTAAACGGCTGCTCAAGGTTTGAACATTGCACCATTTATTAAGAGGTCAATTTATTATTTGTTAAGAAGACTTGTGAAATTAAAGGGCTATTTTTCAAATCACTGCACCCTTTAACCGTGTCCTGCTGTTTGCTGTAGTCATTATGAATTCACTTTGATTTCAATTCCACAATAATATGGTCGCTAATATGGGCTCTAATATTGACGCTAATTGTTAGTCAATATTGAGGCGCAGCGGGGAACCTCAGTCTGGTCAGTCCAATAGGCAACACACTGGCCGATTGTTTCTTTATTTGCGTTTATTTGGGGATTTTATAAAAGACATGTCAATTAAAACAATTATCTTATATGTCCAAAGACAACCAGCAGACGCTTTTAAAATATGTGCTTTTAAAGGCCTAGATTTTATTTCAATTGAGGCTACATCACTTTTACCCAGACCAAACCCAAACCTAAAATCTATCCCCTAATCCAGACCTCATTAAAATAATTATTTTAATTGTAAAATAACTTTAGTGTACGATGGAAGAAATAAAGTATGGTTTGGAACGAGACGAGGTAATGTTTGGACTAAAAGTCGTAGCTCTCGTACGAATTATTACGTGTTGTCATGAAGGCTATGTTGTATTTAATTGAAGTTGATTATAAAAAAGTAGGCTACATCCTTATATAATTTAAGTCATCCTAAAGGCAACCTGTGTCATGGGGCCCCGACCCCCTGGTTGAGAACCATTAAAAGAGGGCAATATTTGCTTTGTAACTTGGTCAAATTTTCCTCTCAACAAGAAGACACTATCATGTATGTGTTTGTAACACGTGGACATCTCTCTGCGCGCGCGATTAGGGTACCACTGGGCACTCCCTGCGGCCCCGGTCGCCCGTCCGTACGCAGCGTCCTTCGGCTCTCACAGTCGCATCATGTGCCGCCGGAGCGCACAGATGAAGAAGAGGATATTAAGTGACTCTATCTAACATCCAGGACACAATGGCGGTGATTGATGGAAGACAAAGTGGGAACAGCAGGGTGGAGGATGTGAGGGTGGGGGGTGTCCGTTGGGGGTCTCTGTCAGGAGCTCGTTCGCTGTCCCCGTCCGCCGTGTTTACTCACTGATGCTCTCAACAAGACAGCCATTGACACACGGATGGATGAGCCGCGTTCCGCCGCGCAGAGCCAGAGGTTACCGGGGCTAGAATCTAGAGCTCCGCCATGACACGCTCCCTTCACCTAATCTTCCGGCAAAATATTTATCATTATCAATTGGGGCCTGCTCTCTGACATTAGAATACCACGTATGGATAGCCCCGGGAGGATTATCGATCCACCCGGCAGTAAGTTTACACAGGCAGGCATGAAAGACTTGGGGTCACACGGGACAATAAGAATAAAAAAACGATATATCCTCTACTCAGGCTTTGTTAAGTAAAACAATGAACCAAATCACACTGCCATGACACACACAGCTCTATGCACTCGCAGTCTATAGTCCACTAAAGCCATTCGAGCCAAGGGCGCAGCAGGTAAAAAAGCAGTACGCCTCAGAAATCTAGGGATAATATTTTTATTTATAAGGTTAGTGGATTGTAGATAAAGCATTTTAAGGAGATATTTCTCTCTTGACTCTCTAACTCTGAAACAGATGTAAAAGCCTAAATTTACACTGTGCACTGGTGTAATCTTCCAGTATGGTCTGGGTGGAATTGAGGAGATGGCAGGTCTATATTAAAAATGTCTGTATGTATCTGTCATATTTTCAACTTTATTCCATTTGAAGTGGAGAGAGGGAGCGCTGAATGGCAGCCGGTGCCAGCGGCTTCTTGCACCCCCTTACCGCGCGCTAATTGACCGACAGCGTTCATACACACATTCTCACTAATTTTACATTTGCTATTCTGGAAGGGTAACCACCAGGCACGTCTCGAGGAATACATACTATTCTCACTATTCTCATGCAGGCATCGACGATCTTGAAAAAAATATTCAGAATTGTTTTAATGGCAATTTGTGCCAAAACACATACACATCCAGCACAAGAATAATATATATATTACAAAGAAGAAAAAAATCGTGACTGAAATATTTCTTTATTTTGATAGTTTTATGAAGCCTGTACTATTTTTCGATAGCCATATTAAAAGAAAATAGATAATACAGAAATATGACACATGGCAATGGCAATATATGCCAAGCAAAAAAAATGTTCTGGACAATTTTCTAACCCAAAATGCAGGGTTGAGTCTGTTGGGTCATTTTGTTGGGCTATTTTCACAATGTTGGGTATAGTTTTTAACCAAACATGCAGGGTTAATTGAACCTAACGTGTGTTTTGTTCAATATTTAACCCAGCCAGTTTTAGTGTGTATATGGTTTTCACTGACCTAAAAAATGTAGCCTATTAATATGTCAAAATACTATTACAAAATAGCCCGTTTTCATATATAGCATAGGCCAATATTTTTTCCAAATACAAGTGGCATCTGAATATATGGCTATATATGCTCAAATGAACTATATATATATATATATATATATATATATATATATATATATATATATATATATATTAGTCTGATAGGTAGAAATAGCTCATTGACAACTGAAAATGTTCGCATGTTGTGATGCAAATATAGACTATTCATGTTTTGGCATCTCTACGTGCACACACACATTGGCGCCACAAATGCATTTTCTTTTTATATTAAACAAATGGTATAAATGCATGGAAAAAGCGAAAAGAGAACAAACCAGCTGATTTGTTCAAACAGATCCGCATCATTACTTTGTTTAAACTAATTCAAATTCGAACACAGGGAAGAGATGGTGAAAGCCAAGTAAATGATTTAGCCACTATTGGGTTTATGTGATCAAATCTAGTCTGGTATGACAGACATTCTTCGTGCTTTTGAACATTGATTTACATTATTAAATGTTTAATTGAATATTAGAACGGGGGCATTGTTTGAAGCAACACACAGCTCACACACTCCCATGCTTTTGAAAACTCTAAAGTCATCCAGTTTGCTCTAATCACCACAGTTAGTCCTGAATTATCACCGGACTCTGACAGACGTTCCTTGTAACTCTCTTTTATTTCCAGGCAGCGCTAATCAGCCGCTCTCATTACTGACGCTGATTAAACTGCAAATTAGCCAGCAGTGGCCCCGTTCAGCCTACCCGCGACTCGCTCAATATCAATTAAGCCCAGCAGCTTGTCTGCGGGTCTCTGGGCGCTTCCAAATGCTTGATAGTGCCACTTATTAGTTAGGAAAACTAGGAAAATACCAATAATCAACGAGTCAGAGAAATGAGAGGGATGTGAAGTTTTTTTTTTAAATTATTATTATTGTAAAAGAAATACCTTTCCATTCGTGGGCCAGTTTTAAGAGTGTGTGCATGAGTCCTCCCCGGGCGTAACGGCTGACATCTCAGACCCGAGCACGGGTGCCCCTTATCAGCATGTCAGCAGGGAAGAAAAACGTATTAGACAAGGTATTATCTTGGCTTTTTGAAGTCACTTTTAGATATAATGAATCGCATTAACGTGTGACAAATCTGAAACCCTACATCATTAGGTCGTTCCGGTAGCAGTGAGAATGAATAAGTATTTTTTCTCTCCTTCTAACCTCCTGGAACTGGAGTTAATGACGGTTTATTGTATTTATTTATTTCATTAAAGAGAAATCATCTAATAAGCCTGCAATTATTTTCCTCTGGTCTCTTGTAAAAAGTGTCCAAGCGATAAAAGCAAACATTAAATGGTTGGAATTTAGAAGCCCAATGTTGTTGTCTCTCATTCAGCACGCTAATATGTGAGTGAATGGTGTATAAGGTAGAATCAGAGTAAATGATTGTCGCAGTAAACAGTATCAGTGTCGAGGATACGGCTCAATTGCAGGCACAGCTTTAATTTGAGTTTTCGTGGAACTTGTCAGTGTTTTGAACTCTTGTGTTATGCACCATTACAGAATTTATCCTATACCATTTTTCAGAAATATTTATGCTTTTTGTGTTTTTACAAGTTGTTTTTTTTTTTTTTTTTACATTTGAATGGATATATTTTTATAAAGACCCACTATATTGAAAATTCTGTTACCTTAAGGAGGTAATTTCTACCATGATTTGGCCCTTAAGAATTATTAACCTAAGATTACTTCAGTAATCTGTGTAGCTGAGTATGCAGAGAAAGCATACTATATTTTTGCGAAATAATGTGCAAATTACCAGTAAATTAGATATTTAAAAAATAAATTCCTTTTTTTTTTTTTTTTTTTTTTTTGAAAAATTGTCATATAGAATAGCATTTTTTATTTTATTTTTTATTTATGGAGATCCAAAAGGGAATTGTCATATAGTGGTATAATATAATGGCATTTGTTTTTATTTTTTGGTGGGAAATAGCTCTCAAGTGTGACCAACAGGACGTGGTCAACATGCCTTTCATAATATTTGAATGTAAGCATTTTTAGAAACTGTGGTTCTTATGGTTTCAATAGGCCTGCAGTGCAAGGGCGTTTTGTCCTGATGGCACTCTCCCCTTTGCTACACACGAGCCTTTTTATGATCAATAACCATAAATGAGTCGATTTAGCGATATGATCATGAATCACGCTCGTCTCAATCTTCCACCGGACAGTACTGCTTCGCGTGCAGTCGTTAGCCGGGTGACGGAGGGTCGGCATCTCTACTCGTAGGCTCCGGTGGTGATGGCATTCATCATTCCCGAAGGTTTGACAACTCCTGACACGTGTGACATATCTCACTTTACCTGTTCCAGTCTAAAACATTACCTCCGGCAATCGAGGTGTCTATGATGTCCACTATGCTTTCAGTGGCTGTGAGAAGTAGATCACAGAAAGCCCAAAAAAAGTCGACAGCACCAGCCAAGACACATAAGAATGTCATTCTTATTTTATTGTAATAATAAATGGCTAATAATAAGTATTAAAGAAGGCTATTATAATATTAATAATAATAATATTTATAATAAAATATTAAAATGAATAATAATAGTACTTATTATTAGTAGTAGTAGTCATTATTATTATGACTATATACTATTACTACTAATAATAATAGCCTACTTATTATTATTATAATTATTACATTATTAATAAAAGCGATGATAATAATAGTAATAATATTACATTGCTGTTATTTTGCACCCTCATTAAGACAAATTTTTCAGAATTACATTTAATTGAATATTTATAAACGCAGTTTATGCAATAATAAACACCAATATTTGATATTAATAACAAAATTTGCATAGGCTTTTGGAACCCAGTTTGTCTGCTTGTTTATGATCAACATATGTGAGTTTGTCTGAATATACATGTCTGTATGATATTACATTAAAAGCTGTTAATAATTAAACGTACTGCGTCAACTTTGTACTTCTAAATATGCCTTGCTGATTTTGAATTGATCTTTGAACTGCGAGCGCACAATAAACAGATGCTTATTGTACGCATGCGCAGAGTTTCTGCTGTGTTGGGGTGTGGACGCCTAACAGGCTAGTTTCAGCAGCTCGTTTCTGCTATTCTCAACATATTTCCCCGTTTTTACTTCAGTAAGAAAAAAGGACAATGGCGGATCCAACAATACGACAGATAAAAATCAAGACCGGTGTTGTTAAACGGTAAGAAGATTCAATGATGACATTTCAGTTTGTCACTGTCAACTTGGCTAGGCCGCAGGTTCACCGCGCCACGTGGTGAACTCACGCGGCAGACGGGCGTCCTCACCCCGTAGAGGCTGTAAATTCAGACCGGTGCTTTAAGAGTAGTGGTAGCATTTTCCAATGACATGGTCATTTCTCAGGTTACTTTAAATTGAGTAAATGCTTATGTTATATTAATCATATGTGTTGTTCGTAATATTTGTTTTACCTGTTGAGGCAACGAGGACAATTTATATTAGGAACAAAATGAGATTAATGGAATTTAATAACTTGAGGCTATATTAATGCATCGATTCAGTAGTTATGAGAATGTCTTCATCCAGTCAAGATTAAAAACAGAATGACGTCATTTTTTAGAAGACGTCATCGCAGTCTGGGCCTTAATACTCTATTGTAGTATTTAATAAATGTATATCTTTGTGTATCCATTTGACAACATGGACAGTGCTTTGTAGTGATTATTTGAAAATGTTGTTGTTTGTAGTTGGGATCACAATCCTAATTCCTAAATATGACCTGTCATATCAATTATATTGCTGCACATAGATTTTGTGCTCCAGATAAGTAGATACTGTGTGCTTAACAACCCAAAAATGTAAATTCTCTCATTTATTTATTACTCACGCTCCTGCTCCAAACCTTTATTGTTTGCTTTTTCCAAAGAACACCTAGGGTGATGTTAGGTAGAATGTTAGTATCAGTCAAGTTCACTTTCATTGTATGGAACAAATATCTAAGAAGACTAGGACCTCGCCTCAGAATGTTAGACTATAAAAGTTGGTCATTTGTGTTCTGGGAGTGTCTCTGATCTTGCCTCATTATCTCCTCCCCCTCCCTTTTCTCTGTTCTCTCCTCCAATCCCCACCTGACTGCTGTTTGCATTGATTGACCAGAAGAGGGTCTGATTGAGATGGGCCTGTTTGATAGGGCTTGTAATGGAAGTAAGGGAATGATTCTCAGAGGGGCTAGGAAATGAGTAACACACCATGCCAACACATAAGACAACATCGCAATGAGCCACACTACAATAAGAACCAAATGTTCAGCCTGGCAAACTCAGCCTATGTTCACATGAGGGACCAATCAGGTTTTGGTGTCTGACATAATTTATGCAGGATTTGCTTATTGCATTGGCACCATGTGCATCATCTGATGATTTTATGATGTAGCATCCCAGTTGTCAAGCTAAGTAATGGCAGACATACTGTTCATGTCTTTAAGACAAGTTTCCCCTGGATTCCCCATCTGTTATTATCCTCTGGACAGTCCAGCCTCTGCATCGATCAAGTTGCTTTGTTTTGTTTTTCAGCTGGGTCTTAAGGTTCTATAGATTTGTCTCAGTGCTTCCATCCCTGTGTGAGCACACAGGCCTCTGTGGTTCACTCAGACTCAGACACTCAGGCTTCTCAGCTCCAGGTCAGATAATTGATTTTGTCCACCTTTGAACGCTGAATTGCATTTCTTCAAAACATGTCTGTTTGTATGTTTTAACTCGCTCATGCTTCAGTTAAATTTTATCCGCTCTGGGTCTTTAGACCTTATTCATGAAACATGAGTGGAACACATTTGTGTGTAAATTGTTTGTAAATTTTCCATTGAATAGATTCATGAAGGAGTTACACACTCATTTGTTCTGCTTGTGTTTCACGAACAAGGCCCAGTGTGTGTCTAGCCTATTTATATTTCATGAAGGATTTACCATATTTCTTAGTTCAAGTGGCCCAAAGTGGCTAGAGCTTTCTCAGAATCACAAGCTACATCATGTTTAGCTAGTTTGTCGCAATTTCCGGGAGTCAAGGTGCACAGATTTTTGTCAGTTCACCAGGAAACACTTTGCACTCATGGTTATGTCAGTGAAATATGTGGTACATATTACATTGGGATGGACAGGCATATTTTCGTTGTTTTTTCTTTAGTGTTGTATCTAGAATTTTTAGTGAAATCTGCTGTCCCAGTTTTCCATAAGGAATTAACTTTTCATCCTTTTTTTTTTTCACCACAGGGATTTCATAAAACTTACATAGGCCTAAGTGTTCTAAGCCATGAACCAAACCAACCAGCTATAAGGTGAATTAAAACGTAAATTTTTTTGATTTCAAGCAAACAAGTATTTGAACATCACTCAAAAAGACAAAGCTACTGGACTGTTTAACAAGAGTCTTTAATGAGAGAATGAGCTACAATCCCATCAAGCATTATGAATAACGTCATCAAATAAAAAACAATGGGAAAAACTATTGATTTTGAAGTTTAGTACAAGTACAGAAACAATGCAATATGTTTTATAACAAAATATTTAGATATATGTTTAAGGGTTAATGTACAGTTAGTCGGTAAACCTCAACAAGGTGATCAGAATGAAGCGTTGAGGTCTTGTATCGCCCTGAAGGGGTTTAGTTTGCGATAACCGGCTGACTGTACATCATCCCGCTTATTACATGGCTACTAACCAACCAAATATATAAACACATGAACATAAAATATTCATTTGCTTTGAAATTATGTAATTTAAGAAGAAATGGCTGAACAGCTGAAGTCATCCTCAGATTTGCGTTGGAGTTCTGTTGGTGTTTATTTTTTGAAAACGACTGTCTTAATTCTCATTATTCAGCCTGTTACAAGACTACTTGCCAAATAAACAAATAATTGGACTTGAAACATTGATTTGAGTTTAAATTATTTAGTGAGCTTACTTGTAGAGCTCACACAGTTATCCGAGAAGCAGGAGAGATGGCTCGCTGAACCTGGATGAGCGGTCTGACACTTGGTTATGCAGTTGTTACAGAACAAGCCAAAACAAAAACAAATCCAAAACAAATCATAAATGTATTTTGTTGCAGTGTATAATGGGGCGAAGACCACCCTTTCTCACCTTTTTGTTCACATCAATCCATCTTTAACTCTCTTTTATTAATAAAGTTGTGTGTTGCCAATTTTCTTCACGATAAGAAATGCACAGTAACACACATTTTATGATTGAGTCACGAGCCATCGCGTTATAATCTACCTTTAGCAAGCGCATGCTCGAGGGATGAGCATCCCCGTGACAGTGTGGGCATCAGCTGGATGCAGTTTCAATCTCTCCCCCTTAGATCGGGACATTCGCACAACTTATAGAAGAGGTGCTGACCGCATAGAGAAATGCCAGAGTTGGAGTTTGTAGTTAATTACATAACCTACTTCCGTATTATTTCAACTTTAATAAAGCTATAATGTATTAAAACAGCATTTACTTATTTGGTATTTTTGCATTATAATTATAATTCCCTCATACTTTGGGATCTACATCACCTGAAGCTGTTTGGAAAGTTTAGAGTGCATCTTCTCAGTCAGGCGCGAGCTGCAGTGCTGCTCTTGTGCATCATCATTAGTTTAATGTGATCACATGTTACGTTAAATGAGATCAAACGACTTTTCGACAATTACAATTTTTGTCCAAATGTTTATTGTTGACGTTGTCGATAACGTCGACTAGTCGTTTCAGCCCTCAAGCCATGTAATAAAGACATTTAAGTAGTTTGAAAGTAGACCAACTTGGTTGCGTTGCGTTATGGAAGTGGGCATTCACTGCAGAGCTTTTTTGCCACCATTTGTTTGTCACGGTTCTCTTATTGGTGGATTTCCATCTCAGGAAACTCATGGGTAGTGTAGTTCTTCACCAGAAATTCTGCTATTAAACACGATTTTTAAAACACAAAGCTGAAACAACACAGACTGATGGCATCAATGGAAGTATAACAATCTCATGGTCTTTAAAGGTATCTAAATTATCGTGTATAATGAACAATAAAAATGTATGGTATTTATTTTTTACAATTCAGAATGTTGCTCTCTCTACTTTTTAGAGTTTCTGTTGTGTTCAGTCGATAGCTGTATATTGTATTATCATTGCTGTCTTGTTCAGTGCACAACAAATCATATTAGCCAGATAGCTAGCTAGTGGTTACAGAGCCTCATTGCCGGTTTCAAGGGTAAGGTAGCTACTAGCATACTAATACTTCCTGACAGGTGGATTTCATGTCTGTGATGAAACTGCTTCCGTTTTAAGCGACACCTACCTAATCCGATCCATTGGCAGCTATCCTCTCTGCACTGTGATTTAGTGATGCAGGTTCATGAAGACTTATCTATGTGGGTCAATTTTATTGGGATAACTTTAGTTTGTAGTGCATGGATGTGGACACTTGTAATGTTAGCTAATTACCACCTTCAATTCAAGCCTCACTCAAACTGCTCTAGACAACCCTAAGCCTCAAGGGAGCCACTAAAATGCCCCATAAAAAGGTCAAAATCTCTGATGCTATATGTTGCCATCTCACTAGTGTTCTTGGCCCAGTCTGAAGAAGTCTTTGACGCAGTAAGATTTGAGTAAAGCCCATGTATGTTGCTGCATATGTCCTGCATTCTTCTGAGTACGCTTTTAAACCCGTACTGTCTAGTGAAGAGATTAGCTGTTTCTCTCTTCGTGCTGAATTCTCTTTATCTCTCTTGGACTTGAACCATGGAAAACCCTTTCAAAAAGAATGTACTATCTTCTCTTGCCTTATATCAGCCATCTCAAAGCACAACTGGTTCAAACATTATCATCACAATGTTGACACAAAACAAATGTTGTGTAGTCATTTATGTAACAACTGGATGTTGCATTACATACTAGGGATTTGCACGAGGACTTCATTAATCGAATATCAAGAATATTAAAAATGCTTCTCAAATGTTGCAAATCGATTTTGTTTCAATTGTCGGCAATCGAAACATATCACACTCGTATTAACACGCGTTATATATATTTAATGCGTTGTAGCTTTATTAAACTAAAACTTTATATAACTAAAGTTAAAAGGAGCAGGTCATGCAAATAACTGGCATTTATCTGTGCGGTAAGCGCCTCTATAAGTTGCGCAAAGTGTACCAATCTAAGGGGGAAGAGATTGAAACTGCACGCAGCTAATGCATACTTTGGTACAGGGACGCTTTTCCCACTCACAACTGCTTGCTGCAGCTTGATTATAACACGATGGCTCGTGACTTATTGAATCATAATATATGTGTCACTGTGCATGGGTAGCCTTTGCCCAGTATACACTGCAACAAAATACATTTTTGATTTGTTTTTATTTTATCTTCCAATATAAATATCTAAAACTATTTTAAAACAACATTTACTTTGGGGACCATACTGCAGGAGAAAAATATTTTATCTTAGAATGTTGAATATAATATTAAAAATACAAATAAAGATGCGTTCACCTCAGAAGCAGCATATAAGATATTTAGACTTGCTTTTAGAAAAGACATAGGGATGGAGGTGGGCCTGGACTGTGGCGCAGAGCCGGGCCTGGACTGGTGAGCAGAGAATTGCTTGTGACATGGCATGGAGCAGTCTGGGGTTTGGCTGAGACATGGCATGGAGCAGTCTGGGGTTTGGCTGAGACATGGCATGGAGCAGTCTGGGGTTTGGCTGAGACATGGCATGGAGCAGTCTGGAGCTTGGCAGAGACGTGACATGGAACAGACTGGGGCGTGGCTGTGACATGGCCTGGAGCTTTTTTTTTTTTTTTAATGAATGTTTCAAGTTTCCACTTCTGAGGTGTTTCCCTCACATATGAATCCATCACATTCTATTTAAAAAATATATAGTTCATATAAAGTGAATTAACAACTTGTAATTTCAATTTCAAGCAATTGACTTCATTAACGAGGCGATCACAACGAACCAGGCACCTTCCTGCAATGGTAAAAGAACACCATCAAAATGTTGCTGCTTTTTGGCGTTAAAAAGTCACAATAAAAGTGATAAATGTCACGACGTGGAAAAGTCATAACCGTGTTTTCATCAGCTGAATGGGAAGCTAAACACTATTAAAGTGTGATGAGACTGCAATTGCACGTGCAAGCCGTTCGCACATCACAAGCTAGCTGCACTTCTCTTTCGATTAATTGCGCGTGTAAATGCGCCCGCTTTGCTTCGGTCAGATTGCGCGGATGACAGCCTACATTCCTTGTTTCATTTGTTTCTTTTTGCTTTCAGAACAACACGTCATGTAATAAGGAAAACACCACTATTAATCCTTCATCGGCACAGCCATTGAGTAGGAAAATAAAAAGGTGTCAAAAAGGTTGCCAATCCCTGGTGTAATAGCTTGTTGAGTCCAATTTGTGTATTATATAATTTAGTGCCTTGCAGATATAACTTTCTAGAATTTTTTTTTCATATTTCCACTTTGAAGTATTTTAATGTTACACTATAAAAATGACAATATACTTTTCTTTCAGTTGATGAAAAACTGCCGTGTCTGCAACAAAGGATAATGAGTCTTAAAGCAGAGGCGTCTTACAATTTCTTTGTGCGTCGGCCAAATATATGAAATATATGAAATATTATGTATAATTAAAAAAACAAAAAAGTGTTGGGACGAACACAGAAAGTGAGGGGAGATTCCCAATTAATAGACACAGTTTAAAATAGGCTGGCTTTATAGCAAGTGTTATGTCAGTAGCCAAGTGAGCAGCAATAAAGCAGACCCAAAATTAAGGGGAAATTATTTAATTATTGTATGTTGATAAAGAAAACGAAAATTGTTCATATTACGTGATATTATTAGCATACTTCTGTATCTTCTGTTGGCAGTGTCATACTTGTTATTTTTAATTTCCATTTTAATTTACAAGTAATCAAGTACTCATCTCTTTCGATCAGAATACTTGACTACAGAGTTACTCAAAAATGCACAACCCTGGTCCATACATCCCTTTTTTTCCTTCACTTGCTTTTTTCTTCTTTTCGGTGATGCCTTCCAGACTGTGTTTTCTGACCTAGCTCAGCGGTTGCACTTAATAAAATGACAGATGTAATTTGCTTTTGTCACTAGGTCTTGGCACTGGCCTGGCGCCTCAAAAATACAGTAATAGAGGGGAGAGAATGTGTGTGTCGAGTCTAATTCTTTTCTCGATTTTCCAGAGAGATGCTTTTTCCATTACGCTGAAGGAAGCAGCCCTGGCAGGCCCATTTACGGCTGCCCAGCTCCGCCCCTGCTTTAAGCAGTTCCCACATCACCCTGCAGAAACAAGAAATTAACATCAGCATGAGACTTTTTCATTAGCCTGTCCCTCACTTTTATTAGAATTATGCTACACCCGATCTTTCCACCCCTCAACCACCACCCTGTCACCCCCCACCTTTCCACGGCATATGTTTGTGCCTCACTAGACTAGTTCAACCCCCTATCCTCATCTTGTGGTCTGAAGTTTTATTTTATGTTTTACTTTATTTTTCTTTTTTTTTTTTTGCAGTTGTGTGTCAAAGAAAACCTTACCTTGAGCATATGCTCAGAATTGCACCCGGGTGTCATGATTGAAGCCTGTTAAAACTGGTGTAATTGACGTAAAATATGACAGAGTGTCGTTGGCAGAGACAAATCTTACGGCACGTGGCTTGGGCTGGCAGAATGTTTGATTAATGGAGAAGTGTCATGCTATCTTTTCCTTTCTCTCTCTCTCTCTCTCTCTCTCTCTCACACCCATACACAGCTGATTTTATGAAAAATGAATTCCGCTACGCCATGTCGTCCCAACAAGCGAGCGGCACGCAGACGGAAAACGGCTATTAGCTGGAATCATTATCTATAGTGATATTTTCAAACTCCATTATGGCAATCAGGTTGCGAATTTATTCAGTGCATTTAGTTCATTTGGCCATAATTGATAAATAATCAAAATTTATCAATGTACTCGTGCTGCATTTTCACCAACAATCAAGCGAAAGTGGCCCATTTGCCACCTGACTTGGTCCAAATTAGGGACTAAATTGATGATCAATTAAACCTAGTAGGGGCAGCACAGTGTCTTTGAGTGTGTAAAAGAGAGAGAGACCGATGGAGTTAAGACAGATTAGCGCAGTGATCAGGAAGTAGCTGATGCAGTTTAGCGCTGTGGCTAACAAGCATGCAGCTTTTCTGAGATTGACAGTATATATATATCATTGTGGAGAAAAAAAAACCAAGAGGAATAAAAGAGAAAAGGCAGTTAGAGAATCCTGGGAAAGATGTTCTACAATTGAATAGGTGTAGAAATGGGCATTTTCGAGTCATTTTTCATAGTCGAGTACTCTAATATACAAAACGAGTACTCGAAAACATGTAAATTAAAATGCAAGTTAAAACGTACGCGAAGTTTATATTTTGTTTTATTCACAAATGGTTTCAAAATAAGCTAACTTCAACAAACTATACTTTTAATTATTTATTGTTTTAATTTGGGGGGGAAATTAAATAAACAATATGCATTATAAAAAAATGGAAATAAAAGATAAAAAAAAAAACAGTAATAATATTTGCACCCTGCAACTACATAAAACCAATTCTGATGTCATGAAGGAACCACCGCTCTCACATCAGCCATGTTCCAATATTATTTGTTGTTTTATATTTATTTATTTGTAACATCCTCTTGCAGATGTGATTAAGCAATGTAGAAAACTAGCATAAATTGTTATGAAAATGTACACCTCAGTTCATACAGATTTGTTAGTCTGATGTACAGTCTACATAAAGGCTTTCACATTTTTATAATTCCACATGTTATTATGCAGAAAACAAGTGGTGAAAGTTGGGTTCTTATGAAATGCGCTCTGTCATTGTTCAGAGATTTCACGCACTTACTGAATGTCACAGCTGCTGTTCAAAATGTCTACTACTGGATATCTGTAGATGGTCCATGATTTTGCACCTGTGAAAGAGGTTTATTTGTCTTTTGGTCTTTTTAGAGATCTGGAAGTTAGCTAGTTGTTTTAATGCATTACAGTAAATTACTGACAGCATCGATTCAACAAATGAGTATTGAACTTTTGGAGTAAAACTAACCCCTAGTTATCCATTCTCATTCTTGCTCTCTCTCTTGCGCTCTCTTCCAGTTTGGCCAAAGAGGAGGTGTTGTACATAAAGGAGGCAAAGCAGCAGGAAGAAAAGATCGAGCGTCTCAAGGCGGAGGCTGGAGACGAGTATGTAATCAAGAAACAGGTGAGGAAAATATGCCTGCCTCTCATCTACAACAACAGCTGTCTTGCTGGCTATGGGAGAAACCTGTTTTTGTCAATACTGATAATTTAGGTGTTGGAAAAGGCTGATAACCGATTAATCCAGGGCTACTCAATTTAGGAAAGTTCAGGGGCTGCGAAGCTGGATCCCTGTACCCTTGAGGGCAGCACTCTTAATTATGATTATTTTTATACATACACACACACACTGGGGCCAAAAGTTTGGAATAATGTACAGATTTGACTGTTTTGGTACTTTGATTCACCAAAGTGGCATTCAACTGATCACAAAGTATAGTCTGGACATTACTGATGTAAAAAACAGCACCATAAGCATTTAAAAGTCATTTTTTGATTAAATCTAGACAGGTCCCATTTCCAGCAGCATCACTCCAACACTTTATCCTTGAGTAGTCATGCTAAATTGCTGATTTGGTACTAGAAAATCACTTGCCATTATATCAAACACTGCTGAAAGCTATTTGGTTTGTTAAATGAAGCTTAACATTTTCTATGTGTTTGTTTTTGAGTTGCCACAGTGTGCTATAGACTGGCATGTCTTAAAGTCAATATTAGGTCAAAAATGGCAAAAAATAAACGGCTTTCTCTAGAAACCCAAAAGTCAATAATTGTTTTAATGAATGAAGACTATACATCGCCAAAAAACTGAAGATTTCATACAAAGGTGTACACTACAGTCTTCAAGGACAAAGGACTGGCTCTAGCAAGGACAAAAGGAGATATGAAAGGCCAGATGTACAACTAAACTGTGTGTGTTTATGTATTTTATATATATATATATATATATATATATATATATATATAGGAAGTCTGGAGTTTACATACACCTTAGCCAAATACATTTCAACTCAGTTTTTTCACAATTCCTGACATTTTATCATAGAAAACATTCCCTGTCTTAGGTCAGTTAGGATCACTACTTTATTTTAAGAATGTGAAATGTCAGAAGAATAGTGGAGTCAGATGTTTACATACACTTTGTTAGTATTTGGTAGCATTAAATTGTTTAACTTGGGTCAGATGATTCTGGTAGCCTTCCACAAGCTTCACCCAATAAGTTGCTGAAATTTTGGCCCATTCCTCCAGACAGAATTGGTGGAACTGATTTAGGTTTGTAGGTCTCATTGCTCGCACATGCTTTTTCAGTTCTGCCCACAAATTTTCTATCGAATTGAGGTCAGGGCTTTGTGATGGCCACTCCGATACCTTGACTTTGTTGTCCTTAAGCCATTTTGCCACAACTTTTGTGGTATGCTTGGGGTCATTGTCCATTGGAAGACCCATTTGTGACCAAGCTTTATCTTACATTTACATTTATGCATTTGGCAGATCACTTTTATCCAAAGCAAGCTACAGTGCACTTATTACAGGGACAATCTTGGAGTTAAGTGCCTTGCTCAAGGACACAATGGTGTGGTGGCTGTGGGGATCGAACCAGCAACCTTCTGCTTACCAGTTCAGTGCATTATCCCACTACGCCACCACCACCACTGACTGATGTCTTGAGATGTTGCTTCAACATATCCTCATACATTTCCTTCCTCATGATGCCATTTATTTTGTGAAGTGCACCAGTCCCTCCTGCAGCAAAGCACTCCCACAGCATGATGCTGCCACCCCCATGCTTCACGGTTGGGATGGTGTTCTTTGGCTTGTAAGCCTCACCCTTTTTCCTCCAAATATAATGATGGTCATAATGGCCAAACAATAAAATTTTTGTTTCATCAGGCCAGAGGACATTTCTCAAAAATGTAAGATATTTGTCCCCATGTGCACTTGCAAACTGTAGTCTGGCTTTTTTTTATGGCAGTTTGAGCAGTGGCTTCTTCCTTGCTGAGCAGCCTTTCAGGTTATGCCGTTATAGGACTTGTTTTACTGTGGATATTGATACTTCTCTGTTTCCTCTAGCATCTTCACAAGGCCCTTTTGCTATTGTTCTAAGATTGGAAATCATTAAATGTTGCTGAAAACAGATTTGTTTTTTAGGATTTTTCAAATTGGACTGTTTATCCATTTTAGCTTTCTAAAAACAGGTTCGGAAATCTTGATTAATTGCAAATATTTTGACAACTCGCCTTAAGCTTGCTCACTGGGGATTGTAATGCAATGTTTCCTGCTTTGGAACAGAATTTCTGTGAAAAGCACCATCAAAAGGTTTCTTTTCAGGCGGGTATGAAAAAGGTACAGTCAACTTTTAATATACAATTAAAAAAATGATATTTTCTTGATAATATTTGAAAAAATATATTTTGCCGTTAGTATTATGTCAATATAAACAGCAATTATTTTGTTTTTCAAACAACATGTTCAGTTTTTTTGTACAGTTTTTATTCATAAAAATATAATAATTGATATTTTAGGAAGTGGGTCCTCCGCCAGAGGATTGCCATATTTGGTGGTCCTGGAAAAATATGGGGGGTATAATATGGTGCTGCAATCTTGAGTTTTTAAATGAAGTCATTCCTTTCTGCACAAACACGCCAAAATTACACTCATTATAGATTGTGCTTAATTGAGAAAACATGCCCTGTGCCATTTACATTGCGGTATTACTACCAGATGAAAGCTGGCTGTGAAGTGCATTTTATTTAAGAGATGTTTTTGTACATTTTCTATCAAACATATCAGCAGTAATAAAAAATAAATTGCAAAAAAAAAAGCGCATTATAAACTGGCATGTATCTACATGTGTAGTCAAATGCGCTTTTGGTGTATAATATTGCATTATTCAACATCTTGTGGCTATACTTTTGAAACGGTGTGTATTTTAATGTTTAGGCACTGAACCCATTTACATCCATTGTATTTGCATTATTGTTTTTAAATAAATGAGGGACAAGTCCATTTTCTTTGTGCTAATCGACATTATGCCACTAATCCTGTTGATTGAGCTTAACTTGTATTAAACCTGGAGCATTCCTTTCATGTCTGAGTGAACGGCTGGTACAAGGTCTGTTTGATTGTCCAGTCCTGTAAAAGGAATTACTTTGGTAAGGAGACAGCGCTGATTCAGTATGGCAGCACTGTGGTATCAGGGCAAGAGTTTTAATGAGTTTTAATGTGCTGATGCAAAATTAATGATGTTATGTAACTTTAGAGGAGTTTTGTAATTAACAACACATGTTGCCAATTTAGAGGTTCTCAAGGAGTAGTGGCCCATGCTCTACCTCTCTCGCTCTCTCACATCACTCTGTATTTTTCTGCACATCTCCTACACTCCACAGTCTATGCAAATACAGCTGTCTGATTGTGTGAGATAGGTTTGCTATGCCTGTTATGGCATAAACATTTGGGTTTGTGGTTGAGGGTGGAGATTGTTTCTCAGGCAGTAGCAGATCAATAATCCTGCAAAATTCATTCAACAAGGGAGCAGAGTTTAGAGTATTTCCTTGAGCCACATCTCCATCAAATGCTTAATGAAGTTAAATGCGCATACAGAAATCCTCACACTCTCAGAGGGGGTGTTGTGTTTTCTACCTGATGTTGTTTTGAGAAGCAAGTCTTGTGAAACAGAGCCAGAACAATTGCTGTTCTGTTTGTATCTCAAACAGATGGAGGTGTTGCAAGAGGCAAGAATGATGATTCCTGACTGTCATCGTCGTTTAGCTATGGCCCACGCTGACCTACAACAACTATTGGTGAGAAAATCACACAAACACACACACACACACACATTCCTCCTCACTAATATGTAGGCCTTTTCATTTTTTCTACATTGTGGGGATATTTTGGTCCTCTATGGAGAAACATGTGAAATCTAAACACACATTAGTTGTGACCTTCCCTGAAGCACAGCTGCAAGTGGTGAAAATTGATGACCAGTGTTGAGTAGATTACGTTTGAAATGTAATCCAGTATTGATTACAAACTTCAAAAATAAAATTGTAAAAAGTAACTATGAATGTTATAATATTTCAATACATGGATTATTGAAGCATTGATTTTTAGTTGTTGAGTTTGCAGGTTAGTGTATGAAACTGGTGTAACTACGCAAACTGAACTATTAGAAATAGCGATGTTTATTATGCAATTTCCCTTTATGTTGCCTTGAATATGTTTCATTAAATCTGTCAAACCACAAAAAGAGATACATGTAACTGAAAATACATTGTGTAGGCTATATGAAAGATACATACACCTCAGCTGCAACATTAAAACCACCTGCATAATATTGTGTAAGTCCCTCTCTTGCCACCAAAATAGCACCAACACACATCTTCGAATAGCATTCTGAGATTATATTCTTCTCACCACAATTGTACAAAGCAGTTATCTGAGTTACAGTAGACTTTGTCAGTTCAAACCAGTCTGGCCGTTCTCTGTTGACCACTGAAATCAACAAGGCGTTTCCGTCCACAGAACTGCCGCTCACTGGAAGTTTTTTTTTAATTTTTTTTTTTTACAGAAATTCTCAAACCAGCCCGTCTGGCACCAACAATCATTCATGCAATTATCTAATCAGCCAATCGTGTGGCTGCAGTGCATAAAATCATACAGATACGGGTCAGGTGCTTCAGTTAATGTTCACATCAACCATCAGAATAGGGAAATTTTTTATATCAGTGATTTGGACCGTGGCATGATTGTTGGTGCCTGACAGGCTGGTTTGAGTATTTCTGTAACTGCTGATCTTCTGGGATTTTCACACACAACAGTCTCTAGAATTTACTGCGGGGGTGCCAAAAACAAAAAACATCCAGTGAGCGGCAGTTCTGTGGACGGAAATGCCTTGTTGATTAGAGAGGTCAGCAGAAAATTGCCAGACTGGTTTGAACTGACAAAGTCTACTGTAACATAGATACCCCCCCCGACACACACACAACTTAAAGCTAACCTGGCGCTCACGCTACCAAACTTGTGTTGAGGAATAATGTATGCAACACAATACAACGATTGGTCTTCTTTCAGTCTGGATCATCTGGGAAATTTTCTGATTATCTGTGTGTAAAAAAAGGCATCAATCGCAAGCATATTAGTAACTTAATCTATTAAGGTAGTCGAATCTAATTATTTTTGCATTACTATTGAATATTTTGATAGTGTATTAAGTACCAATTTACACTACTTTCATTAAACATTAATTAACATGAAATCAAACAACAATTTTCTTTCTGTAAGTCCCTTTAGAATTCAGAATAGTTTTAAAAGTCAAGACTGATAGATTAAATAATCGTGTGTGTGCGCCCGTCCACCAGCAAACTGTCTGTACATGAGATATGTACAGGGGAGACAGTGTGTCAGTCGCTTGCTCACCATCTTCCCGATTCCTGACGTTCAGAGGAAGGAGAGGTCACATTAATTAACACAAAACTTGAGAGATTGAATGAGAGACGCAGAGAAAGGAATGGCATTGCATTATACAGGTGTGCTTCAAAGTGACAGCTCCTGTTTCTGTGTTATGATGAAAAAGGCTTTTAAAACCCTGCTTTTCCATGTGCCAGATTTAAACTTACCATCTTTTACACTAGCTGAGTGAGGGTTTACCACACACAAACAGACCAATGCTGCACTCTCCAGAGGCAAATACCTCCATAGAAACCATTGTCAATGTGTGTGTGTGTGTGTGTGTGTGTGTGTGTGTGTGTGTGTGTGTGTGTGTGTGTGTGTGTGTGTGTGTGTGTGTGTGTGTGTGTGTGTGTGTGTGTGAGATCCACTCAGTGATCCTGACAGATTCGCTGTTTTTGGTGATGTAGTTAGCATCTCCCAGTGTGTTGCTGTAATCCCATTTACCAACTCATGGGCATTCATTCACATTTTGTGATTCAGGAAATTGCTTCTGCAAACTCTGACATTGCTCAGCCTCTCTGTAAATTGCATGTATTTTATGTTATATTAACATTGTTTTAAAACTGATGTGGTCATGGTGATTTACAGGGGTATAAAGATTTGCTTTTACAGTGATTTGATTATAATACTTTTACTAAATGATGTGATGCATCATGAAATATGACCACAATTTGGTTTGATTTGTTCAAATTATTATATTAAGATTTAAAACTATTGTTTAAAAGTATGCCGAAGGCTATTCTAACTTGAATGACATTTTACACTGGAGTGGATTTGGTTGATTTTCAAAATCATCACTGTTAAAAACAGTTCCTGAATTTTATTGTAAGAGAAGAATTTATAATACTTTGGGCATGGCACGTATACAAACTGTTGTAATTCCTACACTGTTCACCTGATTTGGATGTAAATACCCTCAAATTAAAGCTGAAAGTCTGCAGTTAAAGCACATCTTGTTCGTTTCATTTCAAATCCATTGTGGTGGTGTATAGAGCCAAAAAGATTAGAATTGTGTCGATGTCCCAATATTAAATGGACCTGACTGTAAAAAAAATATATATATATATATATATATATATATATATATATATATATATATATATATATATATATATAATTTTATTTATTTTTTTTGACATATTTCTTCACAATCTAGATATTCAGTATTTGTGAATATTCCAATTGGGTCCAGCTAGTGACTTTAAAATATTTTTTTTCTCCAGGAAACAGCAGAAGAATTGGCTGAAACAGAAGAATATAAGGAGGCCAGAACTCTTTTGGATTCAGTCAAGCTGGAAGGATGATGGACACAAATGCTCTCACACACACACACACACACACACACACACACACACACACACACACACACATAGATGCTAACATACACACTGACATCCCAAGTGTCCATTCCATTTGTTCAATGTTTCAGAAGCAAAGCAATATGTTTACTGTTTGCATTTCACTGATTTTTTTAAATATTTGTTTATATGTATTGATTGATTTAATAATCCGCCACTTCCTCACTGGCCTTCTGTTATAAGTGTTCAAATTTACACAATCATGAAATAAAGTTGAATAATCATTTCAAATGCTTCTTTTTCACTAATGATAGACTATTTATGGAAATGTACATTTGTTATGTTAATTTAGAACATTTGTTCTCAAAATGAAAAATGCATGATTGCAGTCCATCACAGTATAAATGTTCAGTTTCCTTTTCAGTTAAGAGGTTCACCTGCTGTGAACACAGAAAAACCATGACAGGTCTTTGATTTTCTGTAAGCTATTCTTGTTTATGGATGCTGCAGGCATGCACATTGTTTCAGACTTGTAATAAGACAATTGCAAAGTTGAATTAATATCTGAAATGTTTTCCTTCACCCAATATATATATATATATATATATTCTCCTCTCATATAGGGCTGCGGTAATTCATGCATAATGTGAACCTGGACAGATTTGCATTCCTGCATGCAGAGAGGGAGAGATGTGTAGAATGAAAGGAAAGTAAGGTATGATGAGAATGTATTTTCAACTCTGCTGTAAGGACACTGACCTCCGCTGGCCAGATTCTCTCATGCAAACATGAGGCTCTTCTGCATGTTTAGCCACCTTGGCCTCCTTCCTCCTTATTTGCTGGAAAAACATATAATAACATTTTGTGCAATAAAGCATAATTATCATCATGATCTGAATTCTATCCTTTGTGAAATATAGTATTGGCTATATGATCTTGGATGGTGGCGGTCCAGTATCCCATCCTTGGGTAGAGTTGGCATCAGGTTTTTCCTAGAACCCTCTAGACATTGCAATGTAAAGCTCAGTGCATTTTAAAATGGTTTTTAATATCAAAATAGATATTTTTTCAAATTCATAATCCTGTACCAAATGCAGTGGGCCCCAAAAAGTATTAGCCACACTTACAATTTTACAAATGCCCATTGTATTGGATAAAAACAAATTGCATTTCACACTCGCCAAAAAAAAAAATAAAGATTTTAGATATGAAATTGAATATAGGCTACTGTTCAAAATGACACTGGTTGTTAGATGTTAATGGTCCATATGTGATGAACTACATTTGTGACCTTCTAAAAAAAATAATAATAATTTTAAAAACAGTTGGTTAATAATAATGTCTAGGAAAAAAAAGTGAGTTCTTTATTACAGATGTCTCTTGGTGGATATGTTGTTATATATAGCTGTGACATTTTTACATTTTAAGTGTTGCTTTGGTGTCCAAATACAATTTGTTAACCTAAAGTATCATTTTAGACCAGGTAAGATGTCTACATTTCTCCATATATTTCACTAAATTGTATTGTCATAATTAGTAGTTGTTATAATGTTCCTATCTGTTATACATAATTGAATGGGTTTGTCAAGTTCATGATGGAATCCCATTGTTCCGGGTATGAGTAGGCCTATAGCACAGCTTAAGGTTAAAGATGGATGATTTCAAAATGTGTTTCGGAGTTTTTCTGATGAATTCGGGTTCCATTTGGCTTGATCTTCATTCTACAGATTTCGATAATTATCGGGTTCACCCCGAAGCCTCATTATAGCGCTAATGAGGCGCCGCCACTCCGTGACACCCAACCGCTCCGTCTCGTTAAGGAAATCGCTCTTCAATGCTGATTATTTTATTTGGAGCCATAATTATATTTCTTTCGGATAAATCACGGTCTAATCGAGTCCGTTCAGAGGGCATCGCCTCTAATTGGTGCATGAGATGCGGCGGTGGGCGCTACCGTACCTGCTTGTGGGACTGAAGGAACAGAGCTCCTGATGGATGGAGGAGAGGGGGGTATTCTTCATCACACACACCCCCAACCCTCATCCTCCAGTTAAAACACAACAACTTATTACCTTTAATCTCCCCCGACTGTCACCGCATCACCTGCATGAAACAAGCATCTAATTTGTTAAACTGGCATTTCTGCAGATGGACGATCGATTTTCTCTTTAGAATTCTCTAATTGAGTGAATATAGACCCCCCGTGAATCACATTGCGGCGTGGGACTGCATGGGCCGGGTGTGTGTAGTGTGTTTCTAACATTGCCACTTTAGGGGCATAAATGCTGAAAATATACCCATGTTGTGCGTAATCTAATAAAACCTACTTTAAGGGGCGTCCTCAAATGTAAAAGTGGTTGATAACCTTTTTTATCTATTTTTTATTTTATTATTTTTTTATAAACTTTTATTATTAAATGTTAATAGTTGTTATACACTGAAAACCCCAAGTTGACTTTACTCGATTGATTGAGAAAACTCGTTTCTCCAATTGAATTGAGTAGTGGCGTCTCCAAAACTTGTGTAGGCCTATTTAAGTACATATAGAATTAACTTAACTATTTAAGTTAAGGTAACTTGATGCAAGTAGACTTAGGCTATACCTCAACTCTAAGTTTTAGGCTACATTACTTTGAATGTTGTTGTTTCAATTTAATCATTTTAATTGAATGGACTCAAATATCGGCCATGCAATAACACATCTGAAATAATGGAGATTATAACTTATTTTAGGTATATCATTAAATAAACGAATTTCTCCACAGACTATACCAGTTGCACGTGCACGGGGAGAAATGAGATTGCGTCCAACTTGTCCAAACTGGACACAGATCGCCTTAATGGTGTCATCACACGAAACAATGGTTTGCAACAAAACAACGAATTATACTACAAAAGAGGTAAAACCTATATTAATTCTTAACCATTCTACAACCATTTAAATGCCCCCATTTGGTCCCTTGGACCAAAGAATCATAGCTAAAGATTTCAAGTGTAAGGATGTGCATATTCCCCAGCTCAATTGCATACTTGAGCTATTTACACTTGTCTATATGGATTAAAAAAATAAGTGCATGTAACTTATATATTGTGTTTTGAATCCAAAACTTGAGCTTGTATTTAGTTTGTAATAAGTGCAATTAACTTTATGTAAAGGTGTTGGAAGTATATGGTCTCATTCATCCCATTTAGATAAACGTGTGAGAGTGTGTGTAGGACTGTCAAGGAAAATCACCAACTGTATAATCTCTCTTGCACTGTGTAACTTCAGTGTCCCGTGTGGGACATATAACTTGGTCGATGTGAAGGGCATGAGATGGTGACAGTCATGCTTGCAGGTTGGCAAAACCTTCGTTGAAAATCACTCCATAATGAGGAGTGAGGGAGCAGAATTCTCTCGGCTCCAGGCCGCGTTCAGAATTACATTTGTTTTTCTTGTGATTTTATTAAAAGTCACTCCTCATCTCCAGAGCGCGTGAAAATATCTACTTTCCACTCAGATGCGCTGCATTAACTTGCAGGGCGCAAGTTTGTTTGTTTGTCTATTTGTATTTATATGCAGTGTAAGATTGATGCGAGCTTGTTATCGCTATCTAGCGTGAGTGAGAGAGAGAGAGAGAGAGAGAGAGAGAGATGCAACTCAGCTTTGCTTCTGAATCACTTGACAAATTACCCTCTCTCTCTCTCTCTCCTCTCTCTCTCTCTCTCTCTCTCTCTCTCTCTCTCTCTCTCTCTCTCTCTCTCTTTAGTAAACACACACACCATCACTGATAACTTTTGTAGCCCAAAACTGACATAACAAAGAACTAATTTATAAGCTTTTCATTTTGGAAACGCAGATTATTATCATTATTATTATTATTGTTGTTGTTGTTAGTGGTAGTAATATATAGGCTATAATAGAATATAATAATAATATAATGGTTTAGTTGTTGCTATCATAATTGTGAAATGTAGTTCCTATTTAAAAAAAAAACATTTGAAATAATATTTGCATGCATTTAAAAAACTAGATCTCAATATTATTTAACTGTGTGTTGGCCTTTTTGGAAATATTTATCGTTTTAGAGGAGATTGCAATTATTATTGTTGATGTTGTTATTATTTTTAATCATCATTATTATTATTATTACTATTTGTTGTAGTTGTGTTGCACTGCACAATTCATGCTAATTTAATAATATTACAACTAGGCTAACCTCTACTACTGGAACAATTATTGCATTTTATTAGTAGGATGTGATTTGTGTTTTTGTTATAGTGTTGTTGTTGTTGTTGTTGTTATTATTATTATTATTTTATTTGAATAATAATTTTCTTTAGTTGTGATCTCCACCTTTAGCTCCAGCTCAGAGGACCGAGAGTTTTTTGTAATTACCGATGATGAAACAGCCCCCCCCCTGTACATTTTGTGCGAGGTAAACAGACGAAATGAATTGCATTAGAGCAAGCCCATGTTTTTTCAGCAAGCCAGTATTCCACCCTTGCTCCGTGTGTGTGTGTGTGTGTGTGTGTGTGTGTGTGTGTGTGTGTGTGTGTGCGCGCAAAAACCCAGAACTTATTTATTAGGAAAAATTCACTTCATCCCAGGCACTGAAAAGTCCAGTAAGAACATATACGTATTTGTAATTGAGAGGTCACAGCTTGCGCAGCTTTTGTGCGTGTTTTGATGAAGTGGTTGTTTTCTGCAGGGTAGCCCTTCATTCAAATGTCCCCTGAAAGCATCGTTAGGCGTCTGTCGCACTTTTAGCCCGTTAAATATGACCGTGCGTCTATAAAGAACTATAAAGAGATCGAGCTATTGAAAAGTGCGAAGACCAAATAATGTATTGATATTAAAATGATACTTTCGCCCCGCCATAACCTCAGACGCATTCCAGATTTTGTTTTCTTCTCACTAAAAGTATGGACGTAGGCTATGCAGTGGTAATAAACCTAAGATAGGTTCATGCATGTGCACATTTTCCTTAAATATCTTAAATATCAACCAGATTTATTACAACTCCAGCGAGATGAAATAACAGAACCTTGTTCTACTTATATGTATGTCTCTGTTATAAAGCCATATCCACAATCAAACTCAAAAAGCCCCATACACAGAACAGTCTATTTCCTGCCAAAAACAAAAGTGTGAGATGAACACAAACCCGAGATCTTCCATTACGCGCCTTCTCTGACATTTCGGATATCAAAACCAGGCGGAAGAACAATTGTTTCCAAATTGAATCCACACACTCTTCCCTTCCTCATTTTCAGCAAGGCATTTACATTATCCTGGCGAGTCAGGAGTCGCATCTGACCCGGCGTATGAAGGCGAGCACTCCTGTTGGCTTGTTAAAGATGGGTCTAGGACACACACACACACACACACACACAAATGCCCAAGTTTTTCGCTCCGACGCGTCCTTTGTGCGCAATGAAAAGACACTATTCACTCTTGCAAATAATGGAGTTCTTTAAAGCGTCCCACTGACATCTGTTTCGAGTCTGTTTGCACTGGTTGTCTTGTATTTTTTCGCCAGCTCCAAGTGTGACAAAAGCAGTGCAGGTTCATTTAATTGTGGTTAGAAGGGCTGCACTGGCAGATTAGTGTTCTTTGCATGAAATAAATCAACTCAATTTGGGGCAATTGGATGAAAAATCAATGTAACGAATACAATATGTCAGTGTAGGGTGTTTCAAGTGTAAATGTATCTATTTTGGTGCGTTAGTGGCTCACTTCCCCTCTTGTTAGGGGTATCCCTGTGTCTGCGCGTATCAGCCCTGGCGAAGCCCATTTCTGACTCTCACAATCTACCGAATTATGCACCTAATTTGCTCACATATCATTTACTCCAAATTCCTCCCGCCGTGACACTACTAAATCAGCCCTAATTTATACTGATCTCGCTAATAATCGTAATAAAAAGCTTATAGATTTGGCACTAATTACATAAAAGCCTAATGGTGTTGAAAATTAACCCGGTTTGAGATATATGGCTAATCTAAACTTTGTTGTTGGCTGCCCCGGGATACTAGAAACATTAGAAGAGGTTCACTTCGTCTCTAAAAGGCGAGAGTTGGACATGCCGCAACACAAAGGCTGAAACTTTCCACGAGGAAACGTGAAATTACACGCAAAAGTGGAAAATCACGAAGCTGAGAGTCCGTTCACGGGGGGACGCTTATTATGAAAACACGTCACAATCGGGTCATTTAGAATGTTGCTAGTTCGTGTTGTGCCATTTTTGGATATACTAAAAAGTAGTACAAAAATCAACCAATTTATTTAGTGTAATCAAATGATAAAGGGAGGATGCATGCATAATATAATCCCACTCAGCGAATGAGAATCCAGCAATAAACTCTGGGTAGCCATTATTAAACCATATGGCTTTGATAAGGATGACAAGTTTATATAACAATAGTTTAATTCACTGTTTCAGAGTGAATCAAAGGCCCCACAATGATTCTTGGATCACGCTCAATTAAACACATTCTGAGGGAGTTTCTGCAAGAGCTTTTCAACTGATATTAAATCAGGTCATTTTAAAGGTTATCATTTGGGAGCCGGGATCATAAACGAGGAGAAATGAACTTGGTAGGGCAACAAGCTGGCAACATAGAGTGGCTGGAATCTGAAGCCTCGCGCATCTGACACCTCCAGGCTTCAACTCTGATTGGCTCTTATTTGAAGGCGCTTATGGGTTCATTCAACTATTAAGCGCCTCCCCATTCCTCTAAAGGACATTATAATGCAAGGAACCTCCTTTTTAACCACAAACCGAATTTGCTTTCATTTAGGCCATATATGTGTTTTTTTTTAAATAGTTTAAAGTCATAGAGATTTTTTTGGAAAAGCATTTCGCCCTGGAGCGGTGCGCGATGCTTTCGCACGCCGACCTGCTGGATGCTCGCCTCGGTGAGTTATCAACGCCAAACTCCGGTCTGCAACTCTACTGTAAGCTGGAGGACTCTTTTCATCTAATTCAAGCAGAGAAAATTGATAATTTGTCTCTTATTTTATCTTAATTTGATTTAAGCGAACTAATTCATTGGTAAAGTAATCATTATTATTATATTACACAGTAATTTGATTTAGGTGTTTTCCAAGATATTAAGGGGAATCAAATGGAAATATAATGGGTATATAAAAAAAGAGATTCTGCTGTGTGTTGTTCTGAGCTCGTAGGGAAAATATTTTCAGCATTAGTCACACTTTATGGATGTTATGACAAATAATAGTTCATCAGATCTGTGGTGTAAACATTTTCTGTGCATAAGAACTGACATTTGATTTAGTCTGAAATATTCAAATGTTTGTATATTCTGCAATAACACTTTTTCTCTTTTGCAGCAATGGTTATTGGTAGTTTTGAACCCACTCAGGTTTACTGATTCTCTGTATTTTAGGGATGAAAGATGCCGCGGCGGAGCTTCTAGGTCACAGGGAAGCATTGAAGTGTAGGCTGGGCGGTGGTGGTGCTGACCCGGGCCACCCCGGAGAACTCGCCCCGGGCTCCGATGCCGTAGAAGGAGCCACTCTTCTCCCCGGAGACGATATCAGCAATGCTGGATCCAATCCGCAGGGTGTAGCGGTGAACAGCAAGGAACAGGAGAAGCAACAGCAGCAACAACAGAACCCCACCCAGTCTGGAGGACAGCAGAGTCAGAAACAGAAACGCCACCGGACTCGGTTCACCCCAGCCCAGCTTAACGAGCTGGAACGCAGCTTCGCCAAAACCCACTATCCGGATATCTTCATGCGCGAGGAGCTCGCGCTCCGGATCGGCCTGACGGAATCACGCGTGCAGGTAGTCATGTGGACATTGTTCATCAATGTTTTTATGCTCAAACTGTACAGTTACTTGCACAAAATATAAAGGAACGTTGCACTGTTTTTGCTGAAATAGAAAAAAACCTTTGTATCACGAGGATTAATTTTAGAGGTATAACGTTCCAATTAACAGTATTGTAGTTTTTGATTTGAATTTATTTGGATTAGGTTGTATTTAAATGGCAAATGTCAAAAAAACATTTTTTATTTTTTTAATTTATTTAGGTGAAATTTAGCTAGATCATTTAGATGTATAGGCCTATTTAAATGCCGGGGTGAAAAGTTGATTTCACATCGGTAAATTAAAAACTAAATCCAGTCAATGTGAATGGTAGCGCCATAACCATTCAAGAGGACGCGTGTAGGTGTTTTAAATATAATTTCAATAAGAATTTTTAGGGAAAAATTGACTCTAGTTTCATTGTTTACAATTATAAAATCATAAACAAGAAAAGGGAAATCGTATCAAAGGAAATCTTTAATATTAATACAAAATCTAGGATGTTGTTTGATGAAAGGTCGCTCTCCATGGTTCTGAAGAATGAAATTTGTCAATAATTCTTGTGATTCTCAATAACAATAATAATAATAAACACACACACAGACGCACACACACACACACACACACACACACACACACACACACACACACACATATATATATATATATATATATATATATATATATATATATATATATACACACACAATATGCAGGAAAAGTCCATCTTCTCATTGCTATTTTCATTTTGCATTCATTTTTATGTAATCCATTTTGACATGTAAAAACGAACATGGTGCTCAGATTTATAATCTCTCTCTCTCTCTCTCTCTCTCTCTCTCTCTCTCTCTCTCTCTCTCTCTCTCTCTCTCTCTCTATCTCTTTAAACAATTGCTATAATTTATGTAGCATTTTTGTTTATCCATTTAGTTTTGTTTTTCAAAAATAACTCGCACAAGATGCATTAATCACGATCAAAATATTGCTCATAGTACTAATTTATACAGAGTCAAATATGTATATAACATAGCTTGCAAATGTAATGTATACCAGTTTTGCATGTATACAACATTTGTCAACACGATTTGTTGATTTTTCGTTTTGCATTACATGTTTCAGATTAGTTTTTGCATTTGACACATTAAGCTTCTAAAAGCATTATTGTACTGTCTCTTTAAAGCCTGAAGTCCACCCCTTATTCCAAACATAGGGCTATTCTCGTGATTATTTTACTGTTCAGGTCATCTTCGTTTTACAGCACCATTATTGTTATCTCAGCCATCGGAGCGGACAGATATCTTAATCACTTTTATAAGATTATGACTCGTGCTAACACTGTGATTACTGGTCAGTCGCCAATGCAGCGCGCAGTAAATGACCCACGAGATATATATAGGAAGCAACGAGCGCGCGCTGCATTCCAGCACTCTCTTTTAACCTCTGATGTATAGCGGCTCATTATATATGTATAGCTTTTTCGGTTGGTAGTGCAATAAAACCAAGACCACTATTATAAACCAATTCCAGAATTATTTATAACTTAACGGGCTTATTAAGCTTAATGCGAAAGCCACGAAGATGAGTCGGTCCTGTTTAAAATAATAACCACCATAATTAGCAGGCCTATCTGAGCACGGAAGTCTACCATGCCCCAACTATTTTATTTACATAAAAAATGAATTAGCGCATTGATGACCGCGCAGTGATCCTCTACAATCGGAAATAGCACAATGGGCTTTTCTGTATAGCTGTTGTGTTACACGAATATTTTCCAGTCTTGTGAAATAGGTCTGTCAGTGTGCACGTCTTAATGGCCAGCGCGCGGACGGTGCTCTCTGACTTTTTGTAATAGTATGAGAAATTGCATTTTCTTTTATCCTCTGAAGTGTAATGCATTTGAGGCCAGATTTCACGGCTGGCTGCGTGGAGTGGGGTTCGGGGATCTAATATGAACCCCTCCACATTTTCCTCCTCTTTTCGTTGGGCCAAAATCTGCTCGTTAATCATTGTGAGAGCGGCTGAGATCTCTATAAACCTGAAGGACCCGGGAAATAAACACCTTGTGCGCCATTTACGGCCCAGGGCTTGAACAGCCTTTCACGCCCTGATGTTGTAAAATCAAGGACGCAATAATGGATAGTCTAAATATTATGATTCGTAAAAATTTCGATCATAGCATTTATAGCGTCGTTATGTGATGACATTTATTTAGGGAGAGAAGCAATAGAAACAGAAATATTGAGAAAAAAATAAAAGAGATAAGAAATTTGTGACAGTTGTTTTAAGTAAATCTTGTTTTAACAAAATACCAAAAATAAACTACTATACCATATGGATCAGAATAACAGTAGCTTTATTTTTTCGGGTGTGTTATATGTAGCTTATTTTGTGAATTTGTTTGCATCTTCAAAAAATAAATGTGTGTATATATATATATATATATATATATATATATATATATATATATATATATATATATATATATATATATATATATATATATAATAGAGGAACCACCATGCCAAAAAAAAAAAAAAGTTTTTTTGCGCCAGCACAACAAGAAGACATATGACTGTTTATTGTAGGCTACACATATTTATGTATACATATATTTATTGTTAGAGGCATCAGACAACAAAATAACAAAAGAAACACACAACCCGATCTCATGCAAATTCGTACATAATTTACAAGTTGGCTATTTCGTTTGGTCTCGCACGGTGTTGTTCGTATAAACTGGTACGACTTCATCACGTGCAGTTGAGCAATTTATAGGACTCTGGATATCTAAGTGCGCTAAAGTGGTGTTTTATTAACGCCTTTCTATATTGTATTTCAAACAGCATTTTGAGAGCTTCGGCTAATCCTCTCTTTTATTTTATCTTGTAGGTTTGGTTTCAGAACCGACGTGCAAAATGGAAGAAGCGCAAGAAGACCACCAACGTGTTCCGCGCTCCGGGCACTTTGCTGCCCACTCACCACGGACTACAGCAGTTCGGCGCCGCGGCGGCCGCAGCAGCTATGGGCGACAGTTTGTGCTCTTTTCATGCTAATGACACCCGCTGGGCTGCAGCTGGGATGCCAGGAGTCTCTCAGCTACAGCTACCGCCCTCCCTAGGCCGACAACAAGCCATGGCACAGTCTCTATCCCAGTGCAGCCTTGGCGCCGGACCACCGCACAATTCCATGAGCCTGTCCAACATGTCCTCCAATGGTTCCGGGCTCCAATCCCACCTCTACCAACCTACCTTCCCCGGTATGGTGCCCGCTTCGCTCTCTGGTCCCAACAACGTGACCGGCTCGCCTCAGCTCTGTAGCTCCCCGGACAATGACGTCTGGAGAGGGACAAGCATCGCGTCCCTGCGCCGCAAAGCGCTAGAGCATACAGTGTCCATGAGTTTCACCTAATACTTTTTGATGTGCAATTCTTCTCTTGTTCCTCGTCCACTCATCATTTCTGACCCAACGACCCAGTGACGCACCAGGAAGTCTAAGGATACAATTGAATGAACTGTGCACCAAATGGAAATAAAACCTAACGCATCATAGTCTGAAAAAATGTCCCCCCTTCAATCTAGCAAACGTGAATGTATTTATTTATTAATATGTCCTATTTATTTTTATTTATTAGCACTTTCTTTTTTTTAAATGTAACCGTACGCAAATGTCAACATCTGGGACAGAAAACAAACTGCGCATTTGCCACGAAGCCATCTCCAGAGAAGCCAGACGGTTCCACGCGCACCGGATGATACCGGATTCTGGGAGTAAAGTTTTATGTCTCATTTTTAGTGTTGTTATTATTATAATTATGGAAGAAACCATTCATGTTTTAAGACTGTTTCATGAAAGAAGGTGGAAGATTGGAAGGAAAATATCTCAAAAAGTATTAAGAAACTTGACTGCATGTGCCGACACCAGTAAACATCAACGGGGAAATATCATTTAAAAGAAAAGTATGACTTTGTCATATGCTGTTACATAGTATGTTTGGTGTAGATAACGCATTCTTAACTTGTTCCCATTCGGTCAGTTTGTGATATGTTCTAAGTTAATGTATGTGCTATTACCAATATAAATTTCTTAAATGTTTGACCTTCTTAACGGCTGTTTTGTTTCCTGAACATGTTTATAACGACTGAATGTAAATTAACGAATAAAATCATTTTCAATATGTCATTATTGACGCCTCGTATCTTCTGTTGTCCTTGTTGATTGGTGATAGGCCTACTACGTGCAAAAAGGTGTTTTGTTGGGGAAAAAAGAAGAAAAAAAAGAAAATTATTTTAGAAGTATTAATTATAATATTTTGTCTTTTTTCTACGTTTATTTATAACACTGAATAATAGTCCTACTGTTCATGATTTTTTCACAAACATTATAAAAAGAGGAACATGTCTTTAGTTAATGCACATTCAATTATGTTACAATAACAAATTTGATATATTTTAGGCTATATTCATATTTGCATGTACATGAAGAATTATAAAACGTAGTGTTTGTTAATTACTTAATATTGAAAGCTATTATTGTTTGTTTACAAATGTATAAAGATGTATAAGGTGTTACCAAATCGCGTCATAATCATTCCCAACACTACATTTTTCTTCCATGCTCGTTGGCAGAAGTTGCAAGGGTTGACAGAAACTCACTTTCTGATTGGCTCCGGAGCTCTTGTCATCATGACGTCATAGACGAGACGTCAGAACTCAGCCAAACACAACAAGAGCGCGCCATCACTCACGTCTTTCAGAACATTGCAATAAAACCACAATCAAGTTTATGGTATAATGAGCAAAATGCTGTTATAAAAATGCACAATAATGTTATAAAAATACAACAATTAAGGGATTGTGTTTTTTTATGTTCCTTACTTAGCTTAGCTTAGCTTAGCATACCTCACATAAGATACGATGTTGTGTGTTTATTTTTCTGCAGCACACATTTGTGCTTGAAGGATTTAATTATAAACATCATGAACTCTAATGAACTCTTAATAACCCATAAAACAGATTAGCATTACTACACAGAGCCATGACATTGTAATAATCAATTAACTACTATGTAACAACACATTTATAAGGGGTTGTTACAGTAACTGAGCCTGGCTTGGAATGGGATTGTGTGAGGTGTTCAGAATTAGCTCAAACCATCATGGTTTATGGGACTACAGCATGTTTCATTAAATTGAATCTGCCCTAATTTCAACAGAGGCTGCATATTTTGTCATGGCTGGAAAAATAAACATGTAAAATCGTCAATTACACCTTGTGCCCAAAATTAAACTATATAGATTATTATATATGAGGTTAAATAAAGCAATGACACATTTATATTGGATTGCAGGGGAGTACTGGAATGTTCCAATGATGGGACATTACAAATGATAAAACCAACATGATGTTGGCATCATGTTGGCATCAGCATGTTGTTTCCGATAGTTGACGCCGACTCAAGGACCACCATCATAGGACCGTTTCAGACCATTCTGGTGTCCTTGGCGAGATCCCTATTGGTGCCCCCATTGGGGGTGGCAGAGGCCTTCCCTTTGGTGCCCTCCCAGCAGGTGGCGCCCAAGGCAACCCTAGTTCGCCTATGCCTAGAAACGGCCCTGCCCCGTCATGTCCTCACAGACATGTCTGCAATGGCTCCAGCTCAATTGCTTTCCCTAGTGGGGAACACTGTGGACCGAATCTTGTTGTGACCAGGGAGTAATCGCATAATAAGTGACGACCACGCTGTGGACGTTGCATTTTTACATCTACCATTAAATTTTTCATACACTAATGGTTAATGTTATGTATAGGTTTGGGTTGGGTTGGGTAAAACAAGCATTCCTCATACGTGCCTGTACAGCAGAAAACAACTCACTACCCAGAAAATGGCGCTCCCATGTGACTATACGCCCAAGAACACTTAACGCTTTGGCCACATGGGGCAGTGTTCTGAATTTCGGTAAGTATACGCCGATTTTAAATACATAATTTATTTCCGATCTCACTGTGAGATCAGTCTGGATAAAACATGACACAAAGTACTACTGTATCAACACAATGCACCAGCAACAGAAATGGTGATTGCAATGTTGATCAACTCTTTTTGTTTGAATACTATTTGTTTGAACACAAAATACTGAGAAAGCAAATTGTATTTGTGAGTGTGTGAGCATTTGACTAATAGAGAGATCAGGGGATACGCACGGATGTGTTCCTTGCAAACAGATGTGAGTTGATATTACTTAAATATTATAATTTGTCTCAGTACCTGCCGGGTTAATTCGTTTGTGGAAATGCGAAGGCCATTCCTCATTAGCTAATTTGTTACTCGCTGACGAGAAAGGCGAACACTGACCCGCTGCGCTTCGCATCATTTCTACCACAATGCATTGCTGGAGAGAGCGGCGCCTCCAATTTGTCTCCTGCAAATAAATCAGTCAATAACGCACCGGAGGGTGAATATAGCTCTTTCTGTCTGTGTTATGAATGAGAACTCATTAATTTTCCAGGTCTAGAATGTGTGCATGTGGTATGTGAAAGTTTGTGTTTGGCTCTGTGTGTGTGTGTGTGTGTGTGTGTGTGTGTGTGTGTGTGTGTGTGTGTGTGTGTGTAGAGAGAGAGAGAGAGAGAGAGAGAGAGAGAGCATGCAGAGTGAGAAAGTGACTGGAAGAGAGACTGTGAGACTTTGAATCCAGGGTTTCAGGATTAAAACATTATGCTAAAATAAAAATAATCTAGAATTCTGTCAAATAGATAAGACATAGGTGTAACAGTGGCCAGCTGATAGATAGCTGTGCAATGTGTATAAACCTCACTCTCCTGACCTCAAGAGGTGCACTAGCAACTGACACTAGGAGCTGTAGCCTTTAGCTTTTTGTTAGCGCACACCCTCCCATGCTGTAGACGCCGGTTCGAGTCCTGTATGGAGCGGGGAGAACAGGAGCATCACAATGGTGCCGTGACCCGGATGGGAGTGAGGTTTAGGGGGGTGAGTGTAATGGGACCTCAAGAGGTGCACTAGTGACTGACGCTATTAGCTGTAGCCTTTAGCCTCCTTGTCCTTGTTCTTATCATGTTTACACACTCTACTGATTGGTTACGTTTAGATAAGGGGTTTGGGTAAGTGCATAATATTAATAAGTATGTCCTTAACACCGCGTGCGCTGAACTCGCGCTTACTTCAGCATTACACATCCGGAAAGTCGTACAAGTTTTTGCAAACAACATCGTTCAAGACCATATGAAATAGCCAACTCGTAAATGATGTATGACTATTCATAAAAGCAATACTAAAAGATTATTTAATGTAGAAAGTACTTAATCTTTTCTGCTATATTTACTTCATACCTTCATATTTGTCACTGCAGACAAATTCCCCAAAGCCTTGCAGTAGTATGTGTGTGTGTGTGTGTGTGTGTGTGTGTGTGTGTGTGCAGCAGAATTTAGTGTGCCAGTTATATAGGAGGACAGGGTTGTGTGTTGCTCATAAACGGGTTTGTCTACTCCACTCCGTCTCTGTATGGGAAAACCTTATTGAACATCACACGCATTCCCCCTAAAGTTTATAGCTGAAATCAGCGCCTTTTAGAATAACCATCTATTTTGCTCTCGCCAGATGGACGAGATGGAGAGAAAGATGGAGCAGATAGGGCTGATCTTCTCTGTGTGTTTTGCTCTCTCTCTCTCTCTCTCTCTCTCTCTCTCTCTCTCTCTCTCTCTCTCTCTTACTCTCTCTCTCTCTCTGTGTGTGTTTGGGGAACAGTGATTTCATTGACTCTGTGAATGGGGTTATTCCACTGTTCATGTTCCACAAAATTGCACTATTGTGACCAGCTGGTATGGATGTGTGTGCTAGTTTTCAAATATTTGCTGATACAAAATGTCATATTTAAAGTTCTTGCAAGGCAATACTATATTCTTTATACTCATCTAAAAATTGAGGTTACAGTGAAGCACTTACAATGGAAGTGAAAGGGGGTTAAAAGAGTTAAAAGGCACAAATATGAGACGCTTATCATTTTATAAAAGCACTTACATTAATTCTTCTATTCTTCTAAAATTGTGTATTATTTGAGCTGTAAATTTGTTTACGTTTTAGTTTTTAAGGTCAATTTAGTGTTTACAGTGTTACGTTGTCATGGCAACTTAGTTGTCAAATTGGATATAACTTTACACAGAATAGGTTGGTAAGACATTTTATCATACTATCTTTAAACAAAAAATTATTTACATCTTGAGGCAAAACTTTTAATGTTTACCAATTGGCCCCATTGACTTCCATTGTAAGTGGCTCACTGCAACCCTGAGTTTGGCTTTTTATTTTTAAAGAATTTTTTTTGTTGTTGTAGTAATCAACATTATACCACAAATGCTGTTGATTCAGCATATGTTTTATTGAACCCGGAATATTCCTTTAAGAGACAAAACGGTATGGTGTGCTGGTAGGCCTATATTTTTGGTCTCCAGAGGAGCCCAAAACATTAATATACCTTTAAAGTTACAGTTATGTACCCAAGTTACACATTTCAACTGAAGGTACAAAAAAGGTCCCCTTGAGGGTACCACCACAGTGATGGCCCTTTCTTGAACTTTCTTAAGGAAAGGGAAATCGTAATTGACAATATTGAATTAGGCTTCATTGTCACTTTCTTTTGCTCTCTTTCTCTTTATTTATTTGTTATTTGCATTTAGATATTTCTGTTGTTTCTTGGCCCCCTGTTCAGATACATAATTACATCAAACCTTCCATCTCTCTCTCTCTCTCTCTCTCTGTCTCTCTCTCTGCCCTTGAGTTTTTCTATTACCTTGTGGAAAGCACCTGGCCTGGCATGACAAGCGAAGCGGATTGACACTAAATCAGAAATCAACGCTAGAGCTCAGCATGAAGGTCACACTCACTCACACACTCGTCTCTATCTGGGAACAGGCGCTATTCCCTCATCTGAGCATGCCAGTGTTTGTGTGTGTGTAGAGGGTTACAGAGGCCCCGTGAGACTTTGAAAAGGGCCACATCTCTTGACAGTGAGGTGATGGTAATCCTCAAATAATGACATAGAGTCCATCACTCTCACTTAGTTTTTTTTTAGACTTGAGGGAAGGTTGCAGCCAGAGAGATTTCAGGAGAGAGGCAATGAAATGTGATAAAGGCATAAAACAATATTTTAATTTCCCCATTTGATTATTCAACTGATGGAATGTTGACCACACTGTAGCCAAATGCCACACTGAAGCATATATGTGATTAAATAATGCATGTGTTTGGGGATCACAGATAGTTCACTCCCACCGAATCCCAGAAACTGTTGATAACCTCGTTAGTCTCTCTGTGCACACAGGTTTGAAGGCCATAAACAACGCTGAGCTACATTGTCGGCTTGGTGCATATTGCCATCTAGAGGTTGTATGGTGAACTACAAGACCAACATTTAGCTATTTCTGCTTCATTTAATCATGGTCCAAAGATTGCAGACAGAGTTGAGAGTACTTGGTGAAATAAAATGTTTAAAAAGAGTATAATACAATATATCAATGTAAATTATTTTAATTTGAATGTCTATGAGATACACATAGTGTCTGTCGCAGATTCTTCATTAACAACTGCAGTAAATATGTTTGATATTTGGAATGAACCCATTTAACTCCTACATCAAGAAGCCAAAACAACTGAGATTTACACGAACAGATGTCATTAGCATAGCACAAAGCTTACATTTTTTTTTTATTTAACATTGTATTAAATTAGATTTTTTTTCATACCAATTGTATTAAGTCTAGAAGTCTTTTAAACAATTTAACAAGTTGAAGTTATGACATCACAATAAAAAATATACCTTTTATTTCACAATACTCACAATGTTTTAAAAAATATAGAAATCTATAGGTAAAGTTATTCTAATTCTATTAAATTCTTTGACCATTTGATCCAAAGATGTGTGTGTGTGTGTGTGTGTGTGTGTGTGTGTGTGGGTTTTTGTTAAGTTGGTTTGACATATTTAGTACAAACAGTCATATAAATTAATAGATTTAGATCGTGAAAAAATTCTAATTTGTATTTATTTTTTCTCAACAAATGTAAACTCCCAAAGAGAATCCTGGCTACTTTTATACTTTTGCAGCTGGTTTAACATTTTTGGATCAAACTGTAATAGATTTTAATAGCATTAGAATACATTTTAATTTTTTATTAAATAAATAAAATGTATGTTTAATAAACGGAGTATTGTGTCGTTGAAGTATTGTTTGGTATTTTTCACTTCGAAAAAAGCGTGGGTTACATTTGTCCCCTTGAAGTTTCCGTAGTTAGTCACATGAATTCGTAGATTGTCTGGTAGTTAGCAGTTGATGTGAAGCTGTCATAGATCAAAGGATATCTGTTGGAAGAAATGCCTTCTGTGTGATTAAGGCTGATTTTGTTTTTACTTTTTTTATATCGACGTTAATTTGACCTGTTTAATGTTAATTGAATTGAATTGGCTCGCGAGCAGAACCGGCGCTGAAGTGTTTACATTGAATCAGACGCGTGACGCGCCGTGTCAATCAAATGTTGCTACAATGTTGCGCTTCGTCACTATTGTAAATACATTGCAATAGGGATTCAATTGACATAATTGATCATTTATTAATAAAGACCGCTCATCTGGAATATCAGCAGGAGGCATTGTGACAGTCTGTTTCGCAATATGCAGCTACACTGATTTGGTGATATATTGTTTTTGTTTGCATCAAAAAACTGTTGGATTGCATGCACAATTTTTGTGTGTTTTTTTTTAAATACCACCATGCTGCGATGGATTCTGGGCGGTCGGGAGGCACAAGGGACAGTAGAGGTGAGTACAAGCAAGCAAGTAAGCTTTGAAAAGTGTAGCAGGTGCTATTTACACCTAGTGCAAATAGTCACTCAGATAAAAGAAACGTACTGGATTTGCATTAATAGTTATTGGAAAATATCTGTCATAGTACAAATTTATGTTAGCTATTTATTGTGAAAGGGATAGTTAACCTCACAATACATTTACTCACCCTAAACCTAAATTGCTTTCTTCCATGCAACACAAAAGAGGATGTTGGGCAAAATTTTGCCCTCAGTCTCCATTCACTTTCATTGTATGGAAAAATGTGGAATGAAGTGAATTATAATGAGAATGGCTTACATTCTGCTTAGCATCTCCTGTTGTGTTCCACTGAAGAAAAAAGGTCATATGGGTTTGGAACAACATAGGGTGAGTAAATAAAGACAGCATTTTCATTTTGGGGTGATCTGTCCCTTTAAAGTCTTGATTTGCCAAATGTTAATGAAGGCTCACAAAAGGCACCCATTTTGTAGAATGACCATTGTAGATGTCCATTTTCTTGTCATTATTTCCTGATAATCTCAGGATAGTACCCAGACAGTGTCCAGTACTTTTAAAGACTGGGCCGTACTGTTGCATGAGTGCCGTACGTGTTTCTGAGAGATAGACTGATTCAGTCGAGCAAACAGCAGTCATTTCAGCAGATTCGCAGCTAGATTGAAGCAATGATTCGTTTGTCTATAATATTCGCTCTGTGTGCAGAAGAGCGCGGCGCTGTTCATTGGGGAGGAACAGCCCAAAAACGGTTTCACGGAGATGCAGGTGCTGAAAGGACACTTTGACATTGTTCGATTTCTGGTGCAGATTGATGACTTAAGGTAAGCAATCCTCTTCTCCTCCTCCTCTGCCTCTGACCAGTGATTGACAGCTCAGACTGAGCTAGATCCTCTTCAGAAGCAAACTTACAGAGCGTGACAAAAGTTTAATCATCACATCTTCTGAGTGTGTGTGTGTGTGTACAACTCTAGATCCTCTTACTACAGTCCATTACCTCTGAGCAGAAGGCATCTCTACAATACCTGCTTCTGCACCACTTAAAGAAAAGTATCATGGTAATACTATATTTTTTGGTCATGTACCTTGGTATTACTATGCTGAGTTTGACATGGTACCTTTAATGCCATGTTGTTGGACATGCACAAAGGTAATATCATGTATTTTGGACATTTACAGTTGTATTACCATGTTTTCTGGACATGTACAAAGGTAATACCAAGTGTTTTGGGCATTTACTGTGATAAAACCGTTTTTTTAGGACATGTACCATAGTAATACCGTGTTTTTTAGGTCATGGTACCTTTCTAATAGTTTGTATTTTGACATGTACCATGGTAATACCATGTTTCTTTCTTGGACACAGTACTTTTGTTAAACATCATGGTATTACCATGGTAAATGTTCAAAACACTGATTTTACCACAGTAAATAACCAAAACAAATGGTACTGTATTACCATGGTAAATGTTCAAAAAACAAAAACATGGGATATTTAAGGTAAATGTCCAAAGCACATGGCATTACCTCCATACCTGTCTGAGAAACAAGATATTACAAAGGTGCTGTGTCCATAAGAAACATGGTATTACCACGGTACATGTCCAAAACACTTGGTGTTACCTTCTTTATGGTTCAAAATAGATTATACTACCTTTATACATGTCCAAAAACATGGTATTCCAAAGGTACCATGTCCAAAACAACAACAACATGTTATTATTACGGTTAATGTTCAAAACACATGGTATTACCACGTGTTACAAAACATTTGGTGTTACCCTCGTACATGTCCAAAACATTTGGTGTTACCCTCGTACATGTCCAAAACATTTGGTGTTACCCTCGTACATGTCCAAAACATTTGGTGTTACCCTCGTACATGTCCAAAACATTTGGTGTTACCCTCGTACATGTCCAAAACATTTGGTGTTACCCTCGTACATGTCCAAAACATTTGGTGTTACCCTCGTACATGTCCAAAACATTTGGTGTTACCCTCGTACATGTCCAAAACATTTGGTGTTACCCTCGTACATGTCCAAAACATTTGGTGTTACCCTCAGTACATGTCCAAAACATTTGGTGTTACCCTCGTACATGTCCAAAACACTTGGTGTTACCCTCGTACATGTCCAAAACACTTGGTGTTACCCTCGTACATGTCCAAAACATTTGGTGTTACCCTCGTACATGTCCAAAACATTTGGTGTTACCCTCGTACATGTCCAAAACATTTGGTGTTACCCTCGTACACGTCCAAAACACTTGGTGTTACCCTCGTACATGTCCAAAACACTTGGTGTTACCCTCGTACATGTCCAAAACACTTGGTGTTACCCTCGTACATGTCCAAAACACTTGGTGTTACCCTCGTACATGTCCAAAACACTTGGTGTTACCCTCGTACATGTCCAAAACACTTGGTGTTACCCTCGTACATGTCCAAAACATTTGGTGTTGCCCTCGTGCATGTCCAAAACATTTGGTGTTACCCTCGTGCATGTCCAAAACATTTGGTGTTGTCCTCGCGCATGTCCAAAACACTTGGTGTTGCCCTCGTGCATGTCCAAAACACTTGGTGTTGCCCTCGCGCATGTCCAAAACATTTGGTGTCGCCCTCGCGCATGTCCAAAACACTTGGTGTACACTTAGACTATTAGGGGGCAGCCCTACAATCCAGCCCATCTGGCACCAACAATCATGCCATGGTCCAAATCACTGAGATTCCCCATTCTTATGGTTGATGTGAACATTAACTGAAGCTCCTGACCCGTATCTGAATTATTTTATGCACTGCACTGCTGCCACATGACTGGCTGATTAGATAATGACATGGATGATTGTTGGTGCCAGATGGGCTGGTTTGAGTATTTAGTAACTGCTGATCTACTGGGATTTTCATGCACAACAGTCTCTAGAATTTACTCAGAATGGTGCAAAAAACCAAAAACATCCAGTGAGCGGCAGTTCTGTGGACGGAAACTTCTTGTTGATGAGAGAGGTCAACAGAGAATGGCCAGACTGGTTCGAACTTACAAAGTCTACTGTAACTCAGATAACCACTCTGTACAATTGTGGTGAGAAGAATATAATCTCAGAATTCTATTCTTAGGTGCAGGTTGGCACTGTTTTGGCACAAGCGGGACCTACACAATATTAGGCAGGTGGTTTTAATGTTGTAGCTGATCAGTGTATACTGTGGTAACACCATGTGTTTTGCAGGTACTAGTAAACCCATGTTTTTTTTTTATTTTAATTTTTTTATATAAAGGTAATACCGTGTGTTTTGGGCATTTACTGTAGTAATGCCATGGTGTTTAGAACTTGTAACAAAGTAATGCAATGTTGTTGTTTGGAGATGTGCCATAGTAACAACACCATGCGACTCGGACACATTCTACATGGTATGTAAATACCATAGTGTACCAAGTCCAATATCAAGTAAGCATCATGATACAGTATATGAATATGGCAATCATACACTACCATGCTATTACAATCTGATAGCATGACTGCACCATTATACCGCCACAGTGCTTTTTTGTAATGGATGGAAGCATCTACATTAGGCTTGAATGCATGTAAAACAAAAACAAGAGAGTTTTGTGTGTGTGTCTGTGTGTGTGTGTTTTCAAGATCTTCTCTATAGTGTCCATGACCCCTGGGCAGAAGACCTGTCCTCTGCATGGAAGCATATGCATTGGACATAAAAACAAACCCTCATGTGTATATATAAACACAAAGTGCAATGCATTTGCGACACATGGTTTTATTTTCATTTAAGTAAGGGAGAAGAGAGTTTGGTAGTGGGTTTATATGTTTTAGATGTGTGTGTGTGTGTGTTACGGCTGGTTGTTCCTGATGATCTCAGCGCAGTAGAAGTGTTTCAGATGAGGGCAATGTGCAGAACGTGGACGATTGCTTTTAGATTCCAGAGTCCTGTTCATCTTCTCCAAGCCCCTCCATACTTCCTTTATCTCATCCCTTTATCATGGTTTCATTCTCTTTTTCTTCCTGCGAATGATTATTTTCTAAGCGCAGCATGTCAAAGGTGATCTGAGAGTGAAGCAATTTGTTAAAATTCAATCGGGAAAGAAGAGCTGATTAAGTGCATGCTTTTTTGGCAGTATTTATTGTGCTTTATGCAGTACATTTAAAACCATTTAAATCGTCAAATCAAATTAAGTAAAATTCTGTTTTGTAATTGTCAGGTTTGCATCGGCAGGTGATGACGGCTCGGTACTCATTTGGAATGTTGAGGTGAGTAGAACTCCTTGGATATGCTAATAAAATGTTAATGACATGTTAAATTATAGGAACAATACACAAAATATGCTGATTATATGTTAATGGTATGAATAAATACACTAAAACTGCATGCTAATTATATGTTAATGATATGATGAATGCATAATAATATACAGGTCAGCCTGGTGTTTGTTGCTTCTACCATAAAATATTTGTGAATGTTTTTTGTGTGTATTTGTGCATTGTGTGTAGCTGACATGACATACTTTTATGATGTTAATACTTGTTATACTGTTAATGTTCAGGATATTTATTGTACACACATGAATATAAAATCAAGATAAATATAATCAATACATTTTTTCCAAAAGAAATGTATACTGACATACCTTTATGTTAAAGCCACTCTGTAAACTAAATACAATGTTAAAGCTAAACAGAATGTGTTTATTTGTTTCAGACAGGTGATTGTTTGTTGGAGTTGCGTGGTCATACGCAGCAGATCACTGCGATGACGTCATACACCCTCATCAAAGGCGGAAACGCACACACTGCAATTATTACTGCGTCATCAGACCGCACACTCAGTGTATCTTTTCAAAAACCACACACGCACACATCATGACGCTACCGGGGGTTAATGCAAAGAAAATGTCATGCTGATGTTTCTACAAATTCCCAGTTTTCAATAATCATTTGTTTACTATACAAGTAGTTGACACTTTAAGTTTGCCCCTTCTGAGAAGCCTAAGAATTTATAAGGCAAAGTGGTAAAAAAAGAGAAGTCATATTGTGGATGGAAATGCATTTGCTGTTTATGTGTGATGGCTTTCCTTAATTCTGCAGCAGTTATGGGATCCAGACACAGGAAACAGAGTTCAGAATGTGTCTGATCTACAATCCTCTGTGAAGGTAAACGGTCTGTGTGTGTAGTTACCTTGATCTTTCCCTTTCAGTATGCAGTTTTTGGATTGTGTATGTGTGTGTAAACAGATCTGTTCCTGTTTCAGTGTTTGCTGGTGTTGGGTTATGTGTGTGTTTATTCTGATGTTTCTGTCTTTCAGTGTTTGCTGGTGTTGGGTTATGTGTGTGTTTATTCTGATGTTTCTGTCTTTCAGTGTTTGCTGGTGTTGGGTTATGTGTGTGTTTATTCTGATGTTTCTGTCTTTCAGTGTTTGCTGGTGTTGGATCGTTTGAACCTGTTGCTCTCAGGTGGAAATGAAATGTGTGTTTGGAATAGAGACTTTGAGCTGCAGTGTAAAACTGTTCATCACAGCGATGCAGGTACATGATCCAAACACACACACACACACACACACACACACACGCATACACACAGCTCAGTCAATATGCCTACAGTATATGCTTCTTAAAGGAAAAGTTCACCCAAAATAAAAATGATATTTTCTGATCATTTAATCAACCTTGTCATCTCAGATGCGTATGACTTTCTTTCTTCTGCCAAACACAAATTAAGATTTTTTTGAAGAATATTTCAACTCTGTAGTTCTATTCAATGCAAGTGAATGGTGTCTAGAACTTTGAAGCTGCAAAAAGCACATAAAGGCAGCATGAAAGTAATCCATAAGAGTCAAGTGGTTAAAGTCTTCAGAAGCGATATGATAGGAGTGGGTGAGAAACAAACAATATTTCAATAAATCATAAGTCCTTTCTTCCATATAAATTATCCTCTCTACCCAGTAGGTGGCAATATGCATGAAGAACGCAAATCGCCAAAAACAAAAGAAGAATATGAAAGTGGACATTTATAGTAAAAAAGGACTTTCATGTTGCATCTGAAGATATGAATTAACCACTGGAGTTGTATGGATTAGTTTTATGCTGCTTTTATGTGCTTTTTTGAGCTTCAAAGTTCTGGCCACCATTCCCTTTCACTGAATGTACCGATGTAGCTAATATATATATATATATATATATATATATATATATATATATATATATATATATATATATATATATATATATCTTCTAAAAATCTTAATTTGTGTTCAGCAGAAAAGGGTGAGTAAATATTAAGAGAATTTTCATTTTTGGGTGAACTCTCCCTTTAATAGTTGAAATGGAAACCTGAACTGGTCCAATGCAGAACCTGTACAACACAGAAATTACTACAGCAAAATGACTCTAAACGTAAAGGGGAAGTGTGTCATTTCTGTCTACTAGCATCATTAAATGGAATTGCAGAAATAATGGCTAATTTTAATTAATTCTATATTTATGTGTTTTCAAACAAGTTTTCTAAACACTCCCACTGTCTTCTCTGCATATTAAGCAGGGAGAGGAGAAAGTATTTTAACACAGAAAATACTGCACACATCACATTCATTTTTGAAAATACTGTCTTCTGATGCTTTTTTGAAGGTATTTCGGCCATGGTGGAATTACCGAAGAACTTCATTGCAGCTGCCATGGATAAAGAGATTGGTAGTGTGATGCTTCATTCATTTGCTTGAAATGTTCTTTTTAAAATCTTGGTTCAAAAGTGTCAAACTGTAATTGTAACTTCCATGTTGCGTCTCAAGCAACTTCTATTGGTAAGTTTGCTTGTAGCAAAACAGGTTATAATGTTTTGTTGTTTCTGATTTTTCAGTGATATTTAAGTTGAATGTATCTGGGTCAGATATTACTGTTATGGCCATACGACATCTAGCTGACCATCAGGACACCATCCGTTCTCTCATCAACATTAATGGTGATCTTAACATAAATAAAACCCTTGCATTACACAGGACAGAGAAAAGACAAACCATATGACCTGTTCAAACACCTTGGTTAAGAACAGTTATGTATTAACATTGCACACTAGGGCTGTAACAAACAATTCTTTTGATAATCAAGTACTTTTATTTTTTTATTATTATTGATCGACCCAAGTAATCTGGCTTTTTATAATTTTATGTATTGGGGTCTATTTACACAAAGCAACCCTTCAAAATGTCTATAACACACCTACAGGCACAAAGTAGGCACTACACGGTGTGTGTAATGTTAACAATTAGTTTGATGTACACTGTGAATATAAAGACAACATATAAATAGAACATACTAATGACATACAGTATAGTTGAGTATTGAGTGTTGTGATTTGTGTTTACCGTTGGCTATTTTCCTGCATCTCAGATAAGTTATTTGCGAGTGGCTCTTATATCGGTGAGCTCATCCTCTGGGATTCAGTGGATTGGACGATCCAGGCTTATGAGCTCATTCTGTGGGAGGAGCCAGCGAGAGATGGCCAATCAGAGGTCAGCCTGACTCACCAGAAACAGATTGAGAGGTCCATTCAACACATGAGCTCAGATGGAGAGGTAAAGGGTTGGATTTGAAATGTAAACATTGTGTCTGAATATGACACTTTTATAATCCTCTGTTCTTGGTGTTTATTATAAATAATTAGGCATATATATGTATAAAAGATTTATAGTCTTTTATCATGTTTAAAAGTTGTATATAGTATTTCTCCTCACATCGAAACTCTGTCTCTCTCTTTCAGATAATTGTGGCAGCTGTTGGCAGTGGTCTGTATGTTTATAATGTGCCAATGAAGAGTGTAGTGGCATACAGGAAGATCGCTCATGATTCTGATATCTTGCACACCATGCTGCAGGAAGATGGGTATGAATCACATTCCAAAGCATTCTGACGAATGCAGCCTGTGTGTTTGTTATTTAGTGTGTTATTGTTTTTTAGGCATTTAATGTCATGCTCTGAGGATGGGAGTGTGAGGATGTGGGAGTTGCAGGACCTCCCTTTACCTGCTGAACCCGCCTCCTCAGGTGAGCAGGACATGCCCCCTTTGACAGCACAGGCACCTTCAGATCTCACCTGTAAACTTGCACACTCATCATTTCAGCCTCTGTTCTTTCCACTCATCTCTTTACATCCTTCTCACCCCCTTTATCTCTTTCTAGCACATCCCATATCCTTCCTTCTCTCTTTCTTTTCCTTTGTCTGAATGTGATTCAGATATGCCGAAGCTATCATTTGTCAGTCATCCTGTGCAAGGAATGTGTGTGTGATTCAGTCCAACTGCTGTAAAATAATTTCCTGAGAGCTGCCCAGTTCAACCATTAATGCTGAGGTGGAAGAATATAAACACACCGTTAGACTTTTCTAATGTTCCGTAATTATAAGAATTTATATTATTATATTATTTATTTAGTATAATATTTATTGTTATATAAATGTATAAATACGTTTATTTTATATATATATATATATATATATATATATATATATATATATATGTGTGTGTGTATATGTGTATATATAAGAAATAAATTATAGTAAATGTTAAATTTAATATAATTATAATATTTAGAACGATATTATTATTATTATTATAGAAATGTATAAATACAAATGATTAATTTCTCTTTATTAAAATACATATTTTACACTATAATAAACGTCTAATTTATTTAGAATTAGAGAAATGATTATGTAATTTAATATTTATTTGGGATATATATTGTTATAAAATTTTTATAAATAAGTCATTAATTTGTGTATTTATTATTAGATTATTAATTATAAATTACAAAAAAACATAATCTGCCTCACAAATGTCAAACAATTAAAGTAAATATAATTAATTTATGTTTTAATATTTATTTAGTATAATATTGTTGTATAAATATTAGTTATTAATTTGTGTATTTATTATTAGAATAATAGTTATAATAATAAATACTTGACATTTGCCAGGCAGATGAAAGAACTGTGTAGTAAATGTTATAATTTATAGTATTTATTTAGAATAAAAATTATTTTTATTTAAATTTATAAACATTAAAACATTTATTAGTTTATTTGTGCATTTATTATTAGAATAATAAATGTTCACATATTGTGAGGTAGATAAAATCACAGGAGTGGTACATGTTACACCATTTAATATAATAATAAATCACAATACTTAAGTGTTTTTAATAATAATGCATTTTATTAAATTCTATAATCTATAATATTATTCCAGTATACTTTGCATTTATTGGTGAAATAAACAATAATTATAATACGTTGTGATCAATGTTTAAAATATGTTACAGGCAGATAAACTCTCATTATTGTTACATAATATTATATATGATTGAAACTCATGCTTATAGATCTCATTTAAACTGTAAATCAGTGTCATTTCATTTGACATCATCATGAGTTTGCTCTGATATGTTTGTGAGGTTTCGTTCATTTAAATGTCCACCTTCTCCTTCAGGGTTTTTTGGGATGTTTGGCACCTTTGGCAAGTCTAGTAAACAGAGTGGCCCTCCTGCCAAGAAACTCCCAGTGGTCCCTAGTCTGCGCTCGCTGGAACTGACGGGTGATCTGATTGGTCACTCTGGAGCTGTGCAGGTATGCTTGTCATGTGACTAGGTTGGATGAACTTCTACATAATACTGTCAGCTTTGTTGTTCTAGGTCATATGAACTTTGACTAGTTTTATTGAATGTTTTTCATGAACTAGCTTTAAATGAAAGCTTTCGATTTTGCCTGTGTAAAGAGAGTCTTATTAGGAGGCATTGATCCTGAGGGGGAGCAGGGAATCGTTTTTGAACCGCAGTTTAATTAAAGTGTCTGACAGAGTGAAGAATGTGATCTACATACAAGTCAACTTTTAAATTGATCATCTGACATGTGTTTCACCAACACACACGTCAAATTACCATCACACCATTTTTTTTTTCACATTTTTAAAAGCTTTTTTGCAGTGATCATTCTCAACTAGTCATATCCCAGTGTACATGTATATTTAGTTATATCAACAGATTAAGCCATCTCTGGCCATCTCGGGACCCTAAAACGAACAGGAATTATTTGATAGCACTACACCTTTTCGTGGAATCAACTTACGGATTGCTTATCTTTAATCGATGCTGGATATTTAGTTGAGATATGATAGGAATAATTTTTAGTTTTCATGTCAAAACATTGCACACTTCAGTTTATAAGTAAATGACTATAAATGACCTATAAACCTGTCAAATAAAATAAAATGGTTTATTGTGGAGCAGGACAATATAGGCCTACAGAACCCCTGATTGACATACAGTAACTTTTTAACACTGAACACAGAAAGAAAGAGGATGACGAGGGTGGAGAACAGGAAAACAGGGAAATAGATACATCATTTAGTGGTCTACACTTCTATTATTAGTTCTCAATGTCAAGGTCAGGTGTTTGACTTCCACGGGCTGATACTGATAAAATGTAAACCTTGAATTCTCTGTGGGTTGCTTCAGAAGAAAGTGTCTGCCTAATGAATAAATGTACAGTGTCCCCAGAAAGTATTTGGACACTTAAAATAGTCACACTTAAAATATATAAATGTCATTACATTAGATTGAAAAAAAAAAAAATAGCAAACCAAGTGGCATCTGTAAATAAATGACAATAGTCAACTCATTTCTGAGTACTAAATTTACTTCTCTGAGCCATTTTTTGCTAACTTTTAAAGGATATACGAAGTCAGATCTTAAGTTCACACAGGTGTCCTAGCATAGTAACCGTAGATGTGGCTCATCACATTAACTATGAACATTACATTTGTGCAAATACTCTTTCATTTTAAATAGTATATCTATAGTTATATAGAAATTTATAAGCCTAACAAATCATTTTTTTTTAGATGACCTACTTCTTACTTGTATTAGTATAACTATTTTTATATAAAATTCTTTGACCACTGTAAATATGTTCCTTTGCTTATCTCTGTTAACCCTAAACAGGGTTCCCACGCATCCTAGAAAACCTGCAATTGCAAAATTGCAAAATACTTTAATCTCCTCGAAAATAATGATTTGTCCTGGAAAAGTTTTTAGTATAATAAAACTGTTTGATGTTAGTGCTGACAAGGTGTTTGTTAAATGTACAACTATTGATATAGTGCAATTTTTTCCCATTTCAACTGCTGTAGTGTTCACTACAAAATGACAGCCAGCCCACAGATAAATTTTTCTTTTTATTTACAACCTGAGGCAGTGGCGCAAAAAGTGGGTATGCGCTATATGCGGCGCATAGGGGCGCCGCACCATGGGGGCGCTAAAGCGATGGTAAAAAAAAAAACAAAAAGCTGTCGGGGGCTAAAAACATAAAAAGAAAGAGGGAAAAGGAGATTGCATGTCAAGGGATGCGACAGCAGCTTAATAAGTGGATGGTGAAAGGCAACAGGTAGGATTTAAAGTGTGACGTCTGTGCTTGGAAGCTTGCAAATATTCATGTTAACAGACTAGCTAGCGTTTGCTAAGACTGGGAATGTAGCAGCCAGAATATGTAGCTAGCTAGCTTAGAATATACAAAACCGAGGTTGCTGAGCTGAAAACTGAAAAATACAAGGCAGCATGTACGATAAATGACAAGAATCTGGAAAACAACTAATGCAATATCTCTGGTTTACCATGGAATCATGCATAGATTTGCTAGCAAACTTGGAGGCTTGCAAATATGAATGTTAACAGACTGGCAAGTGTTTGCTAACTTAATGCAAAATAATGTTGCTGATATTTACATTTAGATTTTGGTTAAACCCCATGGTAGGGTCACATCTCTCTCTCTTTAAAAATCTGTGCTGTGTGTGTGTGTATATATATATATCGATGCAATACTAGATAAATGGGCGATACTAGATAAATGGGCAATACTAGATAAATGGGCAATACTAGATAAATGGGCAAGTGAAAAGGCACGCCATGTTACAATTTAGTAGAAACTAAAAAGCGCTTTTGAATGTTTGGTAGCAACATTGTTACTTGGATTGGAAATTGAGAATCGGTGACTGACTAGTTCTAACTGTTTATTCTGTTTGTAACTTTTTATTATTTGTTAACATTGTTAATAATATATATATATATATGTAGGCCTACAGTGGCTGTCTGATATACTTTCAAATAAACCTTTATTATTTGAAGCCCATACATGATGATGTCCGGCAAACTTATTTATTTATAAGTGGGGGGGGGGGGGAATTGTTGAATACCCCTCTAACACTGGGTAGTTGCGCCCCTGCCCTGAGGTGGTAGCCTGGTGATGTTGCTTTTACACATTGGTATGCGAATTAATTTTAAAATATTCAATGATCGGAGTCTGCTTATACTGCCGTTACCACGTACTGTATAGGGCCTGGGGCTGCACGATATATCGAATTTTCGAAATATCGCGATATGCATATTGGCTTGCGATAACAGCATGATTTTTTTAATACGTTGTAACGCAAGTGGGGTTGCCATCCGTCCCGTAAAATACGGGATCGTCCCTTATTTAAAGACGAAAGATAAAAATATTGAATCAATACAGGATGCAATTTGTCCCCTACTTAATCTGGTCAGATGGCATCACAGTGATGTCGTTTCAGATCGCCAATTTAGCATTGATATAAGTTGGTACGTTTGCCTACAGTATGTAAGGGACCATCTGAAAAGTCCACACATTGTGCTAAAACCGGAGTTTTTTTCTATATAAATGTTCAATAAGATCAAACAATGTATGAATACAATCATAAAGACAAGTACAGGTCAAGGAAAAAAATAAACAAGTAAAATAAATAAAAATGTATATATGTGAAATATATATGTATAAACCATCCAAAGTGTATACATAAATAAGATGAAATTAAATATATTTGTAATAGGCCTTTTTTTCTATAAGTCATGGGTCAGGAATGTTCTCATTTTTTGCATATAAGTAAGGATATACAATTTTGTATTAATAACGCATATTAACTCAACGCTAACATATAACAATAAACATTATACTAAATAAATAATATAAATTCTTATAATTACGGAACATTAGAAAAGTCTAACGGTGTGTTTTTATTCTTCCACCTCAGCATTAATGGTTGAACTGGGCAGCTCTCAGGAAATTATTTTACAGCAGTTGGACTGAATCACACACACATTCCTTGCACAGGATGACTGACAAATGATAGCTTAGGCATATCTGAATCACATTCAGACAATTGAAAGGAAAGAGGGAAGGAAGGATAAGAATACCTTATTTTAAAACTTCAAAAGTGGCACTTAACGTAAGTAACGTTTATGGCGACACAGAGAACAGCAGACTGGGCGCGCGATTGTCACTTGGTGTGTGTGTGTGTGTACATATGAGCAGAGAGAAGACACATTTGATTTCAGTAAGTCGTACTTTATCTTTTAATATACCCTATGATGTTCATTCACGTTTCTTTTTTTTTGTGCCATAAGAGAGAGACGACTGAGAACTGTTAAACTACCGCGAACGTCTACGGCAAGCGCTTCTGGACCAAAATTTTCAAAATAAAAGTCCCGCATTGAATTAACTAATAATGAAATGCGAACATGAATTACAATGTAAAGATTAAATATGTCATAACACAGACTATTTTAGGATATCCCATAATATGGTGAAATTAACTTTATATTCATATGCTTTTTAAAAATAAATATAAATTGTAATATCTGCTGCATAACTAATGGTAAAAATGTATACACCGATCAGCCACAACATTAAAACCACCTGCATAATTTTGTGCAGGCCCCCCTTCATACCGCCAAAACAGTGCCAACCCGCATCTCAGAATAGCATCAGAAAAGTTACAGAAATACTCAAAGCAGCCCAGCAAAGTCAAGGTATTGGGGTGGCCATCACAAAGCCCTTATCTCAGTCCGATAGAGCATTTTTGGGTAGAATTGAAAAAGCGTGTGCAAGCAAAGAGGCCTACAAACCTGACTCATTTACACCAATTCTGTCTGGAGGAATGGGCCAAAATTCCTGCAACTTATTGTGAGAAGCTTGTGGAAAATCGTTTGACCCAAGTTAAACAATTTAAAGGCAACGCTACCAAATACTAACAAAGTGTATGTAAACGTCTGACCCACTGGGAATGCGATGAAAGAAATAAAAGCTGAAATAAATCATTCTCTCGTCTATTATTCTGACATTTCACATTCTTAAAATAAAGTAGTGATCCTAACTGACCTAAGACAGGGAATGTTTTCTACGATTAAATGTCAGAAATTGTGAAAAACTGAGTTTAAATGTATTTGGTCAAGCTGTATGTAAACTCCTGATTTCAACTGCGTATTATATATATACACTCACCTAAAGGATTATTAGGAACACCTGTTCAATTTCTCATTAATGCAATTATCTAAACAACCAATCACATGGCAGTTGCTTCAATGCATTTAGGGGTGTGGTCCTGGTCAAGACAACTCCTGAACTCCAAACTGAATGTCAGAATGGGAAAGAAAGGTGATATAAGCAATTTTGAGCGTGGCATGGTTGTTGGTGCCAGACGGGCCGGTCTGAGTATTTCACAATCTGCTCAGTTACTGGGATTTTCACGCACAACCATTTCTAGGGTTTACAAAGAATGGTGTGAAAAGGGAAAAACATCCAGTATGCGGCAGTCCTGTGGGCGAAAATGCCTTGTTGATGCTAGAGGTCAGAGGAGAATGGGCCGACTGATTCAAGCTGATAGAAGAGCAACTTTGCCTGAAATAACCACTCGTTACAACCGAGGTATGCAGCAAAGCATTTGTGAAGCCACAACACGCACAACCTTGAGGCGGTTGGGCTACAACAGCAGAAGACCCCACCGGGTACCACTCATCTCCACTACAAATAGGAAAAAGAGGCTACAATTTGCAAGAGCTCACCAAAATTGGACAGTTGAAGACTGGAAAAATGTTGCCTGGTCCGATGAGTCTCGATTTCTGTTGAGACATTCAGATGGTAGAGTCAGAATTTGGCGTAAACAGAATGAGAACATGGATCCATCATGACTTGTTACCACTGTGCAGGCTGGTGGTGGTGGTGTAATGGTGTGGGGGATGTTTTCTTGGCACACTTTAGGCCCCTTAGTGCCAATTGGGCATCGTTTAAATGCCACGGCCTACCTGAGCATTGTTTCTGACCATATCCATCCCTTTATGGCCACCATGTACCCATCCTCTGATGGCTACTTCCAGCAGGATAATGCACCATGTCACAAAGCTCGAATCATTTCAAATTGGTTTCTTGAACATGACAATGAGTTCACTGTACTAAAATGGCCCCCACAGTCACCAGATCTCAACTCAATAGAGCATCTTTGGGATGTGGTGGAACGGAGCTTCGTGCCCTGGATGTGCATCCCACAAATCTCCATCAACTGCAAGATGCTATCCTATCAATATGGGCCAACATTTCTAAAGAATGCTTTCAGCACCTTGTTGAATCAATGCCACGTAGAATTAAGGCAGTTCTGAAGGCGAAAGGGGGTCAAACACAGTATTAGTATGGTGTTCCTAATAATCCTTTAGGTGAGTGTATATATATACAGTGAGGAAAATAAGTATTTGAACACCCTGCTATTTTGCAAGTTCTCCCACTTGGAAATCATGGAGGGGTCTGAAATTGTCATCGTAGGTGCATGTCCACTGTGAGAGACATAATCTAAAAACAAAATCCAGAAATCACAATGTATGATTTTTTAACTATTTATTTGTATGATACAGCTGCAAATAAGTATTTGAACACCTGTCTATCAGCTAGAATTCTGACCCTCAAAGACCTGTTAGTCTGCCTTTAAAATGTCCACCTCCACTCCATTTATTATCCTAAATTAGATGCACCTGTTTGAGGTCGTTAGCTGCATAAAGACACCTGTCCACCCCATCCAATCAGTAAGAATCCAACTACTAACATGGCCAAGACCAAAGAGCTATCCAAAGACACTAGAGACAAAATTGTACACCTCCACAAGGCTGGAAAGGGCTACGGGGAAATTGCCAAGCAGCTTGGTGAAAAAAGGTCCACTGTTGGAGCAATCATTAGAAAATGGAAGAAGCTAAACATGACTGTCAATCTCCCTCGGACTGGGGCTCCATGCAAGATCTCACCTCGTGGGGTCTCAATGATCCTAAGAAAGGTGAGAAATCAGCCCAGAACTACACGGGAGGAGCTGGTCAATGACCTGAAAAGAGCTGGGACCACCGTTTCCAAGGTTACTGTTGGTAATACACTGAGACGTCATGGTTTGAAATCATGCATGGCACGGAAGGTTCCCCTGCTTAAACCAGCACATGTCAAGGCCCGTCTTTAGTTTCCAATGACCATTTGGATGATCCAGAGGAGTCATGGGAGAAAGTCATGTGGTCAGATGAGACCAAAATAGAACTTTTTGGTCATAATTCCACTAACCGTGTTTGGAGGAAGAAGAATACCATCCCAAGAACACCATCCCTACTGTGAAGCATGGGGGTGGTAGCATCATGCTTTGGGGGTGTTTTTCTGCACATGGGACAGGGCGACTGCACTGTATTAAGGAGAGGATGACCGGGGCCATGTATTGCGAGATTTTGGGGAACAACCTCCTTCCCTCAGTTAGAGCATTGAAGATGGGTCGAGGCTGGGTCTTCCAACATGACAATGACCAAGCACACAGCCAGGATAACCAAGGAGTGGCTCTGTAAGAAGCATATCAAGGTTCTGGCGTGGCCTAGCCAGTCTCCAGACCTAAACCCAATAGAGAATCTTTGGAGGGAGCTCAAACTCCGTGTTTCTCAGCGACAGCCCAGAAACCTGACTGATCTAGAGAAGATCTGTGTGGAGGAGTGGGCCAAAATCCCTCCTGCAGTGTGTGCAAACCTGGTGAAAAACTACAGGAAACGTTTGACCTCTGTAATTGCAAACAAAGGCTACTGTACCAAATATTAACATTGATTTTCTCAGGTGTTCAAATACTTATTTGCAGCTGTATCATACAAATAAATAGTTAAAAAATCATACATTGTGATTTCTGGATTTTTTTTTAGATTATGTGTCTCACAGTGGACATGCACCTACGATGACAATTTCAGACCCCTCCATGATTTCTAAGTGGGAGAACTTGCAAAATAGCAGGGTGTTCAAATACTTATTTTCCTCACTGTATATATATATATATATATATATATATATATATATATATATATATATATAATTTTTTTTCTTTCTGTCTGTCTTGAGTGTGACTCAAGGGTGTCTTGGTTTATATCTGTTGGCCTTAGAGAGCTTAAGGCTAGACAGATCAAATCACAATTCTCTTCATAATCAATTTTCTTTTATTATCTAAATATGTATTTATGTGTATAAAAAATAGAAATAAATTTGAAGCATCTTCACATGTTATGATGATTTAAAATGAGTATCCAGGACTTGTCTTATACATTTCTTTCATGGGTGTTGCAGATGTTTCTGAGTTTCAAGGAGAAGGGTCTGGTCACCTGCTCCACAGATCACCTGGTCATCGTGTGGAAAGACGGAGAGTTGCAGTCGCAGCTGCGCAGTCTCGCCCTCTTCCAGAAGCTCGAGGACAATCAGGGACTTTGAAAATTCATTCCCAGGCCTGGGATCATTTTCTGTGTCCTAAAAGCATAATTTAAGGCATGCAAGTACAGTTTAACCATTGAACACTTTTCTTTGCCATACTGACTCTTTGCAAATCCTGACATTGTTTTAAATTCAGTCATAATGTGCTTTAAAACATTTATAATGCTTATAATTGTTTTATGACTGGCTGTTAAATCAGTGTCTTATTGTAATTTTTTTTAAATCTGTTAATTTGTGTATATACAAGGTGATTTACGTGGAATGGGAATATTTTGATGTGTTGTTTATCTTTAAATCAGAATGTTTTATTGCACATATAAATTGAATACCTCTTGAATGTATGCTTGTTTATACTTTTGTAGCACTTTATAATAAATTACTGTATTTTAATATTAGGCAATGCATTAAGATGTCATGTATTAACAATGAACTGAATTTTTACAGCATTAATCTTGGTTAATGTTTATTTAGAAATATACTATTGTTCTTTTTTTAATCTTAATTCATTAACATATACAACTTTTAATGTAAAAAACGTGTTCGTGTATGTGAAGTAAATATAATGCAACATTAATAAATGCAGTGCAATTATTGTTCATTATTAGTTTGTCAACGTATACAATTTTGTTTTAAAGCATTACATTTTCTATTAGCAAAACTGCAGTTGATTTATGCTTGGTGTGTACATGTAAATTCAGATCAAAAATACTTTATTGCAAAAATGTTTTGTGTATCTCACAAACAATGGTTTCAAAGTTGGAGTGGCATCTCCAAACAACAGTGGATGGAGAGACAAAACGAACATCAGTACAGCACATTTTATCCAACATAGAAACTTTTGTACAACTGACAATAAAATAAAGTATTCGAAAGACAAAACCAAACTGTAGAATGGTGTGATAATTTCTTTCTCTCAGTGAAGTTTAATTAAAAATAGTTTATATACATTAGTGCAGGGGATAATGCTGTATTGTGCATTCCCCATAACTACAATTCAAAAATACAGTAATTGGCACAGAATCTGCATCCATCCATTAATGCAGTTTACACTCGTTAATCAAACCTGTCCATGTCTAACTCTATTCTCAGAGCATGACCCGTCCCTAATTATGATGTCATTGTGAGGTCAAAATGGCATGCAAGCAGGAGAGCCCTTAGATAGTGAGGGGAGAATAATGAATCTGAAAATAATAACCAACACAACATTCAAATATGACCAGGGACTGTTATACCTCTATTATGAAACAAAACATCTCTCTCTCTACAGTATACATATACTGTGTGTGTGTGCATGTATATATACACTAGCGGCCAAAAGTTTGGAATAATATACAGATTTTGCTCTTATGGAAAGAAATTGGTACTTTTATTCACCAAAGTGGCATTCAACTGATCACAAAGTATAGTCAGGACATTAATAACGTGAAAAATTACTTTAACAATTTGATTTTTTTTTTTTTTCAGAACTGCTTAAATTACTTGTTTTCATCAAACAATCCTGACAGCTTTGCAGATCCTTGTCAGGCACTTCTCACGCACCTTACAGTCTAGCTGATCCCACAAAAGCTCAATGGGGTTAAGATCCATAACACTCTTTTCCAATTATCTGTTGTCCAATGTCTGTTTCTTTGCCCAATCTAACCTTTTCCTTTTGATTTTCAGTTTCAAAAGTGGCTTTTTCTTTGCAATTCTTCCCATAAGCCCTGCACCCCTGAGTCTTCTCTTTACTGTTGTACATGAAACTGGTGTTGAGCGGGTAGAATTCAATGAAGCTGTCAGCGGAGGACATGTGAGGCGTCTATTTCTCAAACTAGAGACTCTGACGTACTTATCCTCTTGTTTAGTTGTACATCTGGTCTTCCACATTTCTTTCTGTCCTTGTTAGAGACAGTTGTGCTTTGTCTTTAAAGACTGTAGTGTACAACTTTATATGAAATCTGCAGTTCTTTGGCAATTTCAAGCATTGTATCGCCTTCATTCCTCAAAACAATGATTGACTGACGAGTTTCTAGAGAAAACCGTTTCTTTTTTGCCATTTTTGACCTAATATTGACCTTAAGACATGCCAGTCTATTGCACACTGTACAACTCATAAATGAACACAAAGACAATGTTGGCAAGTGATTTTCTAGCACCAAATTAGCAATTTAGGATGATTACTCAAGGATAAGGTGTTGGAGTGATGTCTAGATTTGATCAAAAATAACGTTTTTGAAATAGTGATGGTGCTGTGTTTACATCAGTAATGTCCTGACTATACATTAGTATATATATACACACACAAAAATACTTTTGGTTATTGCAAAATGATAGTTTTGCATTTTAACACAAAATGGCCTGTGCAAGGAAATCTGAGAAACATCTTCCTCCTGAAGAGATGGTTTTGGCTGTACTGACTGTGATAATGGAAGAAAACAAGCACATGTACTTCCCATTATCCTGAGAATTCATGTGTTGCACAGGACAGAAGACAATATACTTTCAGTATACTTTAATTTTAAGAGGAAAGTGGTTAATTTAGGAAGTTTTTGTGCTATTTCCATCTTCCTGGTTTAAAATCAACATCGAGTCAATGTCACACATTGTGATATTTCCCTGCATCGTAGCGTCATCAGTGTCTTATAATTATTAATGAGACTGCGTGACCTTATCCTATGAGAATGCGTTGTCTCATGATTATTCATTAAACCAGGTGACCTCCACCGGGATTGCTTGCAGAACTCTCAAGCTCCTCAGTTGAGAGTCATCGCTTTAACTTTAATATCACAATGGAACTTTGGAATCAAAGAATGAAACTACAATGGTCGCCATGACAACACATTTCATACACCTGAGCCAGAATGTAACGTCCCTAAGCAATGCTCTGTGTAAAGTGAATGACAAGTTTAGCCCGTTGTGTGTTGATAAAAGCAATTAAGGCAGGTCCCTGAATACAGTCTCTAGAATCGCTCCATATTTATATTCATATCTGAAAAATAGTCCATATAAATTCATTGTTAAACATCTGAACTTATAAAGAGATTCATTTTGTTCATATTTTCTTCTAAATTACTTATAAACCGGTGTCTGACAGTATGAAACAGTTTGCTCTGGGGCAGGACAATGCAGGCCTACAGTAGCTTTTTTAACACTTAACCGAGAAAGACAGGAAGAGAGAGGACGAAAATGAGGCGGACAGGAAAAGAGGGAAATAGATGCATCATCTTATGACATACACTTCCATTATAAGTTCTACGTAGAATGTTCTATGTCTTACCTCTCTTGGCTCTAAACCCAGAACCAGAGCCCAAAACCAAACGGATCACATCAAGACTCGTCTGTCTGAGCTGTAGACCACAAACCCTCTAAAAACTACTACTAATAATATTAATAAAAAAAGCAGATTGGCAGTCAAAGATGAATTTGTTAATTGTGAAATCTCAGGCCTAACAGAGACTATAAGACACAAAAAACAAACTTGAAATCTCTTATAGCCATTTTCCACCAAATGGCGATGGTTCACATGCCGAGCCTGTGCTCTGCTGGTTCACGGCCAGGAGGAAATCTGGAGCTTTTCGTAAGCTGGCTGTGCTTTTCCACTGACCTCAGAACCGAATGATGACGTAAGGGGTTACGTGACTACTTTACCTGCCCATAAACAAACATGGCGCGCCACAACAGTGTTTGTGTCCAGCTTTTACTCTTGTTTTTGAGTAATGCAATCCATCGATATTACATTGCTTAACAAAATTGACAGAGATGACATCTACCCAAAAATAACAAGTAATGTATTAACATTAAATTGTATGAACTATGGCTTAACTTGCTAAATTCTGTAAACTGTAACAGTGGAATTGAATCATTATTAACAGTGGTGTAGCAGATGGTTTTATTTGGAGTTTTGCCATAGCATATAATATTATGTTTATAGCTTGATAGAGAATCCCTACATTTACTTAATAGATAGCTGCGATCTTCTGAATTTAGTGAGTAGCTGGTCAAAAATCCCTTTATTGAACAAAACAATGCACAAAATAAAGGCGGGTGCACACAGTACGATTTATAATAGTCTTTACGATTGTTGCTTGTCAGACTGTACGATATGAACGCATTGATGTCGCCATGGCTAAATGTGCAATGTTATGACTGCACGATATACATCATAGCCGACTGTGGTCCCAATTGTCCCGATCAGTGAACGTGACTCACATTATGGGAGTGTTGCGGAATAGAAGTGAAACTGAGAAATTTGCCCACCACAGAGGAGCATTTCCCCCCCCCACAATTTGTTTATGATTTGGTATGATATGAAGGCATGCATCATTGCATGTTGGATCTTTTCCCCCTTTGCGATCTCTATATTCATCTCGGATCTCCATGAAGACCATACCGCAAGTAGAGTGCTCGTTTCATCTGCGTTACCTGAACGCTTTTGATGTCTGAAAATTATGTGGGGATCTTTGTGTTTTTTGAGTGAAGTACTCTTTGCTGCAGATGGTAGCTACTGTTGTTGTTTGGGAACATTTTGGTGATGAAACATCCCATCCACCAACCCCTCAAATAATCGGTTCATGCGTGGAGACCAGCAAGCTTTTGCGGATGGCATCAAACCAGGTTTTCGGCCCCGGAATGGCCTTTTCTGTGGTGGAAACGAACTGAACAGTTCAGGAATTCGCACTGGCCCAGGAACCCGAACCATGTCAGTGGAAAAGGGATATTTAAGATCTCAATTGTTTCTCCAAGACAGCAATGAGATTTAATTAAGAACATTTTGAGACTTTTGGTTAAGTTTCCTGCATCTCAGACAAAACAAAACCCATTTATCTCATGCACTGCCTCTAGATTTTAAGAAGAGATCTCACCAAATGTCTCAAACTGTGCTCGGATAAGCCAAGATACCAAGGTCTGCTCTAAAATTCAATTGAACTCAAATAATTCTCATCAAATTCTTCCAAGATGAAAAAAAACAATAACAAATCTGAGCAAAGTAATCCACATCAATGTTATAGCTCTATAGTCTTACTGTAAGGCAACAATTGACTCATTTGTTTAAGAAATTTGAGGAGAAACATCAAAAAGACAAAGTTGACACTTAAAGGGTTATATCACCCAAAAATGAAAATTCAGTCATTGTTTACTCACCCCTGTGTTGTTATAACCCCACATTACTTTTTATTTTTCTTAACACAAAGGGACACATTGCGAAAACATTTTGTGCTCAGTGATGTCATACAATGGCAGTATATGGTGACCACATCTTCAAGCTTCAAAAGGATGCAAAAGTATAATTCAGACGTCTAATAAATTATTCCACGAGACTCATGATTGTTATGAAAGGAAACAATAAGGTTTAGTGAGGAACAATCCAAAATCGAATGTTTAATTTACTGAAACTGTTGACTGACCCTTGATCATGAGACTGCAGGAGACCAACAGTTCATGCAGCCCCCTCGCGACATGGGGTGTTCAAGCAAAAACTTGTTTTGTTGATCTAAAATCAGGACTACAACAGCGATACTAACAACAGAACACAACACAGCTGCACACAAAAATGTTATAAATCTCCACCTTTGACCAGTCCCAACCAGTACATGGGGATATGCATGAAGAATGTGAATTGTCAAAAAAAGAAGAAGAATGTGAAAGTGAAAATGGAGATTCATAGTCAAAAAGGACTTATTGATCTGTTTTTATCCACACTTATCTTATCGCTTTTGAAGACATGGATTTAACCTCTGGATTCTTATGGGTTACTTTTATGCTGCCTTTGTGTGCTTTTTGGAACTTCAGAGTTCTGGTCACCATTCACTTGCATTGTATGGACCAACAGAGCTGAAATATATTTCTAAAAATCTTTATTTGTGTTCTGGTGAAGAAAGAAAGTCAAACACATCTGGGATGGCATTAGGATGAGTAAATGATGAGATAATTTTCATTTTTGGGTGAACTATCCCTTTAAAAAAGCATGAGCACAGTGTATATCACATTCACAAAATGTTACTGTGCCTTTGGTAAATCAATACAGCCATACAATGGAGTTGGTCTACAGTGCGCACACACACACACACACACACACACACACACACACACACACACACACACACACACACACACACACACACACACACACACACACACACACACACACACACACTCGTTGTGTTTCCATGTTTTATGGGGACTTTCCATAGACAGAATGGTTTTTATACTGTACAAACTTGATATTCTATCCCCTAAACCTAACCCTACCCCTAAACCTAACCCTCACAGAAAACTTTCTGCATTTTTACATTTTCAAAAAACATAATTTAGTATGATTTATAAGCTGTTTTCCTCATGGGGACCGACAAAATGTCCCCACAAGGTCAAAAATTTCGGGTTTTACTATCCTTATGGGGACATTTGGTCCCCACAAAGTGATAAATACACGCTCACACACACACACACACACACACACACACACACACACACACACACACACACACACACACACACACACACACACACACAATCTATACACAGCATTAACATGGATGGGAATGTACAACTGAAACAATTTTCACTTTAACCAAGCCAAAACACAACAGGATGTCGCAAAACACCCGTACCCTGAAACCTTCCAGTAGCTATCATCTTTATCCTAATGTATCCGACACGAAAGAACATTATAGAATAAAATGTACCTGTGTACAATAAATTCTGGTTTCGCAATCTCCTGTGCATAAATGGGGCACATTCATGTAAAAACTAAAAGAAGCATGTAATCGTCTGTTTCTAATGAAGTCTTTGAAAAATAGCAATATTAAAAGAATGTGGGGGTTTGTTTTGGATTCCTTTACCACCGATCATTGATTATACTGTTATGAAAATGAACAAAATAATCTTTCCTAAGAAACAAACAAACACGTTTGTGAGTTCTTTGATGCTTGTTATTGTACAACCATGAATGGAGTTCAGGAATGTGTGCAGTTCTTAGGTTTCACCACAAGAGAGTGACCGGAGCATTCCTCATCATTTTCACTGCAGAACACATCTATACTCCTAACACAACTCGCAGCAAACCTAAAACATCTTTCAATCCTTTTCATCCTTTGACTACAGTTGCACAGTCTGGGTAGCTCTAAATAAAGGAATAAATTGGCAGAAATTGTGTGAATACGTACTAAAGCTGTTGACAGGCCATACGTAATCTTATAGCAGCGTTAAACATTGTTCCTAAAATAAACCGCTAGAGCACTTTCTATGAAGCATGTGTATTATAAAGGCATTTAAATTGCATTCATTATGCCATATTATAGATCTTGTACAATTAAAACGTAAATACCTTAAACCACAGGGAAAATGAAGTTTAATACTAACCTCTTTGTGCATATACATTTAAAGAGTATATTGCATTAAAACATAATCAACATTCAGTTTCATGTGTTCATAGATCAGATGTTGATCTTGGGTTTTAATACATTATGCTATTTAAAATTGCTCAAATGAATGGGTAAGCATTATAATGTAACTGTGCTTACAATTCTTTGTAAAGGCGAAGTGGAATGCAAAGTTTTACAAAGCAATAACATTTTTGTATTATATTATTTTTATATTGTATTATATGGAATGCCCAATTGCCAATGTGCTCCAAGTTCTCATGGTGGCGTAGTGACTCGCCTCAATTCGGGTGGCAGAGGATGAATCTCAGTTGCCTTCGCGTCTGAGACCGTCAATCCACGCATCTTATCATGTGGCTTGTTGAGCAAGGGTACCGCGGAGATATAGCGCGTGTGGAGGCTTCATGCTATTCTCCGCGGCATCCACGCACAACTCACTACACGCCACACCGAGAGCAAGAACCATATTATAGCATGTGACTCTACCCTCCATAGCAACCGGGCCAATTTGGTTGCTTAGGAGACCTGGCTGGAGTAACTCAGCAAACGCTGGATTCAAACTCGCAACTCCAGAGGTGGTAGTCAGCGTCAATACTCGCTCAGCTACCCAGGCCCATTTACAAAGCATTATTAATACTTTTAGGAAGAATATAGAAGTTTTGGGGAAAATTAAAATAGCTGATATTTATTTGTATTATGAATGATAACTAATATGATGGCCCATGTTATAAATCTATGCGCTTTATTTATATATTTGTTTTAAGTTCACAAGGATGAATTTTGTATGCTTTAAGACACTAAAACCTTTTAATGTGAAACAGAAAAGATGGATAACAATTTAGTAATTTTGTGGCATAGAAAAGGAGTTTACTGTTTACGAATATTCGGGTACGTTTACCGGAAAAACAGCTTTAAATATTGGTAATGCTCGCAGATACAAATACGTTCACTAATATATTGTGCATCCCTAATTCATAATGCATTAAGAATTCTTTTAAAATCTGTTTAATATACAAGCTTCATAGAGAGTGATACTGAATCCACTCCTCCACTCTTCAAACAAAGATGGGGGTGAGTGGGGGGGGGGTGCAGATAAAATCAGGAAGGATGAGAGGACAGGAAAGAGGAAAAATCAGAACCCTGCGAGCTGCTCCAGCTGCCTCATCAAAACTGTGCTGTCTGGAGTATTTTACAATGTCATTGTAAAAACAAAAAAGCTGCCTCTGCAACATGATCACACGGGAAGTCGGCGTGTTGTTTCCGAGTTCCAGTAATCTAGGATCGGCCACATTATGCCAACACAATGACAAGTGGCATCTCCTATCAGACATTTTTGCATTGGCTTCAGCATGTTTACCTTTCCCTGCGGCGTGTACGGAAGCATGTTGCGTTGAACCAGGCAGTAATTGTGTTCGCATAACCCTCTAACGTTACATTTTTACTCCACTGATGGTTAGGTTACATTTTTCCTTTTCTTTACTGTATTAAAACCCGTACAGCTGAAAACAACTCGCTTCACAACTCATTTTTGGCGCCCCTCAGTGGACATTTCACCCAAAAAATGGAGCTCACACGTGCCCATACCGCCAACAAGGCCTTGCTTTGGCCACTGGGGCAGTGTTTTGATTTTTGGTAAGAACAGACCAATTCGGGACCAAGACCATAGTACAAAAATCTAACTTTGAGATGCAGTCCCAGAACTCTTAAGAACTCTTTAGATGTTTCAGAACATTCTAGAACGCTCCGTTTTTGTGATGTTTGGCTGGTATGTTCTAGAACAGTCATTATGATGTAAAGGTGACGTTCTCACGATCCTGCTCAAGGGCTCTTTAAGAACGAGTGTACACAAGACATAAAGACTAGATGGCCAAACTGCAACCAAATATAAACATTAAATAAATCCAAACTAAGCCTGTCTGTGAGCCAACACTGTTAAGATATGCGCCCATATGCCTGTTTCACTTAAAGGACATTTTTTGTATTCGGTAAAAATTAGGTGCTAGAAGATAAGCCGCAAAAATAACAAATGACACTACCAGCAAGATTTAGTAAAAACACTTGCGTTTTTGAACAGTTTTCAAACACTCACTGGTCAGTGTGACGGATTGAAAAAATCTAAACAAAGCCACGTTTCGTTCAAATAGAGAAAATCGTTCTTTTTCCCTAAAACTCATCAATGTGTTTGATTATAAACACACCTTTCATGATAGATTAATTCTAACCAACACAGTATAGACAACCTATGACAGATTGTCTAGGTAAAAGTAGACCCGAGATTACAGAGGAATATACATCTGTGCTCCTTAATAAATACTTAAAAATGGTATAACACTTGTGCAATCCACCCATCAACATGAGCAAATGTCAGTGTATGGGTGGTCTCATTATGAGGCTGAGCTGTAGTTTAGGTTCTGAAATGAAGGTTTACACACAGTATAACATTGATGATTAGGGAATGTTGTGTCCATACTAACAGTGAAATAGGACTGTTAACTCTAACGTTCAAAAAAAGTGTAAAATTGTCTTGTCTGTCGATACATTCATCACAAAGCAAACACACACACACACACACACGCACACACACACACACACACACACACACACACACACACACACACACACACACACACACACTCTTCATGTTGGTACAGTATGTGTCTGATATCAGTGTTTTGCTAAAAATATTCTGTGTTATATTTAATTCTGTTGACAATATTCAGTCAAAATATTCCATCCATGTCCAATTTTATCAAACCAGTAAGAAGCAGGTGGGCTGGTACTGAAGGAAAATTGTGGTGTGCCGCAAGGTTCACTACTTGGTCTCCTGTACATCTCAGTGCAGGGTAATTGTAAATGGGTTTAGCCATCCAACATTTAGGCATCATGGAAAACTGTTTCAGAATCCAAATGAAGCCCTTTTGGCATTCAGATCTGTGATCCATGAGTTCATATCGGTTTATAAAGTATATATAAATGTGCATGGGTTTGTGTTTGGTTACAGACCTCTCGGAGCATAAATGTCTTTAGTCCCACTGTATACCCCAAAGTTGAGTGTATATAGTATATATATATATATATATACTGTATTCTACTGGACTAAAATCAGTCATGATCTTCTTTCAGACAATGCAATTACAAAAATCATTGTCTAGTAGTTAAAAACAGCCAAAAGGACACAGACAGATATAAAAAAAATAGAAGAGAGTTAAAGATGCTGAAGGAGGACTGGTTAAAGTGCATTCCTCGTTCGTTTGTTTTTTACCCTTGTAACCGAGGCGATTGTCGCTAGGGGTGGAGCATCGTCTGGAAAACAGGGCTGCTGATCTGCGTTCAGTGGACGGAATCTTTGAGGTCAGGCAGAGATGCTACATTCAAGGCATTAATTCTGACCTTTCAGCCAAGGATGGTAGAGTTCATTAGGGTCACGGTGGAGGTGGAGGTCGCAGGCTTTTACACTTCATCTCATCCAAGTTCTTCCAGTAGTTGTAGTTGACTGTCAAGTGCTCCATCAAGCCTGGCAAACTGGCAAAGGCTGAGAGAGAGAGAGAGATCATCTCAAGGCAACGAATAATGATCTATCTATCTATTTGTCCATCCATCCATCTGTCTGTTTGTCTGTCTGTCTGTCTAGTAAGTTACAGTAAGCACATTTTGTTTATTCTAATCTTTCTCATTTCCCCTCATATCACCATCTGTTTTGTTGCATTCGGTTCTGGCAGACAGACTACAGACAGTTGGGTGTACAGTATGTGTTTGTTTATATGGGTGTAAATATGGCAGTTTGTATGTTCACACATATGCATGCACTCTCCCATTTCTAGTACATCCTCTTGAGAATGTGGTGAATAAACACACACGCACACACACACACACACACACAGCTCCTCTATGATAAACTGACCCAATAGTGACCTTGGGAATTAAATCTGCAAAGCACTCAAGAGATTGAGCTTCACTGTATCCTGACCTCACACTATGGAAATCACTGATACACATACATAGATGCAAATTTTTTCTCTTTCACACACACACACACACACACACACACACACACACACACACACACACACACACACACACACACACACACACACACACACACACACACACACACACACACACACACACCTGTCCCTCTCTGCCATTTTTAAAGTTTCCATGACATCATAGCTGTCAGTAAGCAGGTTTACTCTCTGGGGTTCAGCTCAGTGGGAAAGACAGACTTAAGTTTCTGAACCTCACCACATTCTGCTCAACCTCTGGATAACATTATCACAACCATATCATCAACCATCCCATTCCCAACCCTCTGGTCAAACATCTTCTACTGCTAATGGACCATTTCTACTCATTTAAGAGAACCAGATGACTCAAAAGATGGGCCTGGGAAAGTATTTCTCTCTCTCTCTCTCTCTCTCTCTCTCTCTCTTTTAAAAATAAACAATTACACACAATACTCTCTTTTTTTTTTTTTTTTACAGGAATTATGATTGGCTTGTCATTGTTTGGTGTGTTTTTAACACAACAAAAGGTTGTCATATTTGAAAATTTCAGTGTGGACATATAGGAATAATTGCTGTTTTTGTCCCAGAAGTATGTTGTCATATAGCAGACAGTTTCAAATATATATATATATATATATATATATATATATATATATATATATATATATATATATATATATACATACATATATATACAACAGTTAGTTCTGGTCCTCGCATCTAATTGGACGAGAGATGTTCCATGAGTACTGATGGTCTCACACCATCATCACTCGGATGCTTCGCTATGTGTATCACTCCGCTTGTATTTGTGCCATTCTGAACTAAAGTGTAAGAGCAGTGCAGATCATTACACATGTTAGCCAGTAGGTGGCGGCCAAAGATAATTTTTGTGTGTAATATGAGCCAGTTAGGTGATGTGAAGTGAATCCGCGTCAACCATTTACATACAACAGCTCTTTGTGATCGCTTACTACACTTACTACACTACTACAGCTAGGAAATAGCTTTAAATGGCTTTAAACGAACAACTTCAACATTACGGCTCATCACAGCTGAGAGACACAACAGACAGTTTAATTACACAATGGGTGCTGTTTAAAATAGCGGAGGACATCACGGTCTCTATAGTGATCGACACTTGCGCACCGACAAAACGGTGCCGTGATATGCAGAAAAGGACAGCGAACAAACCCCCCCTCAACAAGTTTTGCCTCACTAACCCCCCCCCAACAAGTTTTGGGCCAGTTGTCATGTAAAATCCCAGGCCGATTTCTCTTCCCAGTCCAGCCCTGGTAATGATGTATACTGTAGATTGTTGGGCCCTATTTTAAATCCCCTTAAGCAACCTGAGGTCAAGTGCATTGCACAAGCATCCAATTGTGGAAGTTCATGGACCATACAGGTCTCACTGATGAACAACGTCTGGTTATCAGCCTTATCTTTATTCACTACACCACATTACCCCATCTTTGACGTGTCTGGACTGTAAGGATTACCAGAAGTACTGTAGTTAGTACAAATCTAGTTACAAGCATATTTGTGTGTGCACATACCATCCCAGGCATCAAACATGTCTGTGATGAAATAGTCGATAAAGGAGATCTGGGATTTGGGAATGCTGCAGGTATTCCGATCGAACACAGGCATGACAACCGGCAAACCTTGTCTTTTCTCCTCATCAGTCTAGAGAAATAGAGAAAGAGAGAGAAAGAGAGAAAGAGAAAGAGATCACAACTACAGTAAGCAAATGGTTGGAAGACAGGAATCAAAATGATCCATATTTACTTTCTTAATAAATGTCCCAGGAATTAATGAGCACAATTAATCAGTGCAAATCATTTAAACCAAAACTTGCCCCTGCCTTTTAAATTACTTTTCATTTATGCAGACATAACCAAGGCTGTCTGGCCAGAGAAAAATATTATTAACTAATAGTACCAAGGCACAACATGTTTCACCCTTTCAAATTTCAATGGATAAATTCAAGTCCCACCCTACATTAGTTCCCACTGAATATTTTCACTTTGAAATCATCCACATTAACAAACTATATTTGCAAAGAATCAATGGATATTTCATGTCTTTTAGAGAATGTAAGCACAGATAAAAGAGTGTATGTAACTACAAGTGTGGGAGGGTGGGTGCATATGTGAGTGATGGTGTTAACCTGAGCAAAGTACTCTTCCGAAATACGTCCTGCCCATTCGATACAGAGCTCAAGAGGTCTGCAGGGATTGGCCACATCGGCACATTTAATCAGCATCCGTTTAATTAACAGGCGATTTTCAGGAGAATTGCGAATACTGGCCTGACCCTCACAATCACTTCCTTCACTCTGTTACACATGCAAATCAACAATGATCACAGAGTTGAAATGGTTAGATTGACTGCATACATACAGTATAAAAATACATTTACATGTGCATCTTACATTGGAGCTTGTCTCCTCAATGGCACTCATGGGTTTGTTGATGCTGTTTACAAACTTGTTGACGTGCTCAAAGTGTCGCGTCATCTCTGTGGCCAACACCATGTCTATTATTGCTTGCCGTAGGGTTCGAAACTGAGTCCTGTGTATGGAGAGATTGAAAGTATGTAAGTTTGTGTGTTTATTAATGTTATCATTGTGAGTTCTATATGGAGGATTGTTTTTGAGTAGTAGTATAGCATAAGATATTAGGACTTTCATTAGAGAATAAATATCCCGTTGGAAAACAAAAGAATAATTTCTTGATTAATTTAACAAAACTTTTGTGAGGTTTACACCTACAAAACAAAAAATAATTATTCCAGCACAACTTCCCAGAATTACTTTTTAAATTTAAATTATTTAGATATAAATAAGCTAGGGCTGTTGATTTAACGCATTAATTCAGTGTGATTAATATTATTAAAAATAACGCGTTAAAAAAATTAACGCAATTGATCGCAATGCCCCCAGACCGTAATAAGGAAGATTCCTGAGAAATGCACGCTTGTAGTACCACCTGTTTACTCCAGAGGGCAGTAAGTGAAACTTCAGCTGTGTGGCAACACGCAGTTTATACAGTGAACAAAACAACCCTTCAGTAGCAGAACAACACAGACATTCGTTACGCTCTTGCGTTCAAAACACTTGATGGAGCGCAAATCTGAACTAAGGGATCTCAAGGTGTGTTCTAAGTATTAAACTATATTTAACTTGACACGATGACCTAAAAATGTTATGTTTATGATGCAACGCACCCGAATCGCTACACAAGCAAGATAGTTATCTTTAAATATAAAAAATTATATGTATCATTTTTAAATATTTAAAGATAACTATTTTTTTCATCATTATATATTGAATTATTGTTATATGAGGGGCTTTCTCAGCAAATATTTGTATATGCGATTAAATACGATTAATGAATTGGGACACCATGTAATTAATTCGATTAAAAATTTTAATCGATTGAAAGCCCTAAAAAAACTATCATTTATTAAAAGTAATCTTTATTTTCTGAAAGCAAGTATTATTATTTTGCACTATTTTGCTTCTCAAGTAAATGTATATTGTTTTAAATATGTTTCGATATTTAAACTGGAACACAAGATTAAGAACATGAGTTGTATGTGTGTATGTGGACGCTGATACCTCTCCATGTTTTTGAATATGTTACACTTGCTGTCTCGTACGGTAAGCTGGAATGCGAGAGCGGCGTGATGACTCTCCAGGACGGCTGTGTCGTTGTACAGGATGGCCAGTTCACTCCCTGCATTGCACAGGAACGAGTTGGTTCGACCTGGGTGATCAACGTCATGAACCGTCGCTGCTAATAATGCTGCGACTTCATCCAATTGATCTAGACTGCCCTGCAAACACAAAAGAAAAACCTTTGATATACTGTAGGTAAGTTGCATACATTTACATTCAAATGTATTTTGCTTAGGTCCGCTCAATACAAGTTAGCTCAAATTCAGTTTAGTACCATATAGTTATGTTTATATCACTTTTTTAAAACTATTTATATTGTTATGGCAAGTTCAATATAATTCAACATGAATCAAATTCAGTTTAGTTTACTAGAGATTCAAATCAAATCAAATTTAACACTCAAATCCAATAAAAAAGCCTTTCAAATAATCAAGTCAGTGTTGTTTAATACAGTAACAGTCTAAACACTTGGTTGTTCAAATTGTACCTATTTTGGATGAAAGTGTAAATGAGACATTTCTGTTACATAGTACTCTGAATCGTCGTCATGAGTACCTTGACTCTGTCCTTGCGCAGGAAGTATGCAGTGGCATGCAGAACATCGGCAGCGTGTGTTGAGTTGTGGTAAGAATTTGAGGCATGATAATTCGCCTCGATCACCTGTAGCCATGAGCGCAGGGTGGCCTCTGTGCAGTTCAGAAACTCACACACACCAAAAGCAGTGAAGATCTTCAGACCCAGATATGAGAGGGACCTACACACACACACGCACACACACACACACACACACACACACACACTGTAAGGATATATTCCTGTTCAAGTGTCTCAAAATTGTAGGTACATAATCAGGTGAAATGTCCTTATATAATACCCTATATAATAAAATTAGATAAAAAATGTTTTTTTTATATTTTATTAAATAAAATAAGGGGTTTTTGCTAGTTGGCTGGTAACTTCATCTGGAACTGTGACATTACATAGTTTAAGTTGACTTGTAAGAATGATAAACCTTTTGATAATCTCTGATTGTGCTGTAAGTGTAGTGAGATGCACAAGAAAACATCTGTTGTGACTTTGGCCCTTCTCAATCATGGCCTCCTAATAATCCCCCTCCATTAATTGGCTGTATCACTCTACTCTCTCCTCTCCACCAATGGGTGGTGTGTGGTGAGTGTACTGGTGCATTATGGCTGCTGTCGCATCATCCAGGTGGATGCTGCACACTGGTGGTGGATGAAGAGAGTCCCCTGCTCACTGTATAAAGCGCTTTGAGTGTAGTGTCAGAAAAGCGGTATATAAATGTAACATTCATTCATTCATTCATACTGATTGTATTTTAATGTTAGTATGTAGTATTAAAGACACCTAATATACAGTGGGACCAGTTTACTTTTACTTACTGAAGAACTACATGCAGTGGCACATACACTCACCTAAAGGATTATTAGGAACACCTGTTCAATTTCTCATTAATGCAATTATCTAATCAGCCAATCACATGGCAGTTGCTTCAATGCATTTAGGGGTGTGGTCCTGGTCAAGACAATCTCCTGAACTCCAAACTGAATGTCAGAATGGGAAAGAAAGGTGATTTAAGCAATTTTGAGCGTGGCATGGTTGTTGGTGCCAGACGGGCCGGTCTGAGTATCTCACAATCTGCTCAGTTACTGGGATTTTCACGCACAACCATTTCTAGGGTTTACAAAGAATGGTGTGAAAAGGAAAAACATCCAGTATGCGGCAGTCCTGTGGGCTGAAAATGCCTTGTTGATGCTAGAGGTCAGAGGAGAATGGGCCGACTGATTCAAGCTGATAGAAGAGCAACTTTGCCTGAAATAACCACTCGTTACAACCGAGGTATGCAGCAAAGCATTTGTGAAGCCACAACACGCACGACCTTGAGGCGGATGGGCTACAACAGCAGAAGACCTCACCGGGTACCACTCATCTCCACTAAAAATAGGAAAAAGAGGCTACAATTTGCAAGAGCTCACCAAAATTGGACAGTTGAAGACTGGAAAAATGTTGCCTGGTCTGATGAGTCTCGATTTCTGTTGAGACATTCAGATGGTAGAGTCAGAATTTGGCGTAAACAGAATGAGAACATGGATCCATCATGACTTGTTACCACTGTGCAGGCTGGTGGTGGTGGTGTAATGGTGTGGGGGATGTTTTCTTGGCACACTTTAGGCCCCTTAGTGCCAATTGGGCCACGGCCTACCTGAGCATTGTTTCTGACCATGTCCATCCCTTTATGGCCACCATGTTCCCATCCTCTGATGGTTACTTCCAGCAGGATAATGCACCATGTCACAAAGCTCGAATCATTTCAAATTGGTTTCTTGAACATGACAATGAGTTCACTGTACTAAAATGGCCCCCACAGTCACCAGATCTCAACCCAATTGAGCATCTTTTGGATGTGGTGGAACGGGAGCTTCGTGCCCTGGATGTGCATCCCACAAATCTCCATCAACTGCAAGATGCTATCCTATCAATATGGGCCAACATTTCTAAAGAATGCTTTCAGCACCTTGTTGAATCAATGCCACGTAGAATTAAGGCAGTTCTGAAGGCGAAAGGGGGTCAAACACAGTATTAGTATGGTGTTCCTAATAATCCTTTAGGTGAGTGTATGTGGATATATATAAAAGCTGTTTGTTCTGATATTTGTAATATTTTAGGTTTTTACATATTATGTACTGCAAATAATAAACCAATTATAGTTTCAGAAGAGGTTTCGTTAAAGGTAAGAAGTATTTGCAGAATATACTGCCTTTTGGTAGATGTGGCAAATAGTACATTTTGGAACCTGCTTCTACCTTTCCTTCTCTCCTCAGCTCATTCATTTCCAATCTCTCTCTCTCTCTCTCTCTTCCTCTTACTTCTTCTCTCTCACTCTCTCTGGTACCTCTTGTGCGTGGCTGCTTCCAGCTCCATGATGTTGAATTCCCAGTGGTCTTCCTCATTCAGCAGCTCTGCGATTGAGGGTGGGACGTCGTTTAAAGGGACAGGCACTACCAGCTGACTCTGACTCATATCTGGGGTGACAGTCAAAGGTCCGAGATCAAAATGGAATATCACAGACCAGCATAACAACTTATTTCGAATCCTTAAAACAGCTTTGTAAAAATTAACGAGAGGTTTGTTGTAACATCTTAACAAACACTAATCACTAAATACAAATCACTTTTCAAGTTCAAATTCCAAAAAGCAGGCTCTTGAGACAGAAAAAGAAATACAAAAAGGCTCTTATGCAACTAACAAAATTGGATAATACATATAAAGACAACTTGAAATGGTATTCGCCATACAATTAACTTCCATGTAGGACGGGACTTGATTTAATCCCGTGGGATTTGATTGGATTGTAAAAATTGGGCTATGATTTTATTGGTTAATAATATCATTTCTGACTCTTTCTATTAAGCACAATTTGATAACACACTGCAAAGGCATTAGAATGTATTCATAATATCTCATAATACACTGTATAACATGTTACAACTTTTCATAAATTATTACAACTTTTCATAAATTATTCTAACTAACAAAAATGGATGATTTGTAAATGACATTCAACCTTTTCAATATTGAAAGCACAACAACTACACATTATATGATGTTTTTCCTTGAGAATTTAATTGTTTTTTTAAAATGTACTGTAATTTCAAATCAGATGATTGCAACACGCTCCAAAACAGTTGGGTCAGTTGAGTGTTCACCACTGTGTAAAATAATTTCTTCTAATAACACTTGTTATGCATTTGGGCACTGAAGACACAAGTTTGTTAAGTTTAGAAAGTGGAATTTTCCCACATTCATCCATTATGTAGGTCTTAAGCTGCATAAGTTTTTGTCACCGTATGATGTGCTTCCTAATGCACCAAACATTCTCAATTGGAGATGGTCAGGACTGCAGGCAGGCCAATCTAGCACCCGCACTCTCTGCTTACACAGCCATGATCTTGTAATCCGGGCAGTATGTGGTTTGAAGTTGTCCTGCTGGAAAATGCAGGGATGTCCCTGGAAATGACAGTGCTGGATGGTAGTATATGTTGCTCCAAAACATTTACATATCTGTCTGCATTCATGGTGTTCTCACATATGTGTGAGTTACACATGCCATGGGTGCTGACACACCCTTGACCCATCCAGACACTGGCTTTTGGACCTGACGCTAATAACAGCTTAGATGGTCCTTTTCCTCTTTGGCCCGGATAACACGACATCTGTGTTTTTCAAAAACTATTTGAAATGTGACTCTTCAGACCAAAAAACACAGTTCCACTGTTCTACTTTCCATCTAAGATGAGACCGAGTCCAGAGAAGTCGGCAGCGCTTCTGAACAGTGTTGATGTACGGCTTCTGCTTTGCTTTGTAAAGTCTTAACTTGCATCTGTGGATGCTGCGAAGAGTGTCGTTGACTAACAAAGGTTTATTAAAGTTATCCCAAACCCATGTTCATGATATCATTACAGATGGATGACATTTTTTAAGACAGTGATGTCAGATGGATCAGAGATCATGAGCATTCAGAAGTGCTTTTCATCTTGCCCTTTACGCACCGAGATTTGACCAGATTCCTTGAATCTTTTAACTATATTGTCCACTGTAGAGGGTGAAATGCCCAAAATCTTTCCAATTTGGCTTTGGGGAACATTGTTCTGAAAGAGCTGGATTATTTGCTGAAGAATATAAGAATTGTTGGCAAATTGAAAACTCTTGAATGATCCTTGCTTTTGAAGGACTAGGCTGTTTTTGGAGGCTCCTTTTGCCTCACTTGTTTAACTTCTCAGGTTTCACATCACCTTGTCATTTCAACTCGTCAAATTTTTATTAGTCTTAAATTGCCCCCGTCTCAACTATTTTGGAGCGTTGCAATCACCTGATTTGAAAGTACTGTACATTTTCAAAAAACATTGAAATTCACAAGGTAAATCATCATATAATCTGTAGTTGTTGTGCTTTAACTACACCAAAGGTTGAATATAATTTACAAATCACTCCTTTTTGTTTTTATTAGCATATTTCATACTGTCCCAACTTTTTTGGAATTGGGGTTGTTCTTTCCTATTCATAGTCATAGCATAAAGGGTATAACACATTACTATTAACACAATCAACATCTCATTTTATCTGCAGAAATAATGTCATATTTATTATACTTTGTGTACAGTAATTTATCTCATAGTGTAAACAGTCATAAGGCTTTATGACACGATCATAAACCATTATAAGTGGTCTTGGCTTTATAAACAGCCATAACATAAATACACAAACCATATAAATTCAAGCTTATATAATGGAAGTTATACCTATACCTATATACCTAATATATAGTATATAATACAAATAAGAACACATTATAAATTCTGCAGATCAAATTTGATTTTGGTAATGTTATAATGTTTTATATTCCAAAGTATAATTAAGAATAGGCAAGTTTTACAATGAATTATAACTGTGGTTAAAATTATTTATGAGAAGTTTTTACATATTATAAGGTGTATAATGAGACATTACAATTGCATTATAATGCATTATGACTTTTCAATGCATTATCGAAAGTGTTATCAAATAATTTTTCACGGCTCATGCAATCTTGATTATGTCAGTCGAATACAATAGTTGTGTCAGAGCTGGAGAATGTTTCTATAATTTGGTGAAAGATTATGAAAACCTTTTTCTTTGGAATAACATGCACTGATGAAACATGCATATTAAGAACATTTATTAAGAATGTAAACAGGCTCAATCTGAATTCAAGTTGTTTTGAATAATATTTAGTTTGGAAATGTGGGTTTACAACATCGAAGCTTTCTGTTTCTTTTCAAGAAGAAATGGCAGATCATTTTTATAAGAATTTGAGGGTTAAAACATACTGTGTAAAGCACTTTTGGAGAAGACATACTCATTCCCAGACAACCTTCTGAGTCCATCCTGAAATGAAGAAGGAAATACATTTACATTTATGCATTTGGCAGATGCTTTTATCCAAAGCGACTTACTGTGCACTTATTACAGGGACAATCCCCCAGGAGCAACCTGGAGTTAAGTGTCTTGCTCAAGGACACAATGGTGGTGGTTGTGGGGTTCGAACCAGCGACCTTCTGATTAACAGCCCTGTGCTTTAGCCACTACGCCACCACCACCACCACACATATTTCAGACTAAAACTAAAAAGATTTCAGAGGAAGAGAGTGAGAAAGTCAAGATTTTGTTTCCAGCCAACATAATCATAACAACACATTCAAACACAGCACTACCGCACGACCCATAACTCATGCCTCAGTGTGTATGTGTGCTCTCATCATGAGTAAAAGCTATTTATCAGCACACAAAAACCAGATCCAAATTTAAAAAGACTCCAGAATTTAAAACAAACTCTGTCTGATATGCCACAGGGGTATGATAACAGAACATTACATGCAGAAATATCACACACACACACACACACACACACACACACACACACACACACACACACACACACACACATCCCCCAATGAAATTACCACAGCTGTACTGTATGAACTCTGCCGTTGTACTGGGAGATTGAACTCTGACCTCCCTTCAAAAAGGTTGACCACTGAAAAGGTCGGAGAAAAATTACATTATGAAGACAGCGGTCTGAATCTGCTTGTACTTAAGGTTAGGGATTTTTCAAAAACGTTCACCTGTAACATTTTTAATCAGTTTTAATAATGGAACACTTTTAAAGTAGCAGATGTGGGTGTGACAGACAGAGAGACTGATGTGTAAATAAACACAGGACTGTCGTCACATTCTGCTGGTTAACAGTGAGCATGGAGCTCAACGCATCTGTACCACAAAAACACAAGTATTCACATCTACTGACTGACATTCAACATGCAGTCATGTGCTGGATAAGGACACTGATCCTGGCAGACCATGTCTGAATTTCTCCAGTAATGATGATTCTCGGTTGAAAAATGTTCTCTACGTTTTATTCCTGCCTATTGCAAGTTGATCTATGTACTATATATGGAGATTTCTGTGTATTATATAGTCTTTATGTCATTTAGTTCCTAACACTTAAAGGGGAAAAATAAAAGAAAAACATGATTTTAAAATGTATAATTAATAATTAATATAAAACACAAAGAAATATTAATAATTGAAAATATTTTTTTATATTATATATATATATATATATATATATATATATATATATATATATATATATATATATATATATATATATATATATATATTATACATAAATAAAATACATATTATTAAAAAATAATATAAAATAAAATGTAATTGTAAAATAAAAAATTAAATGTTACAATATATATTGTTAAGGATTTTAAAATAGTAATTTATCACATAGACACATTCAATTGTACAATATAAAATTAAGTATTTTAAAATATATATTATATATACATACAAGTATTATTATTATTCATAAATAAAATTGTATAATAAAATAAAAATATGTCATGTTAAAATATAAAATGTAAAGGATTTAAAAATTAATAGTAATATATTTTAGTACTTGATAAAAAGTATAAAAATATAATAATGTAATAATAAAATAAAAATATGAAATGTAACAATATAAAATATAACTATAATATATCAATAACAATTAATATAAATTAAATTAATAATAATTAATAATTTTAGATAATTAATCCATGTAAAAAATAAATAAAGTACAAAACCAATCAATAAACCATGCACAATTACCTTATAGATAGCACATTACACATTGCCTATTATACAGTACATACAGTATATATTAGATATATATTGAAAAAGAAGAGTTCACCTGACCAGAGGAGAAGAAAGATGTGCCAAATGACCCCTGACCCTTGACTTACACTCATGAGTCCCCCGACCAGGTCATTGGTGTGAGGGTCGTCCTCTTTTGAGGCCAGTTGGGGTGAATAGAGTTCAGTGGTCCTCAAGATCTCCAAAACACGATCCAGAGCTTCCACCACTGTCACGGGACTGCTCTCCTGTGCTGCGTTTATGATATTTATCACCTACAGAGAATGAAATACAAGAAGAAAAATGACAGTGGGGTTGAAAGTGAACAACAAACCACTAACCAGCTGTTTAAACCATAAAAATCTCTGAAGTGTAAAGAATATCCCATTGATGCCTGTTTTTCATCTATTGCCTTAAACAAATACTCAGTCACCATTGAGAGCTCGTAAATACAACCACAGGCATTCATTAAGGTAAGCAAAGCCGTTAAAAGCTGTGTTTATATAATAAAGTCATATCCTGACTACAGAAGTGTTTTAGAGTAGATGTGTATTAAAATGTTCAATATTTTAGTGCCATTCATAATTATTAAAAAACAAATATGCTGAACATGTAAATGTAACTGCAGGGACAATTTACATCCATATCTAGATTAGGTAACATTTTTATAGCTGGATTTAAATGATGATATTGGATTTTATATATACAGTTATTGAGGGTTAGTGTGTTACAAGCAGGTAGAAATCCTCTTTGATTATATATTATAGGTAGATATAAAGGGTTATGCATCTGTATTTCCGTGTGCAATAATGCTGGTGTACCTTTGTGATTGGAGCTTCAATAGTCATGGAGTGAATACGGGCCATTGAAGAATATCTGCAATTCTGTAGACTGGGAGCTGACAGAGAAAGAGAGCTTCTTAAATAATAGAGTGCTGATGTCATCCACGCTCGTCACGTCACAGAGAGCCCCGCTCATCTGGAGCTTACACACACACACACACACACACACGCACGCACGCACGCACGCACACACGCACACACACGCACGCACGCACACGCACGCACGCACACGCACGCACACGCACGCACGCACACACACACGCACACTTTTGTGTTCCAATAAAGGAAATCATACAAGTTTGGAACAACATGAGGGTGAGTAAATTATGACAGAATCTTACATTTTAGGTGAACTAACCCTTTAACAAAAGTCCAGCATATCTACATGTTTACCATTACAAGGTGTCATCTTTAGGTTTCTATTACGCAGTTCCAAACAGTTCCTTTCTCTACTGAAAAGCTTGACTCTGTTTAATTCTTTCATTGTCTTCAATTTGCATTTCTACTTTTCCTTTTTTTATATGAAATCCCCCTGTATCAGTTTTTTCTATTTGTGTCTCTCATTCATGTTGGTGTATTCCGATCAAACACACTCTCTCTCTCTCTCTCTCTCTCTCTCTCTCTCTCTCTCTCTCTCTCTCTCTCTCTCACACCATCTCTCTCTCTCTCTCTCTCTCTCTCTCTCTCTCTCACCATCACTGCTGTGTGAGCTGATGGATCTGACGTCCACAGATTCTTTCCTCCGGTCTTTGTGACGCATGGAATTGCATTCTGAGTAAAAGAGAGAGAGGAGGAAAGGCAATGAGTGCATGCATGCACGCACACACGCACACACACACATTCAATCACAGAATTAACTACATTAATCATCACTTATCTGATCATAGCTAACCAGCATCACTATTTTCACCTACATCATCATCATTATCATTATAATCAACATCATGTGAAGGACATCTGAATGTTCTACAGCTTAGGGTGTCTTTTAGAAGAGTCAAGTTCATGGTATTTTCACTGAGATCACAATGTTCGAGAAAACCACATACTTGTATTCCACTTGTTTCCTTTTTAAGGAAAATAAAGATTATGTTTTTAAATTTAAATAAAATTCAGCAGCATAATGCCATGGAGTGATTGCTAAGGTGTTCTGATTGTGTTCTGAGAGTGTTGATATGCAGTTGCTAAGCCATTCTAGGTGGTTGCTGTGTGGTTACTAAGGTGTTCTGGTTGGTTGCCAGGGTGTAGCTATGCAGTTGATAAAGTGTTCTGAGTGGTTATTTAGCACATTGCAATGTGGTTGCTAGGGTGTTTTGGCTGGTTGCAAAGAAATTGCTATGCAGTTGCTTGGCTGTTCTGGTTGTTTACCAGGGTGATGCTATGTGGTAGCTAGGGTGTTCTGAGTGGTTGTAAGGTTATTGATTTGCAGTGTTTTTTAGCACATTACTATGTGGTTGCTATGGTGTTCTGGGTGTTTGCCAGGGCATTGCTATGCAGTTGCCAGGATGTTCTGGTTGTTTACCAGGGTGTTGCCATGCAGTTGCTATTTGTGTTCTAGTGGTTGCTAAGGCATTCTAAGGGGTTGTAATGGTGTTGCTATGCAGTTGCTAGGCTGTTCAAGGTGGTTGCTGAGATGTTCTGAATGTATTCAGCATGTTACTCTGAGGTTTGATAACATGGTTGCTAGGGTGTTCTGGGTGGTTTACAGCACTTTCCTATGTGATTGGTAGAGTGCTCTGGATGGTTGCAATGGTGTTGCCATGCACTTGCTAAGGTATTGTTTTTTGTTTAGTGTGCAGCTGTGCAGTTGTTAGGGTGTTTTGGGTGGTTGCTAGGGCATTGCTATATGGTTGCCAGGGTGTTGCTATGTAGTTGCTAGTGTGCTTTGGGTTGTTGCTGAGATGTTCTGTGTTGTCTTAGTGCATTGCTTTGTGGTTAGCAAACATGGTTGCTGTTAATGTTAATACGAAGGGTTTGTACAAATCCCTACTCCTACGTATGAGCAACAGTAATAGTGAAGCTTGGCTTAACAAACACTACTAATGATGTTAAATGTTGACGGCAGTAACTCATTGTGTCTTTTAACATACGCATATACAAACAAATATATTGGCAAGCAAATCGTTATGGCTAATTTGAACAATGTCTGACAATGAAATGTCCGAGGGTGCACTATAGCCATGTCTACATTCACATTTCTCTCTATTTCTCAATGCAACATTGATCAGTGCATTTTCATTCAAAGTAAATCAACCTTTTGTTTGCTTCAGAGCATGTACTAAACAAAATCTATAATACTGAATCAAGGGTTTCTTCCCATACCTTTTGAACAATGACTTTTAATTACTTTTCCATGACATTCAGTGATTTCCAGCCTTTAGTGATCACTGCATAAGGAATCATTTACTAGTTTGCACTTACAAAGAGCAATTTTAATGAAACATGTTAGAACTGAGCATAACTAAATACATTTCCATGACTTTTTAAGGCCTGATAATTACAAGTTAAATTGGTGAAATAAACACTAGTTGAACTGTGAATTTTTTTCACTTTCACACAAATCGCGAGCACAACGGCTGATTATGACTTTATAAACACATATTTTTCGCTCTATTACTCACAAACTGCTATATTATGATATTGAAACACTTTGCACTAAATGCATTTTAACGCTTGTTGCTCACTTAATAGAAGGTTGAATTTTGGAGTATTAAGTATGTGGTTCGAGACCACTGAAGCAGGAAAGGTGACACATGAGACGAGAGTGTCATAGAAGTGACACGTGAGTATGTGGTTGTTTCAGAAAATGTGCTTTACAATTCTCATTTTGTTTTTGGACATAGGTGTTGGTTTAGAGTAAGAATGTCTGTTTTGGATCTACCTATCATTTGATTTTAGATCACTATTTGTTAGGTTTAGGTTGAAAGTTTGGTTATGGAGGTACATTTTACTCATCAAACCTCCATCTAATAGTCACCTTAAAAAAGAGTGTCTGATTACGACTCTATTTCACTCACAAATCACTGAGAAACTGCAGCAAAACGTGTTATAAGGCACGGGATTTTGTTTAAAAAATTTTTTTTGCCAAGGTCGTGTAATGTTCATAAATCCAGGCTGGGATTTACAATGCGCTAAAAAACAATAGTGCATAATGTACTCTAATACAAACACAGCAAACAAACATATAATTAGGACAAAAGGGTCTGGTACCTGATTGGGAGTGTTCACAGACTTTCTCTTCTCGGCTGAATTTATGAACCTGTAAACAGATATTAGATCAGCTCTTTCAGATGTCGCTTTGTGTCAAAGGGGCAGTTCTCGAACACACTAATTTGCATTGTGGACCGGATTTTATGTCAGTTAACCAGGATACAAGGAACAGAAATTTGAGCCTTAAAGGGTAGTATTCTTTAGAGGCAAGATTCTAAGTGAATAACTACTTACGTTTGGTCTGTTCCTCACTCAATACCATTTTATGGCTTCAAAAGACTTGGAATATAGCATACCATATGGACCCCTTTTGCTTTTATGGTGCCGTTTATGAGATGTGAACAGGAAAAAACCAGGGCTGGATTTGAACTCGGGTCGTCCACACATATTTTCCGCAAGCAACAAATAAATAATAATTTATAATAAATAAATACAATTAAATATATAAATACAGTACGTTTAAATTAAATTAATACATATTTAAATTAGGTGTAAATTAAGTATGTGTGCATGTCATTGGACATTTTTCAGTTAACAGTCGACAACAATGAATAAAAGGAACAGCTATTTCACACCGCGTCTGGGTGTCTCGTTCTTGCAGGGAATTCTGATCGGCAGCTACACTTAATGCTTCAACTAACAGCAGGGTTTAAACCAGAGCCTGTGGAGGTTATTAATAACCCAGATGCCCGGCTGGCTCCCTGACAATGGTCTGTCAGGATGGATAGTTCAGTGTTGCTAACACCTCTGCCTGCTGCTGTCGCCATGGGCTCCGCACACTCAAAACTTTAGCGCTAATTTGAGAGCTCTTTTAATAGGTGAACATTACATTAGCTGAGTCAACATATATCGAATACTCATTGTTTAAAAGCAATAAAGCTAGAATCTAAAACATATCAATAATATCAGCTAAAAGCAAATTAGTTACCTACCTGTTTGTGGTTGTCACTATAAGGCTTCTTGATGGACACAAAATGGCGAATTTTTCTAGAAGGTGAAAAAACGAAATGTAGAACAGAAATTGATTTGGTCCCACTTAACATTAGGGGTCTTTAACTGCTATGTACTTAAGCATTTGATACAAAGCACTTATTATTTACAAATTACAATGTCTTTTTAGACTATCATGTGACTTACCCTCCTTGGCCAATCACAGGAGTGATTCTGACATATTGCTGAATACTGTCACCTGACTTCTTCCGTGAGAAATAGATCCCCTGCCATTCCTAAACCCACACACAAATTTGATATATTTTTTAGTGTTATTACACTTATTGGCCTATTAAAATGCAGCATTGTATTATGGATATATTGCACTGTTATTGGCTGACTTTTCCTTTCTTGATGCAGGTGTTGATGGTGTCCAGCAGGTCGGCGCTGTTTTTGTCACACTTGGGCAGTTCAGTCAACTCTTTCCCGATCAGCTCTCCTCTTTGGTAGCCCGTCATCTTTTCAAATGCTGGATTAACATACTAAACACAGACATAAAGAAAAATAGATCAACGAGCCAGAAGAGCAATAAGTAACCAAAGTCCAACTGGAAATTCAGCTTGGATCCTAAAACTCACCTGTATGATGTGATCTTCACTGCTTATCTCCACGGCTTCCTGACACTGTTCTAATGCTGTAAACACTGAGTTACAAGCCCTGCAATAACAGAAACACAAACAAATGCTACAAGTTATGTGACTTTCACACCAGCAGCTCATATTTTTATTTTTTCCCCTTTTTTCCCCAATATGGAATGCCCAATTCACGATGTGCTTTTTAAGTCCTCGTGGTCACGTAGTGACTCGCCTCAATCTGGGTGGCGGAGAACAAATCCCAGCTGCCTCCGCGTCCACATATTGCATATGGAGGATTCACGTCATCCACCGCGGCATTCACGCTCAACTCACCACGTGCCCCACCGAGAGGAAACCACATTATAGTGACCATGAGGAGGTTACCACATGTGACTCTACCCTCCCTAGCAACTGGGCCAATTTGGTTGCTTAGGAGACCTGGCTGGAGTCACTCAGCACACCCAGAAGCTCATCTTCAGTTCAGGAAATGTTATGCTCAGGGACGTACCTCAGTTTGAACTGTGCACGCACTTCGCCATGCTCTAACTGGATTAACTCATTATAGCACGCTGACACACTGCTGTTCTCTACGTAAATCTGTGAGAGAGAGAGAGAGAGAGAGAGAGAGAGAGAAAGAGAGAGACATACAGTATCGGTTTCAAACATCATTGCATATTGCAGAGGTTTTGCCTCAGAGCCAAGATTTTACATTGGACATCAAGAGGTGACCCAATACAATACAAGTGTTAAAGAAAAGTAACATGACATTGATTAATTTGATCATGAATTGCACAGGGACAACAATTTGCACAATAATTAACATGACATGACTACTGACCGTTATGTTATTCCGAACCTGTATGACTTTCTTTCTTCAATGGAACACAGAAGATGTCTTAGGCAGCGTGTTACTCTGAGTCACCATTCACTTTCATTGCATTTTTTTTCCATCCAGTGAAAGTGAATGGTGACTGAGGCTGCCTTTCTATCCAACATCTCCTTTTGCGTTTCATGGATGCTAATGGATAACTTCAGGTATTCATGTATTATAAACCCCCTTGAGTAGAGGATGTCTTGTAATGCGGAGTATAATACTCACTCTGGAGAAGCCAGCGGAGAGAAGAGGAAGAACAGATGGCTCTTCCTGATCTGAGGGACTGAGAGAGAGAGAGAGAGAGAGAGAGAGAGTGAGAGAGAGAGAGGAAGAACATGATGGCAACACATAACACATGGATAATGCATCAGTGTGTTTTGAGTTTATCTGAGGTCTTACGTTTGTGGCACCACTGCTAAAAGGACTGTGTGGTCTGAAGGCTTGGTCGCTCGAATCATCCTGATCAATAACACACAATGCAAACATTACAATTACACAAACATGACAAATTCAGACAAATAGATATTTAAGTACACACAGATATATGAGCATCACCCCTCAAGGCAGTTTAAAGAAATGTGTCGATACAAGTTAAGGTCTATGTACAATGCAAGTTCATTACTGTAAACACATTTTTTGCATGTTTTTACAAGCTAAAGTGCAATTCTGTAGGGGTGCACCGATACTGGTAGTTTCGTGGTACTGTTTCTGATGCTACCCTGTTTCAAATCACTGATAATGAATCATTAATTACACAACTTTGAAAGAAATAATAATAATAATAATAATAATAATAATAATAATAATAATAATAATAATAAAAATATTCTCAGTTTAAAAATAATACTGGAGCAAAAAGTACATTAATAACTCACTGTAAAGCAGTCAATGGAAAGTAGGAGGCGAGAACCGGCTTGGCAATATAAATAATAGTTTTAATGATAAACTTAACAGACAAACACACACATGATGGACATGTCCGTAAACTATCTCTCTCTCCCGCACAATCCTCTGCAGTCGGCCTTTATCCCTCTCGGAGGCTTGATTAGCCTGATAAGGGACCGGGTGTGTATGATCACAACCCGGCCCCACCCTCCGCCCCGTCACACTCACTTTACCATTTTTAACCAAAACCAATTAGATCTCTTCAGAAGACATGGATTAAGACACTGAAGCTGTATTGATTACTTTTATGTGCTTTCTGGAGCACCAAAGTTCTGGTCACCATTCACTTGCATAGTATGGACCTTCAGAGCTGAAATATTCTTTTAAAAACTGTTGTTGTATTCTGCAGATGAAAGAAAGTCATACACATCTTGGATGGCATGAGGGTGAGTAAATGATGAGATAATATTCATTTTTGGTTGAACTACTCATTTAACCTGTCTTGGAGCGTTCCTTAAAAATCTATAAATATTATTAAAAAACCTGCTACATCTCTCTCATACTTATCTACACACAGACTCTAACACACACACACACACACACACACAACATACACATCTACTACCTAAGTAATTAGTGATTTGGCAACTATTAGACAGTTTGAGTGTGTGTACATGCACTTAAACCTCTGTGATAGAGGTGATACTTTCCATGTAAGAGAGCAAAAGAGCTAGATGGAAAAGAGAGAGAGAATGATGGAGTTGGCTGCACCCACCGGCAGACGGCTTCGGCCTCAAAGTAGCGTGAATGCCGCCCGTCAATGATGATGATCTCGTGGTGTTTATCCAGGAAACACTCCACGGCAGATTCAGGTGTTCGTGCGATGTTACACCTGAACCCCGCCCGCTCGCACGCCCACCAGAAAGCATCGCTCTGACTGTCCTCTTTAGCGAACACCAGTAACACCTGACCGAGAGAGAGAGAGAGAGAGAGAGAGAGAGAGAGAGAGGTGGCGCATGTGAAAGGTCAATATTCTTTCATCTTGGTCAGTGTTGTGTAACTATGGAGCTGCGATGTGAAATTCCACATGGTCCAGGTCGATCAGGAGGTCTCTGTCGCCGTTATCTCACCCAGGAGGCCCACTCTGCACCTTCAAATGTCTACCTACAGGGGGCAGAGTGACCTCACCCAATCCCGCTCACATATACACTAACTTGTATGGCCATTTCTATTGACACACTGAGTGCGTAAAACTGATGCCACACAATCAAAACATATCAATGCTTAAAATGTGCTGGCTCAGTGTGATTGGTTAGTCTCTATGTTTTCCCCACAATTAGCCTAGGAATGGGGATATTTCACTAAAATATGAAAATTGTCATAATTTACTCAATAACACCCTCATGTCGTTCCAAACTCATATGATGTTCTGTGGAACACAAAAGGAGTTATTTTGTAGAATTTTTCTAGTGTCCCCATAATTCAAATTGCTTATAAAACATACAAAATATTTTTTTTTTGAAAATGTAAAAATGCAGAATGCAGGGGTAGGGTTAGGGGATCTATAGTTCGTACTGTATAAAAATAATTTTGGCTATCGAGAGTCCTCATAATGATAGCTGCATCAACATGTGTGTGTGTGTGTGTGTGTGTGTGTGTGTGTGTGTGAGTGAGTGAGTGAGTGATGTATCTAGGGCAGTGTCAGTTCTGTAGAGGGATAGACAGGTTCAGTCTCTGCTAGTGTGTGTTTGTGGCCCCTGCTGATTCAGCAACCTTTATAGAGACACGTATACACACTTAAAGGCTTACACTTTAGACACAATGTTGAGAGACTCCCAAACCCTGCTAAATGTTTTGAAATAGTCCTGTTCAGAAACAGATTTTGAGTGAGTGAGTGAGTGAGTGAGTGAGTGCGTGCGTGCGTGGGTGGTTTTGTGTGTGTGTCCAATTTAGTGTTAGTCTATGTGCGTGTACTGGTCACCACATTTTTTGTTCAAACTAACAGCTACCCAGGAGAAAGCAGTAGGGTCTGTGGTGCTGTCATCCAACAGAGAAGATCTGAGCATTTGGCCACCAACATTAGAAGAGCCAAAGTTATTATGGGATGGTATAAAAAGAGAGGACAGATCACTTTCAAATCAGCATCATTATCTCATTATTACAGGATTGTACATTAGAGATAGTCAACATTGAAACTGTTCTGAATGTTTGCATTTATACTAGACTGGCAGAAATGGTTCATTTACAGTATTTATATGTATATATACAGAATATTAATATATTATATTAGTATATTATATTTAAACACACACACTCACTCACTCACTCACTCACTCACTCACTCACTCACTCACTCACTCACTCACTCACTCACTCACTCACTCACTCACTCACTCACTCACTCACTCACTCACACACACACACACACACACACACACACACACACACACACACACACACACACACACACACACACACACACACACACACTATTCTTGGGTCTTGACTGTGTCACTGTAAATTCTTATTATAGATGCCCAACTGTTTGCAGAGTCAGACCCTGCAGTAATGCTTTATGACGTCACAGTGATGCATTCGATTTCAGGGTGATCCATTGTGATGTCACAGGAACATTCCATAATGCATCACAGCAGAGATTTTGTGAAATTATAATGCATCACTATATAAACCCTGCATAAATATGCACCATGATGTCACAGGACAGAGCCCATGTGAAATCGTAATGCATCGCCACAGTATATAGGCTCTGCATTAATGCATTATGATGTTGCATGGATTCCATAACAGCAAGGTCAATATGAGGTTATACTACATTACCACACAAACCCTACATTGATGCATTATGATGTCACAGGGACATTCCACAGGTCACAATACTGATGATTTAGGCCTACTCCATGTGAGTGCCTTGGATTTTTGGCTTGATGTAGCCTAACAGCAACGCAATTCTCTAAGACCAGTGTGGATGAACGGCAACACTTTTAATACACTTTTGGTGTATTACATTTACCTTCTTGATACAAAATGTTTTAATTAAACAGATAATCAATTACTAAGTTGATCAATAAACTAATTATACTAGTGATCCATGCTTTGAGTGTGAGGGGGCTGTTTTCAGGTTCAAATAGGTAGGTCTAATGATTTTTTTTTTAATAAACCCAGCAAAATACAACTGCATGTCAGCAAAAGCAAATAAGGAGCAGGGCGCGTTTGGTTGCTTTATTATTTCATGAATTCAATGGAATGGCGAGCAGGCCTCGGATAGGAGGTAAGAAAAGAACTGTATTTTAATGTTTATGGACTGGCCTCATTCACTTCCATTGTAAGTGACTCACTGGAACTGCGATTTTGTTTTTTAATAAAAGAAAGATGAGCTGAAATAATTTTTTATTTTTTTTTGTGCTAAAAATACTGTTGATTGCACATACACAAAAACACACATACATGCATCTATTATCCAGCTACAATTTCAAAAAACCACACATGCATTTACTCAAAGACTGAACATTTGACTAAATGGGACTCTACCTGTATGGGCTCCTGACTCAGACGCATGGGCCCCAGATGCTCTTCTGTAGCAGACACCTGAGACAGAGAGAGAGAGTTAAGTTTGTATAAGAATTAGGCTGAAAAATGTGTGAAAACACATTTATAATTGATCCATTTTACCATCTCCAAACCCTACAGCAACATTCTGGCATGTCTGTCCTGCATTCAATCATTCATTGTTTGCACATTTGTTTGAAAGTTTCCTCTTTGAGTCACAGGACAAATGCGGCCATCCTATATAGATCATAATCACAATAAAAGCAATGCACATAACACAAATTAATTTTGTGATGACAAAAGAAACACCGGAAAGTGACACCGGAACTACAAATATCCTATTCTTAATATGTATCTTTGTCTTCCTTTGCAGTAAAATATCTTAAAATTTAATTTTTTTTATATACCCTTTTCTCCCAATTTGGAATGCCCAGTTCCCACAACTGAGTAGGTCCTTGTGGTGGCACGGTTACTCGCCTCAATCCGGGTGGTGGAGGACAAGTTTCAGTTGCCTCCGCTTCTGAGACAGTCAATCCGCGCATCTTATCACGTGGCTCGTTGTGCATAACACCGCTGAGACTCACAGCATGTGGAGGCTCATGCTATTCTCTACCACACACCCCACTGAGAGCGAGAACCACTAATCATGACCACAAGGAGGTTAAATCATGTGACACTACCCACCCTAGCAACCGGGCCAATTTGGTTGCTTAGGAGACCTGGCTGGAGTCACTCTAGCACGACCTGGATTCAAACTCGTAACTCCAGGGGTGATAGTCGGCATCAATACTCGCTGAGCTACCCAGGCCTATATCTATACATCCTTAAACAGGATTAAGTTAACTCTGAACCAAAATTATTTAACAAAATATTTGTTTTCAGATTATATAACATAATGTAAGTCTAAGTTTATTTTGTTGATTGGCAAATAGACACATTTCCACTTTCCATTTTCTCGCTATAATTAAGTGTGAAATAAGGGGAAAATTATCTGTCAATATAACAAAACAATTCATTCAACAAAACGTTAATTTCTTGAGGATTTGCAGTTTTTCTAAATTCATTTGACACATTTCTCTAAACTCAGGACACTGCTCTCACTACAATTAACACTTTGTAATTGTCCTAAACAGATTGTGCATTTTTCTCAATTTTTCTAATTTTCTCAAAAGACTACATACAAATTTCTCTGATCTAAAATTCATGCTTTGAAAACAGTTAATACAAACAAATAAATAAAGTCATACTCTCAAATGCACATGTTAGGTTGTCAAATGCGTTCATATTGATATATGCACAAGAAAATGCAATTTACAACATTTTTCACACAACTGTCATGACTGTCAAACAAACAAAATGATGACTGAAGAAGAAGAACAACACAAAGAAGAGGTGCAAAATGAGAAGAGGTAAAGTGGGTAAAGGAAGAGAAAATAGGAGGAAGATGAAATGAGAAAAGGGGATTGTTTTCTCAACTCTTTCAGGGTTGAGCACCACATTGAAAGAATGGTGGAAAGACCAAATAGAGATGGTGTAATGATGGTGAGCAGAGAGAAAGAGGACAGCACAGGGGTGGACTGGGAAGAGAAATCGGCCCTTGATTTCACATAATAACTGGCCCAAAATTTGTTGGGGGGGGTGGGGGGTGTAGCTCCCTTCGGCATATCGCGGCGCCGTTTTGTGGCCCGTTCTGCATAACTCGGTGGCTCATTTGTCCTGTTTCTCCCGATGGCCAGTCCGCCCCTGATCGGCCCCAAAGTGCGTCGGCCCACCGGAACAATGCCCGGTATGTCGGATTACCAATCCAGCTCTGGGACAGCAGGGTGGAAGAGTAAAGAAGACACAGAAGAGGCTCAAATGATATGATAGTTCCTCTAATTGATCCTATTATGAATCACAGTCACACAAAGTGTTTGGCCAAATGTGAGCAGATCTATAGTGACTCTGCATGCCAGTCAATCAATGTCCACAATTACTGTACCATCTGTGCTTACAGTGCTGTCTTGAATATAGCAATATTTATTTTTTACAGTAAACTTCCTCATCCATCCTCTTTCCAGAGCAAAAGCAGTAAACATAATAATAATAATAATAATAATAATAATAATAGAAATTCAAAGAAATTGTGCAGAAACACACGGAAAAAGGTCTTTATTGTGGATTTTTATGATAACTGTGCTATTTGAGTAGTAGAGTTGTGTGTCTATAGCTGAAAATGTTATGAATTTAATAGAGAACACATCTATGGTTTTCCTATCAGGAAGACTCGCAGACTTGAGTGAAATTTAAGATGACATTTATTTGATGAATATAAAACAGAAAAGTAATGTCTCTTTTTGGCGTAGGCCCCGTCTGGCGGTCCGAAGTTGTAGTACTCGGAACCGTCATATCCTGCCAGAGACAGGAGGCAGGGGCGAGGAACCTACCCCCGTGCAGGACGGGACTCAACTGGTGATGGTGGGGTGGTGGAGGTTGCCGTGTTAGCACACTGAAACAGCAATGTGATAGATTGTGAGCGGACATATAAAGCAATGGCTTACATGTGATTGGCTGGGAATTACCCAGCTAATGGTGCGATGATGTACAGCTGCTAGACTTCCCGCTAGAACTATGCTGCGCTTACATTGATATTAGTATTTAGTTTTAATAAATGTATTATCAGAAAAGAATACAGTGATTCTTTATGCTATGAAATTTAATTGTTCTGCAAAATGAAGTGTCTGTTTCATCAGATGTGTGAATTATTGTGAGAGCATTGATCGTTTGGAGACGTGTGCAAAATCGATCGAGAATAACTGTAAAGGTGGACTTACAGTGACACCTAGTGGTGTGGATGCAGCATCATACAAAATCAATAGTTTTCAGTTACAGATGCCATTTTAGAAATTCACTATTCACAGTCAGTCATGATTAATTTAATCCAAGAGTGAAAGTGTCCAATAACAAGACAGTCACTGAGATTAAGTGAGTAGTATTCAGACGGTCATGTGATTCTTTGGCAGCCCCCATGAGGGCGCCCCTATCCCATGTAAAATAAAACATCTTTTATAAGGTTACTGATATGACCTTTTTAAGTATGTTATGCAACTTATACAATAAGAATGTTATTCCTTTAAGGAACACTTGCACATTTGTTTCCTGTGGTCTATATGAGTTTTCTTCTATCTATAAGAGGACACTTAGATACTGTAGTAAGAGGGAGGGACAGACACTAAGACAGAGAATAATACAAGAGAGACTATTAAAGAGAGTATAGTCAGAGGGATTCAAAGACACAATGAAATAAACTTTGCTTAAAAAAACCAGGAGGATAGACAATATTTCAGAACACACCATAAGCACATGGAAATGGAAATGATTAGAAAACAGATCAAGCATTGTTAGAGTATACAGTAGATCAGAGAGAATTTCAATCAAGCAGACTCATTCTGAAAAAAAAGAGAAAAAATGGGTGGGAATTTCTCTCTGTCTCGCACTCTTGAGCTTCAGTGAGCATAAATTTACTTTGGTCATCTGCCCGTTTTATGTTAATTTTGCCCCTTAAAAGACCATCTTCATTCAAGAGCCGCTCTATTCTGTCAGTGAACACACACATAAACCTACAGATCTGTTTAATTGGACTGTAAAACAGAGCAATGCAAAGATTCAAACACCACAACAACACAGTCTCTACAGCTGCAATTACACAATTACAAACTTCACTGCTAATTTCACACAATGCCAACAGGTGTGACATTTTTCATAGACCCTGTTGTTGAGCACACATTATGCTGGATAGCCCATTAAACGATAGCTTGAAAGGGGTCATATCTTATATTTATATAATTGTTATGCCCTGAGGTCCACTTGTATATTGTTAGGCATGACTTCTTGTACCAAAACACTCATAATGTTTTTTTCTGACCACATTCCACCTTCTCTCTGACCCTTATAAATTGGAACTGTATCTTTAAGATTGCTGTGTAAACACTCACTGCTATGATTGGTGAACTTGGTGTTATACTGTAGTTTGTGTGTGTGTGTGTGTGTGTGTGTGTGTGCATTGTGTGCTTAAGTTTGCATCCCCAAGTTTATACAGCCCTTTCACTGGTTCGATCCCCACTGCCACCACCATTGTGTCCTTGAGCAAGGTACTTAACTCCAGGTTGCTCCAGGGGGATTGTCCCTGTAATAAGTGCACTGTAAGTCGCATATTCTTTTTTTAGTATTGATATACACCGATCAGCCACAACTTTAAAACCACCTGCCTAATATTTTGTAGGTCACCCTCCTGCCGTCAAAAAAAGCACCAACCCAAATCTCAGAATAGCATTCTTTCTGACGTGCTATTCTTCTCACCAAAACTGCACTGAGTGGTTATCTGAGTTACTGTAGACTTTGTCAGTTCAAACCAGTCTGGCAATTCTCTGTTGACCACTGAAATCAACAAGGCATTTCCATCCACAGAACTGCCCCTCACTGGATGTTTTTTGTTTTTGGCAGCATTCGGAGTAAATTCTAGAAACTGTTGAGCATGAAAATCCCAGATCAGCAGTTACAGAAATACTCAAACCAGCCCATGTGGCACCAACAATCATGCCATGGTCCAAATCACTGGGATACATTTTTTTACCCATTCTGATGGTTGATGTGAATATTAACTGAAGCTGCTGACCTGTATCTGCATGATATTATGCACTGCACTGCTGCCACACGATTGGCTGATTAGAATATCAAATGGATGATTGTTGGTGCCAGATGGGCTGGGTTATGTGGTGTATATATAGCACAAGACCAATGCATTGGAGTGGTGGTTGCGTAGTGGGCTAAAGCACATAACTGATAATCAGAAGGTCACTGGTTCAATCCCCACAGCCACCACTATTGTGTCCTTGAGCAAGACACTTAAATGCAGGTTGCTCCGGGGGGTTTGTCCCTGTAATAAATGCACTGTAAGTCGCTTTGGATAAAAAGTTAGATCACAACATCATTGGGAAGAACTAAAATGTGCAGAAGATGCTGTTTATATATAATTTATAAATAGATGCTGTTTATATACATACATAGATATTTCAGTTTCTGAAATGTACTACAGTAGTAACAGCTCTTGCCTTCTAATTCACCCCAGAATCAGCTAACAACCCAAAGCAACGCGACTCCCTCTTTTCCAGCCAAAGGCCATTACTGAAAACACAAGACTACATAATCTCTCAATAAAAAAAAAAAATGAGAGAATGAACATTTTGCCCATGTTGTTGGAAAATCAACAACTCATTCGATCTTCTGTCAAAATGCTTTATATAAAAGGGGTCATGACATGAGGAATCAATTCTTCCTTGATATTTGCGCTCTTATAAGAGGTAACTGTACTATAAAACATACTGTAAGTTCCAGAACTCAAAACGTTCTCCTCACAGCAAAAAGAGCATTTGTTGAAACCAAGCTGTCAAAACGTCTCGTTTTCTACTTCCTCCACATTGTGATGTCACACTGTGATAGATATTTCATCTGACCGCCTCCGCAACAAATCAACGACTTATTTACCTCATCACTTCAGTTGCCCCGCCCAGTTGCGGTGAGCAGTGAGATGGCAGGTCAGTCAAGAGCAGAAAGCCAATCAGAAGACTGGGTGTTTACTGTCAAGTCTTAAAGGAGAAGTAGCACCAAAACAGAGTGTTTCTGACAGAGGGTCAATATGAGGGTGGAAAATAATCATACTTTACAAATATATTACTGTACAAAACACTTTACTAATATTATAAGTGAACCTCAAGGAACATATTAAAATAAAAAAGGCATGTCATGACCCAGTTAAAACAAACCAACTTGAAATAAATAATCTTAACAATAATTCTAAGCTAATGGCTATCAATAGTCACAAAGCATGCCAGTAAAAGGAAGCTTAAGGGATCATGTTGCTTTACAAATACATATAATGTGTCAGGGCCCTTTAATGTGTAAACACATACTGCTAATTGGCTATAAATCTAAGTCTTTTGCCAATATGACAATACATACAGCTGCTGCATTAGTTAATACAAGTTGCTTCAAAGTTAAAGCTTCTCAAAATAATATTCTAGTGATGGCTATGAACAGTAATAAAGCATGTTGGAAAAAAGTTTATTAGGACAGCTGTCCTAAATATAAAATATATGGTAAGCACCCAAATAGGGTGCACAATGCATGCAGCCATTTTGGTCATTCTACATATTATCAATGTACTGTATGTAAACACAAACAAACTAGACGTTTGTGTTGCATTTTCATATATTGTCCTAATCTTTTTCTCCCTCTCTTTCCATTCTTTTACTGTTTTTTTTTTCTCTTGTTCTCCAACTCTTGACCCTCTCCATGGCCACCGAGGGTTTTTGCAATGCCAATACATGTAATTGTCAGGAAAGCATACACAAACACGCTGCAGCAGCAGGTAAAGCTCTAGATTCTAATTGAACATTGAAGTCAACATGAAATAGCATTCGCAACCCCTTTTTTCCTTAATGCAGCATATCTCCCAGTGAAGCTACAAGCACCCTGAGCGTCTCCTTCTTGTGGTGTGTTCCTTTTCACAGCACATTGTGTGCATGTTTGTGTGAATCATGTGCTTTTACTGAGAACAACACACACACATAAAACCACACACAGAACAAAGCCCTTCCTTCAGAGAGTACAGGGTCAAGATAATATATTATCTCCGCTAAATTTAGAGCCCCAGATGACAGAACGCGAGCTGCACCGCTGGTCCTTTATTATTTCAGATTTACTTACAACATGTTACATAAGATGTGAATGAGACTGAGTGTTTCTGTGTGCTGTTACCTTAGAGGAACCACGCAATAGGTCGATACGGAGATTGTAGAATCAAAGTGCATTTATTGAGTAAATTCTCAAGGATAATATCCACACATCTGCATTCTTCTAAAATTGCACCATCGATCTGGGAAGTAACAGTAACTGTAGTAGTAACTATAGTATTTTGCCAGAAATGTTGCATATTAATATAATATAATGAAGGCTGTCAATTTAATGTGTTAATTCTGTATAATAAAAAAATAATGAGTCCATTTTTACACAATTATCACGCATACTTATGTTCAAATCTGGACAGTGTACAACAGAATTAAGGGATGTTTAAAAGGATAGTTCACCTAAAAATTTTAATTATCTCATAATTTACTCACCCTCATGCCACCCCAGATGTATGCGACTTTCTTTCTTCAGCAGAACACAAATTATGATATTTAGCAGAATATCTCATCTCTTTTGGTCCATACAATGCAAGTGAATGGTGCCACAATGTTGAAGCTAAAAAAAAAGAATTCACATTATTCAGCATAAATGTAAACCATAACACTCCAGTGGTTAAGTCAATGTCTTCAGAAGTGATAATGATAGGTGTGGTGAGAAACAGATCAATGTTTAAAAATTCAATTTCTACTACAAATTCTCCTCCCTGCTCAGTCAATCTCCACTTTAATTTTCACTTTCACATTCTTCATGCATATCGCCCCGTTTGATCCGTTTCTCTTCCACAAATATCATTATCACTCCTGAAGATATGGATTTAACCACTGGAGTAATATATGGATTCATTTTATGCTGCCTTTATGTGCTTTTTGAGCATCAATATTTTGGCACCCATTCAATTGTATTGTATGGACATACACAGCTGAAATATTCATTAATATGTTTCCCATCATGGATATCCCCTAAGGGAGGTTTTGTTTTCAACTAACATCTGGGGAAATTTTTGTCCCTAAAGCATAGCTAAGTACTGTAACCCCCCACACACACACACACACACACACAGCAGTTACACATGCTATATGCACACTGATGTATGACTGCGATCTTAAGACTGCGTGTGATGCAGCCTGCTGCCTTTATCAATGGTCTCCATCAGCACAGTCGTTAAGTAATCATGTAAAGATCAATTTAAAGTGTTCACTCCCTCAAACAAACACAAAGGTCAAACAAGGCTGTGTGTTGCCAATTCAAAAGCACACATCCGTTACGAAACTTTACCATGGTACATGCATGGTGGCCACACTTTAACTGTGGTGACTGTAGTATGTCCATAAACCCAAGCATCATTGCCATGATTAGATCAGTTCAACTAAGGTTTCTAAATGACAAACTACAGTATTTGCTAATAAAAAATGACACCGATCAGCCACAACATTAAAACCAGCTACCTAATATCATGTAGCTACCCCTCGTGCTGCCAAAACAGCTCTGTCTCAAGACGTGGACTGCACAAGACCTCTCAAGGTGTTCTGTGGTATCTGGCAGCAAGACATCAGCAGCAGATACTTCAAGTCCTGTAAGTGGCGAGGTGGGGCCTCCATGGATTGGACTTGTTGGTCCAGCACATCCATATATCGGATTGAGATCTGGGGAATTTGGAGGCCAAGTCAACACCTTGAACACTTTGTCATGTTCCTCAAATCATTCCTGAACAATTTTTGCAGTGTGGCAGGGTGCATTATCCAACTGAAAGAGGGCACTGCCATGAGGGAATACAGTTGCCATGAAGGGGTGTGCATGGTCTACATGTGTGTGTGGGTAGTACGTGTCAAAGCAACATCCACCTGAATGCAAGGACCCAAGGTTTCCCAGCAGAACATTGCCCAGAGCATCACACTGTCTCCGCCGGCCTGCCTTCTTCCCATAGTGCATTCTGCTGCCATCTCTTCCCCAGGTAAATCACACACACACACACACACACACACACACACACACACACACACACACACACACACACACACACACACACACTTGTTGTGTTTCCATGTTTTATGGGGACTTTCCATAGACATAATGGTTTTTATACTGTACAAACTTTATATTCTATCCCCTAAACCTAACCCTACCCCTAAACCTAACCCTCACAGAAAACGTTCTGCATTTTTACATTTTCAAAAAACATAATTTAGTATGATTTATAAGCTGTTTTCCTCATGGGGACCGACAAAATGTCCCCACAAGGTCAAAAATTTCGGGTTTTACTATCCTTATGGGGACATTTGGTCCCCACAAAGTGATAAATACACGCTCACTCACACACACACACACACACACACACACACACACACACACACACACACACACACACGGCCGTCCACATGATCTAAAAGAAATCAAGATTCATCAGACCAGGCCACCTTCTTCCATTGCTCCATGGTCCTGTTCTGATGCTCACTGTAGGCGCTTTCGGCGGTGGACATTGTAAAGAGATAATCAGTGTTATTCACCTGTCAATGGTTTTAATGTTGTGGCTGATCAGTGTATATCTAGCATATTTTGGAACTATAGTTTCACTGTTTAGCACTATTGTTTCTAAAAAGACCATGGTTACTATAGTTACCATACATGACAAGTGGCATAAAGCCAGTCCAAATTGATTCTCAATGGGAGCTTCTGTAGGCGGCAGATTTATGCAAGCACAAGTGAAGGCAAGGCAAGGTTGTGACATCTGTCATTGGTTACGAGTTATGAAAATGGCAGAACATAAACATTGCAAAATCTATTGCTGGAGTATTTGGTGGATAATTTTATTCTTTATTCGGATCCCCATTAGCTTCCACAAAGTGGTCGCTAATCTTCCTGCGGTCCACACAAAATACACAATAAAAAAAATCTAAATATTTATAATGCCTGTAGTCAAATCACCAGAAATACTTTATTATTTTAGGCTGCACATTAAACATGGAACAGAATTAAAGAAATTAAAGCATTAAAATCAAAACAACAATAACAATAATTATTAAGCAAAGAAAAAAATCTAAAAAGCATATAAACCAATTCTATATGTCTATAAGCATTATCTACATCATTTTTTGTTCTTTCTTGTATTGATGGGAAGCATATTCCAGGCAGCCGAAACTCGATACAAAACTTCATCGAGTATGTCGTCAAAAAGTTGAGCCATGCTCGCTCACTTGATGAGTGTTATACTTGTAATTAAAACCCATATACAGACTTAAAATAAATATAATAAATAAATAAAAGAAATATTGTGTGTGATGCCTGATGACTTTAAGAAAGTATACCATGATTCTTAGGTGTAATTTAGCCAGCATGAACAGCCATGATCATTTTCTGTGCATATCACAAATACTGGCATTGAAAGGACAATGAAGCACAAATCGAGCTACTCAATTCAGTACAATCTAAAGTTTTAAGATAATTTTGAGATGCACTTGACTTGATATATTTGGGCAATACTCAAGGTCTGATAAAACCAGTGACTGTACTACATCTTTGAAAACAGAAGATGAAAGAAACACAGAACACTTCCTAGTGACCGCAATGTTTTTTCCCATCATGCTTACAATATGATCTAATGATCAGACCATGACAACAAATTATCAACTTTCACACCTAGTTCAACCCTTGTAACCTGTTCCACTGGAATCCCATCAATAGACAACTTCAAATCAGCAGCCTTGGTGAGGGTTTTCCTGTTTCCAAAGACAATGCATTTAGTTTTTGCTATATTCAGTTTAAATGTATTAGTTCTAACTAGAGGTGCACCGATCAATCGGCCAATGATCTTCAGCCTGGTATAGCACACTGTATGATTTTGGCCACGATTCTGCCATCTGAGACAAAATTCATAGGGCAAAATCGGCAATCTTACATCATTTAGTGTGACATGCTCACCGATGGCTGATTAATAGCCTTTGGGATGATCTTTAGCCTCCAATGAATTTCTGGCAAATTTAGCATGACATCCGTGTAGTGTGACTTTGTAGTGTGACAATTATGATGGCCACTACTATTCCTAGTATTCCGTTCCTCTCTCGCTCCCCAATTCACTTGGAAAGAAACCTGCTCCGCATCAGCACCATAGCAACATTTCAATTACTTTTCTTCTTTTAATTTGATATAAAAACTTTTAATAAATAACTAAGCAGAAAAAACTTGGAGAAAAATTTAACACTTCGGCAATATGAAAGCATTACTCCCCCAAATTAAATAAATACAGAGTTCACAAAATGAAAATAATTTAATAAATAATTGCATTTTCTTAAATTGTTTTTTTCTTTACATTTATCATGCATTTTCTTTAAAACTTTATTTTAATTACTATTTTACTTTTAATAAATGTACTTTAAGTATCTGTAAACTTCTAGTTAAGATTCACACCACACCACCAATTTCATTTAAAGTTTTTCAAATTTAACAACAACAATTTATATTAAGTATTTATGGGACTTTTAATCCAAATCAGTTGATACAACTGGATACAATTATAGAAATCTATGTCGTGTTTGTGCATTATCCATAAGGAATTTGCAAGTGTGATGTATTATTAGCCTACATACATTTTCTAAATTTTGCCTGGCCGTTAGGTACTAGTCTAAAAGAGGAGAAAGATGTACTATAACCCACCTTTTTTGTTTTCCCTATGTGAATGTAGATCTTTGTAATATTTTGGGCCACAAGTCTTCTATTTCCACAATGAATCTTTTCTTGTGGTAGCTAATTATTACTATATGCTACCTCCCCACTTGTTCATTCTCATCATCTGTAATTTTGTGTATTAGTGATCAGGATATCTTATTAAAGGCCTTTTTGACAGGTGATGGAGTGGTATTGGATTTTTACTGGTTGCCAGTAAGTCACAATGACCTTTGATATTGACAACAAAATTATTCTTAACTTTTTCAATACAAATAAATGTTAGCAATTCACAATTATTGCAATTTTACTGAGTGGGGCATAAATATAACTTGCAAAAGTGGGGCTAAGGGCACTTTTAAAACAAATCGGTATGGGTCGATCTTACTGTTAAAAATCGGTGATCATATCGACCTCAAATTTCCTGATCGGTGCACCACTAGTTCTAACCAATTTAGTTATTGTTTGTAACTTAACACTTAGATAGTTTTGAAACTCGGCTGATGTTGGAATCATCCGCATACATACTGTAACTATAATAGCGTTTTCATCAACACATGGTAAATAACTTATGAAAATAGTAAGTAAAAGGCTGCTGCACTTAATTCAGACTTAAAACGCATTTTGCACAATTTCATTGTATTTTGGCTATCACAGACTTCAGTTTTCAGCTTGTATCAAGTGTGGCTCTTTCATTGCTATCAGTACACAGTCAATAAATAATTTTATAAATATAAATATTTTTAAAACTCGCAATCCTTTAAGCATTATCAAGGTCAGAGTTTTCACAAGGCCTTTTCTCGAAAAGGTTGCTTATTTTTAATCCATAATCAGATCCGGCAGCTATATTTTTCCATGAGGCAATCATTGTGAATATATAAATTGTTCACAGACAAAAGACCACAAATCCGTTTATGAACTGTCTATCTATAACCATGTTAGTTAATCCCTGAAGATAACCGCTTTACAATATAAAAATAATTCAAAGTGTCAATAATGGTGTTGTAAAACAAGCTGTATTGGCATTGGCAGTTTTCTCTCAGGATCAATGTGAAATATTCACCAAAGTTCCTCTAAAATGGGTTATAAATAACCTCGTAAAATAGATATATGTTATCTATGGATATAAAACTTAGCAGCAGAGTGTCATCTTACATAGAGTATAAAGGCTAATCAGTCCATCTTCCGAACGCTGTAACTCAACACACATATCTGCACACAAATTCACTCTATATACTCAAACATTCACTTCGACCCACACAATCTGATGGTTTTCACAAGAAGCATCAATCTATAAATCTATACAGCCATACTGCTCTTACATGTCCATGCACTAACCACAGCATGGCAGCTCTGGCCAAACCCCAAAGTTAATTTAGTGAATGAAAACTTGACTAACATAAGTGTAACGCAAAGTTACTACACTTTTTTAATGCAGTAATTATACAGAAAGTCTCTTTCCATTCTTGCTTACACTCACTCTGTATTTGGTTCAATAAGGGTGAAGCCCACATTTTCTAGAAAGAGCCCGTGTTCCATTATATTAATAACATTCAGAGAGAGAAATAGAAAGAGGGAGAGAAGCTCTTTGAGGGGGAAACGTCTTGGTTACTGTTGGAACCTTTGTTCCCTGATGGAGGGAATGAGACGTTGTGTCACTTTGGCATACATGGCCCAGTCCGTACCCCTTTGGGACCCTTTGCCTGAGTGACCGTGTCTACCACTGCTGGTGGTAGGCCATTTAGGTCTTCCGCATCCCATCCAGGGGCTAGAAATGGAGATTCCAGAGGCTCCTATTGTAGTGTACTCGTAATCCCAAAGCGATGTCATCCACGATCCAGTGGACAAGCCTCTGTTTGGAGACAGCATTCCCTTCCCATCTCCAAAGCAGACAAAGAGCTACTCAGAGCATCTAAAGCTCTGCGTGTGATCCAAGTAGATGTGCAAAGCACGCACCGGACACAGAAACGTCAAGGCTGGGTCTGCCTCTACCCAGGGCAGCACTTGCAGGCTCACCGCCTGATCCCTAAAAGGAGGTAGTGGAAACCTTAGGCACATAGCCCGGTCGGGGTCTCAAGACCATGTGAGAGTATTCTGAACTGAACTCCAGGCAGGTGTCGCTGACAGAGAAGGCCTACAGGTCCCCAACCCTCTTGATGGACGTGAGTGCAGTCAGGAGGGCAGCCTTCAGTGAAACCGCCTTTAGCTCAAATGACTCTCTGATCCCAAGTGGGAAAGAAGCATGAGTGTCCGTATCCTGTCACCACAATAAACCTGACTGACAAAGGTGACAAGGCTCCTGAAATATTCAGGAAAATACTAACAATTACGTGAACAAATAATAATTTTTTTTGTTTTTGTTCTAGTCAAACCTGAAATACACACTATTTGGCACCAGATAATCATTTTAAAACTAGAACTGAGATCACACACATGGAATAAAACACATAAATAACTAAAGCACCATAAATCAATATGGCCAATTCACAGATCACATCTACAACAAATCTATCATAAGTAGCCAAAAGAAGTGTGTACATGAATGATATAGGGGGCCTGAGGTCACAACCTACCACCTGAGGAAAAATGATGTGTATCATGGTAACCCTGTACCATACATTATGATCAGTATCGACACTGTACAACATCAACATGCAATCTCTTATTTGTTATACATTATTTAGAAGACGTTTTCCTATTTAAAGGACAATAGACCCCTCTGCAAGATGCTATACATGTATCGTGGTCGGTGAAATGTCCACTGTGTGGTGCTAGAAGTAAGCAACATTTTACATTTACATTACATTTAGTCATTTGGCAGACACTTTTATCCAAAGAGACTTACAAAAGACGAACATAAGCGAATCATCTTAAGCAGACAGTGGTATGAAAAGTGCCATATTACAAAGCTTCTCTAGCATCAGAATAGTATTCAAAACAGATTAAAGTGCAACACGAATTTTAGTGTTTTTTTAGTGACTGATTAAGTGCTCATGGAAAATATGTGTTTTAAGTCATTTTTTTTTTAAAGTGAGTCAGCTTCTTGGATGGAGTTGGAAAGGTCATTCCACCAACTTTGTATAATGACGTTCTTTAGCTGACCGCAGGCTTCTGGTGGGAATCTAGCTCTGCAGAAAAGATTTTAGGTATGCTGTAGCAGACCCAGTAACTATTCTGTATGCCAGCATCAGAGCATTGAATTTAATACGTGCATCAACCGGCAGCCAGTGAAGAGAGACAAGGAGTAGTGTAACATGCGCTCTCTTTAGTTGATTAAAGACCAGATGTGCTGCTGCATTCTGGATAATTTGCAGGGGTCTAATTGCGCATATAGGCCTGCAATGAGAGCATTACAGTAGTCCAGTCTAGTTATGACAAGTGACTGAACGAGCAGTTGTGTGGCATGTTCAGAGAGGAAGGGTCTTATCTTCCTGATATTGTAGTGTGTAAATCTACATTTTCTATTTGAGATTAATGCTCTCTTGATCTTAACAATATCCCTACCCTAAACTTTAAAGGGGTCATGACATGCATTTTGTTATTTTAATATAGTCCTCGAGGTTCACATATAATATTAGCAGTGTTTTGCACAACACCCAAGGGCTGGGGCTACAAAAGTGATGAGGTAAAGTAGGTATTGATGCGTTGATGTGGAGGTGGTCAGGTGCAAATGTTTATTACAGTGTGACATCACCATGTGGAGAAAGTAGAGAAAGATTTGCTTTGACAGCTTAGTTTAAAAAAAAAATGCTCTTTTTGTAGTGAAGGGAAAGTTTTGAGTTCTGAAACTTACAGTATGGTTTTATAGTATAATGACCCCTTATATGTCAAAAGATCAATTAAAATTTGATTCCTCATGTCATGGCCCATTTAAACCTAACTGATAGTGTAAAAAGAAAAAGCAAATGTGGGATGAAAAACACAATTGCGTGTTGATTTGTGTGCTCATCAGGATTTCATATTGTTGTCCTTTGCATTGCAGCAGTTTGATCATGCTCAAACAAGCCTGTAAATGTAGTTGGTTATGTAATGCAAATGTTAAAATGTATTGCTTCACAAGTCATGTACTTTAGTCAAATTGTTTTGATGTCATAAGATTTCATTGTTTGAGGAACAGGGCGAAAAGTGTTTATGAACTGATATCTGACGTTCTAATCTTGATTTGAGAATAAATAGTTGTTGTAGCACCTCTAGTGTTCATTTCACCAGAAAACTGCAACAATGCATACAACGAGCCACATAAAAATTATTTAGCAAAAATGTAGATATAGTAACATGATTCTATGAGACCAAGTTTGGCTTTTTCTTTAAGGAGAAAGGAACAATTGCAAATTCCAAATCATATCACTAAATCACTGCCATGGAAGTAAATAAAAACCAGCCATTGAAGGGACAGATTTATATCTTCATGTTCATTTTGAACAAATTTGGCTTAATTTGTCCCTTGAAAACAAAGATCTGCTAACTAGACGGGCCTTCTCATGGGACTGCACTAATCAGCGATGGGTAGGTATCCTGCTGTTATAAATGTTCCTGCCATCATGAAAGGCAATCAGATTGTACTTTACGTTAAACTACACTGTTATGTATCAAGACCACTGATCACCTGTTACATGTCTCAGGGTACCTTTTCCCACAATGCCTCACACTAACCTTATGTGTGTGTATCTGGTCTGAGATTCCAACCTGACCTCAGAGTGAAATTGAAAAGCGTAGACCGACTTTTCTTTCATCAAAATCGGTATGCGTTGACCAAAATGTTGAAACACTGCCCCCAGTGGCCAAAACAGTAAGTGTCGTAGGGCATATGGGCACGAGTGAGCTCCATTTATGTCCAGGAGAGGTCGCCAAAAGCTAGTAGTGAAGCAAGTCGTTTTCAACAGGACGTTATACAATGAAGAGTAAAGCATATATTTATAGATTCTATCCCCCAACCCAACCCAAACCATTACTAAACTTACCTTAACCATTAGTGGAGTAAAAAAGTAATGTTATAGGGAAAAGTGAAACTTCCGAATCATGCTCGTCATTGGCTATTCAAACATGGTTACTGTCTGGCTTAGAACCCTAGTCTCCCACGCAGCTGATGCAATGCCAGCACATCGGCATACAGTCACCGATCTTAGGGTACCGAAACTATCTGAAACATCATGCCGACTTCACTTGTGATCATGTTGGAGATTCATCAGCCTTTTTGCATGTGATTGTTCACACCCTGCAGAGCTCAGTATACAGCCAGAGGGGTAAACAAACTCAGTGACCTGACCACACACAAACATGCATACAAAGAAACACAAAATCTAATCAAAACTACATTTGTAATCTTGTTCGAGTACGATCAAATTGAGCGGTAGCTCAACTGAAGTGCATAGCACTTGCAATGAAAATGATGGAGGTACGAGTCCTGAAGAGCACACAAATCAACACATGAGCCGAAAGTAACAAAGAAGCACCGCAAAATGGCATTGTTGCTTCGTATATCGCAATTTTCATCTCTCTTTTTTTTATGACACTATCGATTAGGTTTAGGTTTAAGGTTTAGGGTAGAGGGGTAGATTTATTTGATTTAAAACTCGACTATCCCTTTAAGACTTAAAGGGATAGTTCACCCAAAATATTTTATTCTCTTGTCATTTACTCACCCTCATGACATCCCAGATGCGTATGACTTTCTTTCTTCAGCAGAACACAAACAAAGATTTTTAGAAGACTATTTCAGATCTGTAGGTCCATAAAATTCAAGTGAATTTTGATCAGACATTTGTAGTTCCAAAAATCCCTTAAAGGAAACATAAAAGTAATCCATATGAATCCAGTGACTAAATTCATGTCTTTAGAAGCAATGATAAAGAAATCAAAGATAAAAATGTAAGTCCTTTTTACTCTAAATCACCACTTTCAATTATTACATCTGAAAATTGCATATGGTGCCAGTTTAGTTTCACTTAAACATCTGAAAGTGAAAGTTAAAGTGAGGATTTAGAATAAAAAATTATTGAAATATTGTTCTGTTTCTCCCCCACACCTATTATATTGTTTCTGAAAATATGGATTTAAACACTGGAGTCTTATGGATTAATATTGTTTCCTTTTTTGTGATTTCAGGAGCTACAACGATCTGATCACCATTCACTTGCAATTTATTTATTTTTTAATCTTCATTTGTGTTCTGCTGTAGAAAGAAAGTCATGTACATATGGGATGGCATGAGGGTGTGTAAATTACGAGAGATTTTTTTGGGGTGAATTAGCCCTTTAAAAACCCCATCTGTTTGGGAGAAAATTTTACTCGCATTTAGCGCCACCAAGTGGGCATTTCGCCTCGGAAATGCAGCAATGTGTTTAAGGATCCAAGTAATTTCAAAATGTGCATTTTTTTCATGCAAAAATTACACCAGTCACGTTATATACATGAGATCAGGCTCAAATCTTTCCATCTCTTTCATTTTCAGAACCCTGCTGAAAATAAATATTAAGCTCACCTCACTCACTTTTAGCTGGTCTCTAAACCTGACAAGCGTACAACAAGTCCCCAAAACCAATTTAAAACCAGAAAAAGTCCAGGTAACTAGACCTGGTTTAGGATGTTTTCTTTCCACACATGCACGCACGCACGCACGCGTAAGGGGGTTTAGCAAGGTACTGGATTGCTGTCTCGCATATACATGTACCAATAAAAACGATTATCTTACACAAACACACATAAACTAAATTCAATACAAAGCATATAATCTTTATCAATGCGAATGCAATAAGAATGTGTGTGTATGTGTGAGAGAAAGCCGCAAAAGTTACACACACATCAATGACATCATTGAGTTGCTCAACAGTCTTGGAGTGAGAGAGCAGCTGACTGTTACACACACACACACACACACACACACACACACACACACACACACACACACACACACACACACACACACACACACACACACACACTTGGCAGACTGTACCATAATCTCTATGTCTCCTTTCATACTGACAGATGACAAATATACAGCTGGCTCTACCCAGAACTCACTGACATACAGACCGAATCCTGTAAAATCCATTATATAAATCTATACTCGGATCTATAAATGGTCCTTTTATGCTTTTATGAGATTAGTTTTGGATTTGTGTTGTCACACAGATTCCACTGTACATGGAGGAGTCATCGTTTTAATCAGGCAAATCGGGCCCTGACCATGGAATTAAACACTTCACCGTCCTTAAAGTGATAGTTCAGACAAAAATCGAAACTTCTTTCATCATTTACTTAACCTCATGTTGTTCCAAACCCATTTGACTTTCTTAGTAGAATGTAGAAATTTAGCAGAATGTCCAGACTGCTCTCTTCCAAACAGTGCAAGTAAATGGAGACTGGGGCTGTCAAGCTCCAAAAAGGACAAAAAGCACTATAAAAGAAGTCCATAGGACTCCTGTACTATATTACAAGTTTTCTGAGTATCACTGAGTGATGATCAAACATGTTACGTTGTTTTTCGCAGAAAATCTTTTCCTTGACAGGTGTGATCACAGTTCAATTTAATTTTATGGGAAAGAGCATCTTCAACATTATGCCATTAATACGTACTTTTGTGTCCCTGAAAGACAGTCAGGTGGGTTTAAATTATGATGCAAATATTCATTTTTAAGTGAACTATTCGTTTATACAAAAACAACAAGATGTGTGTTTATTACAGATCTGATCGTAATTACGGTGTATGAATGATACAGAACAGAGTTTCCCTGCAGTGTGAGAGAATCTCTAATCTGAATTCTACTTGTGAATGTTGCGATCATGACTGTGAACACATTAACTTAGATCAGGCTGATATTCTATCTAAAAATGGCAGGAATTACAACAATTTTGTTAACAGCCTTCCAATACCATCTCCAGAATGTAAGCAAACTGAAACAGAGATATCCTTCCCAAATGGAGGAAAAGTATATTATTTATTTTATTTTCAATGCTACATCCAAGCACTGCAAAGTTCATGGTTAAAGGGCTTGTTCAACCAAAAATGTAGATTCTCTCATCATTTACTCACCCTCATGCCATCCCATATGTCTATGACTTTCTTTCTTCTGCTGAACACAAATTGTGATTTTTAGAAGAATATATCTGCTCTGTAGGTCCATATAATTCAAAGTAAATGGGTGCCAAAATGTTGACGCTCCAAAAAAGCATATAAGGTCATCATAACCGTAATCCACAAAACTCCAGTGTTTTAATCCATATTTTCAGAAGTGATTTGACAGGTGTGGGTGAGAAACAGATTAACATTTAAGTCATTTTTTACTAGTAATTCTTCTTCCTGACCAGTAGGGGCTGATATGCATGAAGAATGTGAATCGCCAAAAACACAAGACGAAGAAAGTGAAAGTGGTGATTGACAGAGCAGGGACGATAATTTATTAATTTGTTTCTCACCCACACCCATCACTTCTGAAGACATTGATTTAAGCACTATAGTCGTATGGATTATTTTAATTATGTGATTTTTCGAGCTTCAGAATTTTAGCACCCATTCACTTGCATTGTATGGACCAGAAGAGCTGAGAAATTCTTCTAATCTTAATTTGAGTTCAGCAGATGAAAGAAAGTCATACACATATGGGATGGCATGAGAGTGAGTAAATGATGAGAGAACTATCTATTTCAGCTGTCTATAGCCTTATAAAAAGTACTGTTGTGGAAGGCCTACTACGATTCAGTGATGGTATCAGATATCAATACAATTGTTATTTAATTTAAATATCATGATGGAACTTAAATGAAACTTCAGGGTACTTCAAATAATACTATGGTTTTACTCATGGTAGTGTCCAGAATGCCATGACATTGCCATGTTTTTTTGCATGGTGCTTTATGGTAATATCATTACTTGCACGGGTAAACTAAGTGTAAACTAAGACAGTCTATGATTTAAACATGAATTATGCTTTATTAACAGGGTTGTTTACTACAACATGGAATACAAAGTGCATTGGTGCAAAAAAGGTATTTGGACATTTAAGCAACACTTAAAATAGTTTGTATTTAAATTATATAATTAAATACAAATGAAATAGCATCTGCAAACAAATGATGCTCAAGCTCTTTTCACACTAACTTAATTTATTAATAAGCATTTACTTTTCTTTACTTCAATGGTTGATTCTTGAAGTATTACATCTCGTCCCCTCAATTCTTCAATCTCCGGTTTAAGCCTGGCATTTAAACAATTTTTAAGTGTGGTGTATGTGTCCAAATACATTTTGGAGCCACTGTTTTCTTCCTCACACCAGTTCCATTTTCCTCATCTTCTTGGTTTTGACCTTCCATGAACAAAACTCACTTGTATGCACCTCATTTATTTAACAATTTTAATAAAAGATGCCAAAACTGTTGCATTACTACGCATCATAAGCATTGTACAAAAGCATATGTTAGTCATTCATATTACAGCATCAGTGGCTTCCATTAATATGTAAAGATATTTCCTAAACTAAAAACACTGAATGAATACGGTGGAAATGATGTGAGGAAAAAAAGATTACAAATGATTTCCACCATCTTCTCGTTCATTCATCATCATACCTTGACGCTGGTGTTGCTGGTCTGAGTCTCGGCCTCAATGCAGATGTGGTCGCCGCTGTTCTCTGTCCGCTCCCGGTGGGAGTTGGTCCGTATGTGCCTGCTCTGGTAAGCGATGACGGAGGGGATGGTGTCCGCCGCGTCGGTCTTGATAAAAAGGCCGTGCAGGGTGGTCGCCGTGCCCTGCGAGATGGTGGTGGTCTGGTGCGGCGAGTTGGACTCGTCCGAGTCGCGGCAGTAGATCACCCCGCTCTGCGAGACGTGGATGCTGGGAGCGCAGCCCATCGTTCCTCGCTGCGTAAAACCAGGAGGAACGGATCTCAACGCCTCCGCCGCGTACTGTCCCTCTGACTTCCCGGCTCCCGGGCCGCTGTCACGCCGCCGTTGCACCGGTACATTGGCCGGTGGGTTCCCTGCCCAGCTCTCCCCACCGCCCAACTCCTGTTCCGTCGGTTCGCGTCAAGGAAAAACGGAGAGAAGATCTTCCATCTTCACGCTACCGTTAATTCAAGCGCAATGCATGATGTTTCCTTTCTCGTCGCTTTATTTATCAGTGATCAAATCAGATCGATGACACCTCAGCTGTCCAGCCGTGAGCGCGGCGCGCCTGTGCCATGTCACACTTTAGGAAATCACCACGAATGACACCCTGATCTCACCTCTGGGAAAGGTCCTATAGGTCTGAGCTTCTCACCATGGTCCATTTTAGCGCTGGACTGATCACTGGTATGCTCATCACGACATCAGAGCTCATGAGCAACGCAACGCATTGGATAGAGCGAATGTGTCTCAAACACACGTTCACGGTCCTCCTTTAAGACACATTAGCGTCATCAGTGACAGAAGGTCACAGAAGTGATGGGCTCTTCTCATAATCACGTGGATGTATAGGCCTATGTATCTTCTAGTTATTAATTAATTCTGGAATAATGGTGGATTCCACTTCTGTTGGTGTTTACTGTGTAATAAACAAGGAACATTAGGAGAGTGATATTCACAACTGCACTCATATTTCAAAGCTTAAAAGGCAACAATAAGCAAATGCAAATGTAGTTGCCGGCTCTAAAGGCTAGTTGTCACATTTTTTTTATGCCAGTTAATATTTCTCTAGGTAGGTGTATTTGTGAAAGTCAATTTGAATAAACATATACATTGAAGTCTTGGCTACAAAAAAGCTACAGATAATACTTATAAGGATATAGGTGATGATAAACACAAAAAGGCACAATATCATCCAATGAATAGGCCGGGCTGATATATCTATTAGTATACAAGGATGTGCATTTGACTTTTTTTCTTCATTCATCAAAACTGCTTTGAATGTACCGAGAGCTCATAAAATATTATGTTAATCTAAATGTTTCCACAGCTAAGTGTTTCTTTCAATCATCTGTAAATGACTGATATGCCCAGATGTGCTTATAAAGAACTACACTGACCTTTTGTTATGTAGTAGTTTACTCCAAAAATTCTTGCATGGGTAGAGAAAAATCCATCATCTTTTGTCACTATTGCAAGTCATTATACACTACACACACCCATACATGTGTATTCTAAACATTCCTGTAGTCACCCATGCATGTAGATACAGTAAGTGTGACATTGCATATCCTGGAAATGCCAATAACATCTCTGATACATCATTCTCATAAACTAGAAGTAAAATAAATGGTGGATAAACATTTATATAACAAGGGCTGTTAATCTTATTCATGGGCCTGTGCTTCCAAGAGCAATTAAAGAGATTTTTTTTTATGTTATACTTCCAGTCTTAAAGAATAACAGTAGATCCATTATGGATGCACTGTCAATGTAAGAATGTCAGATATTTTTAATTTTGCCACTCTTAGTGGAATTAAAAGAGGGGGAGCTGTTTCACGTGGATTAGATTAGCTGTGAAAATGTTGTACTTTTCCACAAAGTAGAATTTAGGCACTCAGCTGGAGGCTTTTTGATTGACTGAGGAATGTGTTGTAGCCAATCTTTACCAAAAAGGATAGTTCACACACAAAAAAGAACATAAAATAGTTGGTTAGGCAGAATGTTAGGGTTTGACATTCACTTTCATTGTATGGACAAAATAAGCACTAAAAGTAAATGCTTGTCCATTCAATGCTAGTGAATGGGCGCCAACATTTTGAAGCTCCAAAAACCACATAAAGGCAACATAAAAGTAATCCACATGACTCCAGTGGTTAAATCGATCCCCACAGCCACCACAATTGTGCCCTTGAGCAAAGCACTTAACTCCAGGCTGCTCCAGGGGGATTGTCCCTGTAATAAGTGCACTATAAGTCGCTTTGGATAAAAGCGTCTGCCAAATGCATAAATGTAAATCCATGACTTAAGAAGTGATATGATAGGTGTGAGAAACTGATCAATATTTAAGTAATTTTTGTCTATAAATTCTCCTCCCTGCCCAGTAGGGGGCGATATGCATAAAGAATGTGAATCGCTAAAAACAGGAGAAAAAGAATGTGATAGTGAAAGTGGAGATTTAGGGTAAAAAAAAAATAAAAGAACAAAATGTTGATCTGATTCTTACCCACACTTATCGTATCACTTCTGAAGATATGGATTTAACCACTGGGGTCATATGGATTACTATTATGCTGCCTTTATGTGCTTTTTGGAGCTTCAAAGTTCTGGCCAACATTCACTTGCATTGTATGGACCGACATAGCTGACATATTTTTCTAAAAATATTTTGTGTTCTGCAGAAAAAAAAAAAAGAGGAAAAAAAAAAGCCACACACATTTGCAATGGCATGAGGGAGAGTAAATGATGAGAGGATTTTCACTTTTTTCGGGTTGAACTGTTCATTTAACATCTCTGATCACCATTCACTTGCATTTTTCTTTTCTTTTTTTTATCTTCGTTTGTGTTCTGCTGAAGAAAGTCATGTGCATCTGGGATGGCATGATGGTGTGTAAATTTAACACTGAAGAAAGAAAGTCATACGGGAATGCATCAACAAGGATGATGGGGGTGAGAAAATAATAAAATAATTTTCATCTCTAGGTGAACTATCGCTTAAACTATTCTCTCCAAAAGCCTGTATAGTTCAGCTTATCTAGTTTAATGCATTTCATCTCCATTAAAATAAACAAGCGTCATCTTGTCCGCTCTGCGCATCATATTGCATTGATTGGTGTCCTGACCTTTTGCTCTCAATACACAGCGCCACACATGACTGCCCTCTGGTGGGGAACTTGAATATCGTCCAGGCGAAGTGATGTATCGAATCTTAGGATGTAGAATGTAACATTCAGCGGGAATAGAATGTTCAGTGATACAGTGTATATACTTCTTGCTATTGTTACATTCGCCTACGAATGCAAGCCTAGTTTACAGACCACGACAGCAATGGCTCAATAGAAATCCTACAATCTACACAGAAGAAAACTACTTAAAAGAACAAACATGTATTTGAGAGATAAGACAAAAAAGCCTGGTTTTTGCCTGGAGCCATTAAATGTCACATACATACATACTGTTTGAACAAATGTAAAGCTCATGTAGTTTTACATTTGAAAATGAAGTTTTTCCAAGAAGAATAAGTCAAGCTTAAAGTCATTATAACCTATTATAAACTAGATATCACAGACAGAATGATCAGAATCTGGTGTGACATCTCTCCATATTGCTGTTTCAAAACTGTCCCATAACTCCCATTGATTACAGTTGAACTTGTTAAACTTCTTCTAAAATAGCAACACCTAGTTATGAAACAAATTTCGAAGGCCGAATGAAAAGCAAACACCCCGTGTTTTATTTGGGAAACTCGCTACTTGTGAGTAGATAAGTGAATCTCACCTCTGTCCGGGGTCCGTTGGAGAGCGTAACCGCGCTCATCTCTGCGCGTCCGCGGTCCAAACTGCGCTCAGCGGTTCAGTTACATGAAATCCCCCCTATTAACACAACCTCGCCGGACGCACATTTCGACAGCTTTCTCTCCACTCATTCATAACGATAGTCGAGGCTGTCAGCGAACCTTTTGAGGTTGTAGGTAGACGACGTTTCTTCGAAAATGTTCACTCTCACGAATAGAATTAGCAAGTGCGCAAATGCGCGGTCCTAGCGCCGCTGGATCAGGACTGAGGATTGCGCAATAAAAAAACTAAGCCAAAAAAAAAAAAAGAAACATCCTCTCACTTCCAACTGCTTTTATTGTCAGCAAACTTAACATGTGTAAATATTTGCATGAACATGCAAACAAAGACATAAACTGAACACGTTTCACAGACATGTGACCAACAGAAATTGAATAATGTGTCCCTGAATCTGATGTGGCCACCAGCTGCATTAAGTACTGCAGTGCATCTCTCCTCATGGACTGCACCAGATTTGCCAGTTCTTGCTGTGAGATGTTACCCCACTCTTCCACCAAGGCACTTGCAAGTTCCTGGACATTTCTGGGGGGAATGACCCTAGCCCTCATCCTCCGATCCAACAGGTCCCAGACATGCTCAATGGGATTGAGATCCGGGTTTTTCGCTGGCCATGGCAGAACACTGATATTCCTGTCTTGCAGGAAATCAAGCACAGAATGAGCAGTATGGCTGGTGGCATTGTCATGCTGGAGGATTATGTCAAGATGAGCCTGCAGGAAGGGTACATCATGTGCGAGGAGGATGTCTTTCCTATAAAGCACAGTGTTGAGATTGCCTGCAATGACAACAAGCTCAGTCCGATGATGCTGTGACCCACCGTCCCAGACCATGATGGATCCTCCACCTCCAAATCTATCCCGCTCCAGAGTACAGGCCTCAGTGTAACACTCATCCCTTCGACAATAAATGCAAGTCCAACCATCAACCCTGGTGAGACAAAACCACGACTCATCAGTGAAGAGCACTTTTTGTCTGTCCTGTCTGGTCCAGCGAAGGTGGGTTTGTGCCCATAGGCGACATAGTTGCCGGTGATGTCTGGTAAGGACCTGCCTTACAACAGGCCTACAAGCCCTCAGTCCAGCTTCTCTCAGCCTATTGCGGACAGTCTGAGCACTGATAGAGGGATTGTGCATTCCTGGTGTAACTCAGGCAGTTGTTGTTACCATCAACTGTCCCGAAGGTGTGATTTCGGATATACTGATCGTGTGCAGGTGTTGTTACACGTGGTCTGCCACTGAGAGGATGAACAGCTGTTCTTCCTGTCTCCCTGTAGCACTGTCTTAGGCATCTCACAGTACGAACATTGCAATATATTGCCCTGGCCACATCTGCAGAATGCATTCCTCTATGCAGCATGCATAAGGCACGTTCAAGCAGATGAGCAGGTACCTTGGGCATCTTTCTTTAGATGTTTTTCAGAGTCAGTAGAAAGGTCTCTTTAGTGTCCTAAGTTTTTATAACTGTGACCTTATTTTCCTATCATCTGTAAGCTGTTAGTGTCTTAACAACTGTTCCACAGGTGCATGTTCATTAATTGTTTATGGTTCATTGAACAAGCATGGAAAATATTGTTTAAATGCTTTACAATAAAGATCTGTTTGGATTTTCACAAAATTATCTTTAAAATACATTGTCCTGAAAAAGGGAAGTTTCTTTTTTGCTGAGTTTATATACACATGCATATATATATATACACATATACACACACACAAATATATATACAGTTACAGTAAGGCCGTTACAATGGAAGTGAATGGGGCCAGTCCATAAATGTTCATTTAAACATAAGTTCAAAAGTATTGCCACAAAACAAACATTATACGTGTTAACATTTGTTTAGTGTGATAAAATCGTTTACTAACCTTTTTTTGTGTAAAGTTATATACAACTTCGTTGCCATGATGGCACAATTCTGGTGTATTCTGATGTATATAAAGTATTTCGGTTTAATTGGAGTGGTGGTGGCATGGTGGGCTAAAGCACATAACTGGTAATCAGAAGGTTGCTGGTTAGATCCCCACAGCCTCCACCATTGTGTCCTTGAGCAAGACACTTAACTCCAGGTTGCTCCGGGGGGACTGTCCCTGTAATAAGTGCACTGTAAGTCGCTTTGGATAAAAGCATCTACCAAATGCATAAATGTAAATGTAATTGTATACTTTACATTACATAAATCATAATACTTTCATTTAAAGGATCCTCAGTTTAGATAGCTGATAGAAATTTGCAATACAATAAAAAAAAAACTGCATAATCTGAAATACTTCAAGTGTTTGAGGCTTTGTTTACACAAACTCAGGCCAAACAATAGCAAAACAAAATAAGTAATAAAATTAAAAGCGGTTGGGTTGCATAAACTGGTTACGAGCCATCTAGAGACAAAGTTTGCCACAAGAGCTGACTCACAACATACGGGACACTTGAAAGTAGTTTCACATGGGTTTTAAGTTTCCCAAACTACATTTTTTGTTGCCCTTCAAGGGCCACAAACAGTAGTAAAGCACTTGATACCTTTTGACAGACAGAAGACTAACTGACTAAAGATTCTATTTTTGAAGTTGTGCAACTCGTTATTTTCTGACAGACGGATAATATGCTGTTCCACAGGTCTAACTGCAGCTGTCACAGTAAATGTTGCATATTATCCACAAAACACACACCTTTACAGATATTGTACAGCTGAAGATTGGAAACCTTTAAACAAACATCTCAGAGTTCATCTGCTACTTGTAACATACATGAATATGACATACAACCATTTGCCGTTATAATGGGAGACTACCGCAAACTCAACTGAAACAAATGTATCATTGTTTTATAAACATTTATTGTTTATTTGTCCAAGATATTATGTTTGTATTTGAAATGGGAAAAGAACAAAAAACACACTGTTTGTTTAAAATGAACTAAAGTCTATTTACAAACTGTTACAACTTCAAAAGAAGCGTCTATGGTTTTGTTAATTGTAAGGACTGGTGCAGCTAGCCGAAATCTTGGCCACGCCCTGTTTTTTCTTTGCAAACCCAAAAATGGCCTTAAAGAATGACCGATAAATCACTCCGTGTCCTGACTTTTGACAAAAGTTTTAGGTGATTGGCTTGTTTCAGAATGGGCGGAGTCAGCCCTGCAGGCATCAGAGTACCGTTCCCGTATGCGCTCCCAGTTCCTCTGGGTTTTGGCTCTGGTGAGCGGAGCATCCCCTACTGACATGACGACTCCAGAACCAAGACCAGACTGGGCCTTACGTACCTGCAGCTGGATCTAGAATGCACAAAGTGAAATGAGAACTAGCTTGCCATGCAAAACCCAGAAACGACACGTTTTATCAAACATTTTTTTAGCGATATCGCAAATAAACAATATTTGGCTGGACAAACTAAAACTTGGGAAGGCGTAGGTACTGCGTTTTTGCTTGGTGGGGTAGTAACTTTACAAGTATTCATCTGATACAATGGACATTACATAAACAAAACATTGTGCAACAGGGGAAATTAGTATTACTGGGTCTTTCATTCCAGCTCCATCCTTGCCGAGACCTTCTCCTCGTTTCCAGCCCATCTTCTCCAGCATCTGTCTGCCCTTATTCTCATCTCCAATTTCACTATCAACCAAACAAAAACAGATAATGACGAAAAGCCCAGACTCTGCAGAAATATCTGTAACCTTTAAGACTTTCCATTCAGCTTCACATTGTCAGGTGATACGTGAGAACTATACAGTCATGTACAAGTCCTTTATAGTGGTAAATGTTTGACAATGAAGGTTTCATGACATACACGTGAACAGAAGCAGGGGCATCGTCTCTCTGGAACATTTCCTCGCTCCCAACTGTCTGCCGACGGTTTTCCGCTCTGTCTTTATACCTGCTGTTCTTCAGGGCCTTCTGCTCCTCATATTCACTGTTCTGAAACACGGACCCAAGTGTCTTCACATAACACACACTGAGCAGTTTAAAGCTACAATTCATTTTGATATTACTACAACAACAACATGACATTCAGTTACGAGACACAAGAACCATCAGCACATGCAATCACAGACTGCATCTGAACAAGAATGCAAACACAGGGGGCCTGGGTATCTCAGCAAGTAAAGACGCTGACTAGCACCCCTGGAGTCACAAGTTCGAATCCAGGGCGTGCTGAGTAACTCCAGTCAGGCTTCCTAAGCAACCAATTGACCCGGTTGCTAGGGTGGGCAGAGTCACGTTGGGGTAACCTCCTCATGGTTGCTATAATGTGGTTCTCACTCTCGGTGGGGCGCATGGTGAGTTGTGCGTGAATGCTGCTGAGAATAGCGTGAAGCCTCCACACGTGCTATGCCTCCACAGTAACGCGTTCAACAAGCCATGTGATAAAATGCGTGGATTGACCGTCTCAGATGGGGAGGCAACTGAGATTCATCCTCCGCCACCCGGATTGAGGCAAGTCACTACGCCACCACGAGGACTAAGAGCGCATTGGGAATTGGGCATTCCAAATAGGGGAGAAAAAAAGAATATTTCAAACACAAATGAGATTTGAGAGTTATGGTAAAGGGACAGATTTTCAGTGAATAATGACTTAAAATTCTACTCATCACACAAAGCTATCGTAGAGTCATATGGACTATTTGTATTATGCTTTCCTGTCCTTTTTGGAGCTTGAATGCTTCTGGTCACTATATACTTTTAGTGTATGGAAAAAAAAAAACAGCACCAATATGAAGCAAAATTACTCCTTTTGTGTCATAAAGGTTTAGAACTACACAAGGGTTAGTGAACGAAGACTGAATGAAAACATTTTGGTGAACTATTTCTTTAACGCCTAGGAACCATGTGATGTCCACATTCCTGACCATCAGATGGCAGCACTGGGCATTGATCATCAACAGCACTGATGTTTACACAAACACCTGACAAACATTTTAAAAGCATCTTGTGTCACCAAAAGAGTTTGTGTAGGTTTAAGCATCATTTTTTAATTAAAGAGGTGACAACTTACTTTGAGACCATATTTGACCTTTATCATCTTTAGTTCTTTTTGTCTTTGAATCTCCTTATCCTCCTTACTAAGAACAGGTCCTGAAACAACCACACACACGACACACACACACACACACACAAAATACATGAACACAACACTCAGTCTAAATGTGCGCAGGGAGGGGTTGATATAACTTTAACAATTAAAAAAATCGAATCAGCTATGCCCACGTCTCAAACACAACTTTGTTCTCAAACACAACTTTGACAACCCAGTGACCCGTTTTCATGTGTGCATTAATGTGCATATGTGTGTGTGTGTGTGTGTGTGTGTGTGTGTATATATATACATATACACACCAGAGTTCTCCTCTCTTTTATGGCGATTCAGATGTGCTATGACCTGCCCTGGTTCACAGCCGTCACATGTGTCCGTTCCTATGTGAATGTGGAAGGACAAAACTGTCTCTCCCAACTTCACTTCATCCCCGTGGGTCAAAGGGCAAGGGTCACAGCGAACTTTGGGCTGCAGGGACACAGCAACACACCAGAGTGTTAAGCAGTGATTACATTTTGATTAGTGGTGCACCAATCCAGAAATTTGAGGCCAATACTGATCACCGATATTTTAACACTATAGTTGACCGATAACGATCCGATCACTGATATGATCCCTCCATATTTTTGCAAATTATATGCAGTATATAGTTATATATAAATACCCACACACTGTAAATTCACATTCAATTAATATGAATTATGATGAAATTTGCTAACATTTATTTGAATTGAAAACAGTTCTTTTGTCACAATCAAAGAGCATTGTGACATACTGCAACCAGTAAACACCACGAGAGCATCACGCACAGCAGAGCAACTACTATCGACCCACCGCGATCGATCATGCATCCCTCATTCTGATGTATTTTTGTATAAATATTTCAAATATACTATGAAAGAATGGCTGTGTTAGTTTGAGCGTTACCTGTAGTATTCTGTTCCCATTGATGACAGTTCCGTTTTGACTGCCCTGATCTATTAGCACATAACACTGCTGTTCCTGGTCAAAATAAACCTCTGCATGGGACTTAACACACACAGAATAAAAGGTGAGACTACAATCTTCACATATGCATAAAACTGTATCGCTGATCGCAATGCACCTTTTTGTGTTTGTTTTACCTTACTGACTGCCATCTCAGGGATTCTGATGGTGTGATTACTGTCTTTCTCTCTGTGAACAGATGATACACACAAACATGTATAAAATAACCTTGTCTGCAAACTTCATAACATTAGGGATGGATAGAACCCCCCCCCCAACAACACTCTCAAAATCTATTAACCTGCCGATGGTGGCAACAGTGTCAGCCGTGAGAATGAAGAGGGTTCCAGTCTGCAGAACAGGAGAACGAACCACTGTTACCCGAACACATGGTGGCCAAGCTTCTGTAACACAAATACAAACACATTGGCAGTTAACACACAAGAGAATATCTCGAAAACACATCCAGGTCAAAATTCTCCCCAAAATCCAAAGTAAATCTAAGAAATAATATTGTTTGTTAAAAAAAAAAATGTATCCTCTATTTAGGACCATTATGTTTTTTTGCACTACGACATTATTTTCATGACAACTACACACATTTAAACCCCCAAATTGTAATTGCTGTAATGAAAAAAAATTATCTACATTTTAAAAAAAAAATTCAATAATTTTAATAAGGCTGTTGATTTAACACGTTAATTCAGTTTGATTAATTATATAAAAAATAATGCGTTAAAACATTTGTGCAACTAGCGCAATGTCCCCGGACTGTAATAAGGAATGTTCAAACATGAAGTACCACCTGTTTTCAGCAGGGGGCAGTAAGCAAAACTCCAACTACACAGGCAAGGCACAGCTGATAACAAACCACACCCAGGCTTGCTCGACACTAGCAACAGCACAAAATGAGTTCCCGTAGCTCAGCTGATAAAGCATGGCGCTAGTAATGCCAAGATCATGGGTTAAATTCCCAGGGAACACACAAACTGATATAATGTATACCTTGAATGCACTGTAAGTTGCTTTAGATAAAAGCATCAGCCAAATGCATAAATGTGAATGTAAGATGAAAATGTGTTCTTGCTTTCAAAAACAGCTGGATGGAGTGCAAATCCAAATGCAAGGATCTCCAGATGTGATTTTCTAAGTTTCAAACTAGGTTTAACTTGACAAACCTAAAAATGCTAATTAGGGGTGGATGTGGCTGAGCGGGTCGGCCACTAATCGCAGGGTTGGCGGTTCGATTCCCGGCCCACACGACTCCACGCTTGCATTGCAGTGTGAGTGTGTGAATGGGTACTCTTTTTTTTTAGATGTAAACAATTACTATTGTATCCGTTAGTTTTCTTATTATTATTATTTTGGTTGGGAGTCAATGGCAGCCCTATGAACTGTACATAGGAAAATGATGAAATTTGGCACACTGATAAAGGTGGGCATGAATAGAGCCCACACAAAATTTGTGGTCTCTAGGACAAAATCTATAATGCCATCACCATGTCAAAAATTGTATTTTCTTTTGTGCATATACCGTGAACCATTTGTCCTAGAAACAAAATTATTTTTCATCTGATTAATCTCTCTTGATGATTCAAACGGACCCCTTACATTAAAACTCTGTCCATTACAATGGCAACCAACTTGAAATAAGACGTTTACAGTTTAAACATTTCACATCCATCAAACTTGGTCTGATTTTCCCAAACAACGGCTCAAAATATTCTCCAGAAAGAGCCGCACAGAAATTATAATACAAAACTTTTTTTGCTTTGGTTTAAAAGTATTTTATTTGTTGTATTGAATTGAAACTTGTTCTTCATCAAGACCATGATCTGAGGGTGCATGCAAAGTTTGGAGTATAAATGGCAATTTTTGCCAGTAACTTTAGTCCTAAAATCATGAGGTTGGTGTCTTTGGATTCTGTGGGTCATGAGAATTCCAATGATACCAAATTTTCCCATATCGACTACAATGTGGCCATGTCAACTGAGTAGCTCAGTGTGTTTAGGCACTGGTTTATGGTTTAAAGGGTCCAGGGTTCAAATCCCCAGCTCTGCAAGTCATGCTTTTTGTGTTGTAAGCTTACTGAATGGTTAAAGGGATTTACACAATCAAATTCTAAATTTGATTTCTGTTGAAAAGTTACATGAATACGAAGATGATCAATGTGATTTATTCTCGCAGTGGATAGAGCATTGACTTGTGGAACGGAAAGGGATAGGTTTGAATCCATCCCAAGGTGACTTGAAATGTTTTTTGTGTTTGCCCTGTATGTCATATGTGATATTTGGGTTGTGCAATGGTTGCCATGTTGGTGCTTGGCCTTGTAAATGCTGCTTGCAGCAATATTTATTCTTCTTCTTCTTCCTTCCAATGGGAATCTATGGCAGCCCACCGAACCGTAGCCCCCATACCAAATTGGGGATCTCTAGGACATACCCTATAGCACAATCACCATGTCAAAAATTCATTTTTGTTTTGTGCGTATCTTTTGAACCATATATCCCAGAAACAAAACTATCTTGCATCTAATTACTCTCCTCCTGATGATTCAAATGGACCCTTCCAGTAAAACTCTGCCTATTATAGTGGTAGCCATCTTGAATTATGTCATTTCTAACTTTTTTGCCACTCTTCCTTGAAATTTTGTCTGATTTGCCCAAATAACAGCTCAAAATAATATCCAGACTGAGCTACTCAGAATGAATACAGAATTTTGTATTTGTATGTTATGTTAACAAAAATGTAACAAGTTCAATGTAAAAGTGTCTCGGGCTCGTTGGACCGATACCCGATACATCTAAAAAATTTCAATATCAGATCAGTGCATCCCTAGTGCCATGTCCACGACTCTAAATGATATACAGATTGCGGTTGTAACGTAGTCCAAATAAAATGACTACCCAACGTACAGCTACCAAGTGACATCTCCCTCAAACATTTCTCACATGCGTTCAGTTGCTCTTCCTTCTCACCTTCATGAATTTGCGTTTCCATTGCTCGGTCTGTACCATCATGTTCTGGTTGGATAGGAGATGTAGACGCAGATGATAATTGTGATAAAGGTTCTTTCTTTCCATCAGGCTCTGTGATCGCATGCTCCGAGCGGGACTTCCTGTCTTTGCGAGTCTCAGAGCGTGATCTCTTACTCCCTTTCATCTTCCCGCTGTACGCATCATCAGAAAGCGACCCGCTCTGTCTTCGTGTTTTCTTTCTGTTCGTGGAGCGCACTCTGCTTCTGTCTTGACTTTTGGCTCTTCTGGATCTTTCTGTGCAAGTGGGTGGGCTTTGGGATCGAGACCATCGTTCTTTCTTATGCAAATATGTACCATTACCCTTTCCTCTGTGGTAATTCCTTCAGGCTGTCTGTCAAATTCAGGCCTTGCCTCTTTATGGTTCTGTCAGTGAGCAAACACTCAGCCAATCAGGGATGAGGAATCTACTTCTAGCATCTTCAATAGTGTCTTCGCAATTGTTGATTTGAGGTGAAAATTGTTTTGTACAGGTCCTTCTCAAAAAATTAGCATATTGTGATAAAGTTCATTATTTTCCATAATGTAATGATAAAAATTAAACTGTCATATATTTTAGATTCATTGCACACCAACTGAAATATTTCAGGTCTTTTATTGTTTTAATACTGATGATTTTGGCATACAGCTCATGAAAACCCAAAATTCCTATCTAAATAAATTAGCATATTTCATCCGACCAATAAAAGAAGTGTTTTTAATACAAAAAAGTCAACCTTCAAATAATTATGTTCAGTTATGCACTCAATACTTGGCCGGAATCCCTTTGCAGAAATGACTGCTTCAATGCGGCGTGGCATGGAGGCAATCAGCCTGTGGCACTGCTGAGGTGTTATGGAGGCCCAGGATGCTTCGATAGCGGCCTTAAGCTCATCCAGTGTGTTGGGTCTTATGTCTCTCAACTTTCTCTTCACAATATCCCACAGATTCTCTATGGGGTTCAGGTCAGGAGAGTTGGCAGGCCAATTGAGCACAGTAATACCATGGTCAGTAAACCATTTACCAGTGGTTTTGGCACTGTGAGCAGGTGCCAGGTGCGTGCTGAAAAGTGAAATCTTCATCTCCATAAAGCTTTTCAGCAGATGGAAGCATGAAGTGCTCCAAAATCTCCTGATAGCTAGCTGCATTGACCCTGCCCTTGATAAAACACAGTGGACCAACACCAGCAGCTGACATGGCACCCCAGACCATCACTGACTGTGGGTACTTGACACTGGACTTCAGGCATTTTGGCATTTCCTTCTCCCCAGTCTTCCTCCAGACTCTGGCACCTTGATTTCGAATGACATGCAAAATTTGCTTTTATCCGAAAAAAGTACTTTGGACCACTGAGCAACAGTCCAGTGCTGCTTCTCTGTAGCCCAGGTCAGGCGCTTCTGCCGCTGTTTCTGGTGCCTGTGCACAGTGGCTCTGGATGTTTCTACTCCAGACTCAGTCCACTGCTTCCGCAGGTCCCCAAGGTCTGGAATCGGGTCCTTCTCCACAATCTTCCTCAGGGTCCGGTCACCTCTTCTCGTTGTGCAGCGTTTTTTGCCACACTTTTCCTTCCCACAGACTTCCCACTGAGGTGCCTTGATACAGCACTCTGGGAACAGCCTATTTGTTCAGAAATGTCTTTCTGTGTCTTACCCTCTTGCTTGAGGGTGTCAATGATGGCCTTCTGGACAGCAGTCAGGTCGGCAGTCTTACCCATGATTGCGGTTTTGAGTAATGAAACAGGCTGGGAGTTTTCAAAAGCCTCAGGAATCTTTTGCAGATGTTTAGAGTTAATTAGTTGATTCAGATGATTAGGTTAATAGCTCGTTTAGAGACCCTTTTCATGATATGCTAATTTTTTGAGATAGGAATTTTGGGTTTTCATGAGCTGTATGCCAAAATCATCAGCATTAAAACAATAAAAGACCTGACATATTTCAGTTGGTGTGCAATGAATCTAAAATATATGAAAGTTTAATTTTTATCATTACATTATGGAAAATAATGAACTTTATCACAATATGCTAATTTTTTGAGAAGGACCTGTATTTGCTTGTGTTGTCAAAAACATTTTTAAAGTGGCTGTTTGGGTCTCAGTTTTGAGTTGGTTCAAGAAAATGTCACTTCTGACTTTTAACACACAGTGCGAGGCAAAACCCCCATCCAAAAACTCATAATTTGAAAAGCATCCCAGTTTTTAATGTTGGCCTTTTTGATACTATTATTGACAAGAAATGAGGAGAGGGCAGAATGGGATTGGATAATGTAAAACACTTAATATGCACACTATAATCAATGAAACTATACTATACTACAACAATAAGTGTTCAACTGAATACCATACCAGACTAAAAACAAATAAAAATGAGGAAAATATTAATCACAGTTAACAGAAGTCAAATACATAATATTGGTATTGCATTGCCATGTTTCTCTAATCACATTTCACAGATTTCTAATATATGGTCGCTACATCAACTCCAGGGTAAAATATTACCAAAAACAAATCAAAACAATAATTTGAAACACAGGATGAAGTCAAGAACAACTATAAACATAAAAACGTAAAATATGGCTGCACTGAGTGACTTGTGTTTCAACTTGTACTATCTGCGCAATTATAGCCATTCGAAAACAACTGATGCTAAAACTAGCTGTGAAACCAGACCTGAACCTACCTCTGACTCCAATCCGCCTCAAATGTTCTATCTTCAACTGAGCCATTGAGTTAGTCAAATCCTGAACCTACAGCAAAAGGAACAGCACACTGTCAGCTCCACCAGGCATCAAAGCTTCATTAAAATACAACTGTTTACGGGCCCCTAATTGAGATCACTGACTGTTATTAAGACCCCACAATTCAAAGATGCTATTAATGAGAGCGAGAACCAGAAGCTGTTTTTGGAATGTTGTTAATGGTAACTCTCAGAGAAAATGCTGAAAACTGAGACTCGAACAAGATTTTTTTTTTTATTGAAGACCACCACAAAATGAAAATTGTCATTATTTATTCATTCCAATGTCACTCCAAACCCATAAGACTTTCTTCCATGGAACACAACAGGTGCATTTTTGTAAGTCTTCACAGTTAGGGTTTACTTGCTATATCATGAAAGCAAAGAGTGACTCCGGTCTGTCAAGCTCGACTCGTACATAGAGCTGCACGATAAATCGTTAAAAGATCGCGATCTCGATTCAGACACCCACGCAATCTCATTAATAATTAGTCATCATTAATGACAACAATTCTGCAATGTATATTAACGTTCCCGTGGCATACCTTTGTAAGGCGTTCAAATTTAAATTTGAAATTCACTTCAAGACACCTTTTTAAATGTTGATCTTTTAACCTTTATATGGCATCTACAAAACATAGCGTTCCTGCAAGAGACCCTGAATAAACTAAAACACACAACACCCAAAGACGTTTGTCCAGCACAGTGGTTTACAAACTGAAGGGATGCAGCCACTATTAGCTAGGAGTGTGATGGAATCTTTGCTCAGTTCAATATATTAATAGTAACTGATGCAAAAAAAAAAAGTTAAAAATAACAAAATGACCAAGATCGGACTAAATTCGCTACCCGGGCAATGTTTGATTGCAGCCGGCTGCTTTCAAATGCTCGCTTGCGTGTGTCTACAGCATTCCTGCACGAGACTCATTAATATACAAGCAGATGGGACAAATTCTTCAAAATGTTAGATCTGTGCGATGTCTAAATGTATATAAACTGTCTGATATAGGCATTCAGTATTAATGTATATCTAATAATCACACAGTAAAGAGTGTTAAATATTTCAGTAGTTTCATTTTGCATTAAATTACTTTTTTAATGTTTTTAAATAATCTTGAATGATTCCTTTAAAGGTTTTTTTTTTCTAACAAGAGAAACATTGAAGGCATCATTGTTTTAATTTAAATTAATTATACATTTTTTTGATTGTATATTTGATTGTATATTTGCCTACCAGTGCAAAACCAAGTTAACATCGAACTGTTAATGAAGCTTTTTTCCACTCATTTGGCTTTTTAATTCACATGCGAGAAACAGGCTAAATCGTTTAAATTTTGTATTTTTTTATCAAGAACTAAAAACAGCAACAACATTTTTAACAGAATGTAACCAACAACCGGAACAAAGTGATTTTCAATTGTTCCGGAGAGAAAACTTATTTGCCATTGTGGATGTCGAATTCTGTGAAATTAAGACCTTTTTAACAACCATGTATAATTACAACATATACAGCTAAACAATAATGAATTATTGTTAGATATGATACATTTATACAGATATGATACATTTATACAGACTTGATGCTGTCTGGTTTTGACTGAGAAGCAGATCTGTAAATAAAATGATATTTAACTGTTAATTAACTGCTTATAATGATTTCTATGTCGATAAATCCACTACACAGGAAAATAATTAACTGCTTATTTGTGTTTATTTTGGTGAGGCAAATTACTTATTTTTCCTCTTACAAGATCTGGCAACACTACAATTGGTATTTCACCCACCCCTGTGCGTTATTAACCATTCTTTTATTTTGTTCTAACCGGTAAACATTTGGAAAGGAGGCTGCAGAACTTTTGAACCAGAATGAAACATTTGAATGCAAAACTTTTCCTTTTTAGTACCCGTTTTTTCCCGTCTGCACTTTTTTTCTCCAAAGGGATTTTTATAATTTTTTTGCAAATAGTAACAAGGTGCTGCTTGGTTTATGATTCATATTCGTTGCGCCCTCTTGTGGATTTATGACATTTTAAATGTATATATTTGAATTACAACTTTATTGCATTTTTGCATAGATTGAAGCAGAGAACATTGTCAGAACATCTTACTATGTTTAATACCCTTATGTCCAGGTTTTGTAAATCACTGAAAAAAGCATTTTTCTTCAGAATCGTGATCTATATTCTAAGCAAAAAAAAAAAAAAGTGATTCTCAATTTATCCAGAAAATAAAGCTCTTAATTCAGATATTGTGGCTACGTCATGAACACCAAATCTCGTTATTTCTCATTGAGACTCAAGTCACCAAATGTCATGACATCATGTCCTAAGAACCAAGGTGAGGTTCTGATGCTATCAATGCCATTATGGATGCCCCAGATTATACGGTTTCAATTTTCACAGTGATTAAAAATATCATATAAAGAATTTAGAATCTACAATTAAAAAACTAGAATTTTTGTATTTACAAATTGCAAAAATATGATATATATATATATACACAATCTAAAATAGTTTTTCGTCAGATTTTGTAAGCCTAAATGTGAAAAACTCTTGTGCCTGGGTCGGTAGTAGAGCTGTTACTATGTTACGGACGGTGTCCGCGTGGTGCTTGGCCAGGTGTTGCAGACTAAACGTTAACTGTCCATTGATGTGAAACTGGGGCTACACACGAACTTGAAAATATATACACACACACAAAAAAGGGACTTTAATTGGCTGTTTGGAAGCATTTAAATGACTGAGGATTACTGAACGTGAAGGATTAACAACATGCAGGCAGACGTCAAAAACTGATGCCATTACACGTTGCGCACCCACATTAATCTTGCAGTTATGCACTCCAAGCACTCTGGTTACATTTAATCGCATCATTCTGCACCTGGGATGCGGTGTTGCGCCCTATATTGCAGCATCTCTTATTACATACTTCTTATTTATTTGTTGTATATTTATCAGTTTTCATATTGTAGGGCTGTGCTTAGCATCCAAAGAAGATCCCTAAAAAAACGCATCCACTAACACATTCAATTGCGATATGATGACTTTTTTCAGTGCTGTTGCATAATAAGAAAATGTGCAAATAATCGTAAAGCAGGTTAACCGCAATTTTTTTCTCGGCCAGTAATCTATCTGTCAAAAATGTTCACCATGGCATCACTAGCCGCCATTATTGTTTTACAGAGTTTATTAATGATTGTATTTCATTTGAGATTTATATAGCTTCAGAAGACTTGGTATATCGTGCAGTGCATTAGTCGAATTGATTAATTTTACTGTGGTTTTATGGAGTTTTTTTTGTCACTATTTGAGCTTGACAGAGTCAATATTCACTTTCTTTACATGGCAAATAAAACATTTTTAAAATTTCTGTGTACCAGGCGGGGTGGGGGGGATTGGGCTGAAAGCGAAGATTCTTCAAATTGGGTGTCTGATTTTGATGTCTGAAAAGACAATGCATTTCCATGTGTATCTCACCTCTCCGTCGGGATAGGAAGCTCTATCTGTATTCTTCACTGACTTCCTGTTTTTCCAGTCTTTGGTTTTCCTCTGTGGTGTCTGCTCCGCTTCGGGTTGTGCAGCAGGCACCTCTACTCTAGAGTGGAATTGGTATTTTCCGCTTTCTGGGTCATAGTAATAGTACATGCCTGTGTTGGCATCATAGTACAGCTGACTGGTCTGGAGAAGAGGAAAAAACACATTAGCACAGGCGATTAGTCAAAATTACACAAATAATGACAAATAAACAGCAGTCAAACGTCCCACGAGAACTTCATCTAGAGATTATATAGATTGTGTAGAAAGAACTTACAGAGTCATAGTAAAATCCAGTACTGTGGTCGTAGTACATGCCGGAACTTTCATCAAACACAAAGTTGGTCTGGTACAACGCCTCCTCGGCTGTTGCTCTGAGCATGTCAGCTACCGAGCCACCTTCTCCAGAGGCCTCCTGACATGAAAACATGGTCACACCTTGAATAAACTGGCCGATAAATATCACTGTTTTAATAATAATTCAGCATTTTTATTATCGTTACTGGATATAAATTGGCTATATTTGTTTTGGCAATACTCTGGATTATTATAGACATAATTTAGACTGTTTATGCTATTGATGTTACGTTTCGAAACCGAAGCCTGTGGCAAAAAAACAACACATTCCACATTGAAGCACTGTATCACAGCTTGATACATTTTTTCAAAAACCAAGTGATCCGTGATGTCCGAAACTTATTTTGGCTGAAAACCACATGACATTTACATTTTATGCATTTGGCGGACGCTTTTATCCAAAGTGACTTACAGAGCCCTTATTACAGGGACAATCCCCCCGGAGCAACTTGGAGTTAAGTGTCTTGCTCAAGGACACCGTGGTGGTGGCTGTGGAGATCGAACCAGCAACCTTGTGATTAACAGTTATGTACTTTATTCCACTACGCCACCACCACCTAATGAAGTCGCATATGCACGGTCCCATGTTAATAAAATGTTACTGCCCAGCCCACAAGCATATTTTTTCCCCAACCTACACGTTCAGTTTTTTATGTTCATTCGTGTATTAATGATTAATTCACTCTCATATGCTGTATTTTGACATTTTATCATAACACTTGAGTCTTGAATAACTGGGTTAATTATAAACACTTAAGTGAACAAAAAAATTGATAATAATTGTTATTGCTTCAACCAAATAACATCGTCATCCACTGAGGCTTACTAGGTGGGCTTAATTTTTTGACCAACAGATGGCAGTTTATTGAACTGTGTACAGAAGCTTCCAGTAATGAACCCATTTTCAATACATTTGCATTTAAAGCCCCATTGCTTCAGAAAGCTTAATTTGGCCATCGCTAGTTTATGCTTCATTTTAGATTATTTGAATATATAATAGGTTGTTTTGGCTGCATGTTGGACAATTTTGACCATTTAATAAAATGGTTGGATTAATTTGGCTACATTCTGATCCGTTTTGGCTATATGTGGGATTATTTTGGACACATGTTTGACTGGTTATGCTATACATTAAATATACATCCAAAATAAACTAACTGTTTGGGCTATATGTTACAATATTTAGACTACTTTGGCTATAGGTTGGACAATTTTTACCATGTTTTAGACAATAGTTTATGCTATATTTTAGATTAGTTTGGACTGTTTTGGCTACATGTTTAATTATTCTGTTGGTTTATTTCAGCCATATATTAGACTGTTTATGCTATTTATTTTGGATGTATATTACACTGTTTTGGCTAGATTTTGGAATGCACTGATGTTATTTCTAATTATGTAACATGACCACAAAATTAATCAATATTCAACACTCTTTATAAAAGTCTATTTTCGAAATCTGCCGAGCAACAGGGTTTTGCAAAATGACTCTTCAATATCAAACACACAACCCATGTCAATAGTCTCATACATAACCGAACACGATTCTAATACCTCTGTTTGCAGGAAATCTCTCAATCCATCTGTCTGCTCTGGATTAGATGGTTCTGTTTTTATGGGATGCAACTCAGTGTGTTCCGATTCTTCTTGAGTTTTCGTGACAACATTCTCCTGCGTTTCTGCTGCTGTCTGCGTTCCAGACTGATAGTATCCGCCATAGTAATAATTATAATAATCTGTTTTCAGAAAAAGACTTTCACATCAATGCTGCAAGTGACCCGAGTCATTAAGCTATAACACAGAAAAAGAAATATACTAACCTGTCTCTGTCCAGGTGTATTCCTCCGTCTGAGTCTCAGCATCCACTTTATCTTTCTCTCTTTTCTTTCTCTCATGGATTTCTGCACTCAGTCTATCAACCTAAATCACAAAAACCAACAGCAACAAACAGAATGCCATCAAGAAACACATCACCATCAACAAGCAAATGTCCTACACCAAGTTTTTCAAGACTTTACACTCCTCATGACATTTCAAGTGAAGCATTGTAGTTACTGGTTCAAGCGTTGAGACCAAAAGGTATAAATGCATAGTTCAACCCAAATTTAAATTAGGTCATCATTTACTCATAGTCATGTTGTTCCAAACCTGCACGGCCTTCTTTTGTGAAACAGTAACATTTATTGCATTCTTTTCCACACAATGAATATGAATGCAGACTAAAGGCCCCGGAGCCAAAAAGAAGTTCGAAACAGCAGAGCACCGGCATACTGTTTGAACATTCAGATCATGGCCACACTGCTGGGGGAGGCATTAAAAGGATGAAGCATTTAAATATGAAGACGCTCAAGACCAGGGACTAAAAATCGTTCAAGGAACGAGAACCAAAAACGAATGAAAGTTTTTGCAGAATGTAACCAAAAACCGGAACAAGTGATTTTCAATTGTTCTGGAGTGAAAACTTTATTTTGAAATGCTGCTAACCGGTTATAACCAGTTCATCTTGTTCCGATAACTTTTTCTTGAAACTAAAAGGCCAAAGATTATATCACAGTACATTATTGGAAATACATCACTTCATGTTGCCCCAAAAAATGTAATGTGCTTTGATCCTGAGGGAATCACACATTTGTGTTTTCAATGACTTTATGCCTCATTCGTAGAATTCACACAAGATTAGTAAAATAAAACCACTCTGTGATTTTAAGTCATATATGCAATATATAATGTGTAATTTGTTATGTTTACAGTTTGCAGCATGCTATATGCAGCCATAATATGTGCAGATTACAATCTGTTATCGGAATTTATGATGACACCGATACTACTCCAAAGAGTGGTGTTAAGCAAGCATATCTTAGATGTGTGAATGGCTTTTGGCTGTAGATGGTGCATGAGTGAAGCAGCACATACATTTTTATGTAGACTCATAAAAAAAATGCATGACATGTTCTTGGAAAATGTTTATGCAAACGATCGTACAGATGTAGGTAAATTTGCACTACCTCGCTAATAACTGCTTGCCAGTGTGTACATGTTGACTGATCTTAACTGAATGAATGGGAATTAGCTGTCAGTATCAAAGTAGGTGGAGCTCCAGGTCACACCTAACAATGACGTGGCAGTAAATATGCCTTTAGTAGCCAGCAAGAAGTTTTTCTGATAGTTTGTCCCAGTGAGCATTACAAACTCAAAAACACTTTCTTTTTGGCCACATTTTTTTCAAAATGACATCATCCATTCATTCTTCGATTTCGTAGGAAATGTGCAGGGGTCTCAAGGCTATCTTTCCCTACAATTCTGCCTAACATCATTTTTCGTGCTCCACTGAAGAAAGAAATTCTTTGGAAAAACATCAGATTAACTAAATGATGATCGAGTTTCCTTTTTTGGCTGAACTACCCAGTATATTAGAGCTACTAATACAACTTACTCCTGGAGTCGCAAGTTCAAATCCAGGGCGTGCTTAGTAACTCCAGCCAATTCTCCTATGCAACCAAATTGGCCCAGTTGCTAGGGAGGGTAGAGTCACATGGAATAACCTCCTCGTGATCGCTATAATGTGCGGTTTTTGCTCTCGGTGGGGCGCGTGGTGAGTTGTGTATGGATGAAGTGGAGAATAACATGGGCCTCCACACACGCTACGTCTCTGCGGTAACGCACTCAACATGCCACGTGATAAGATGCACGGATTGACGGACTCAAATGCGGAGGCAACTGAGATTCGTACTCCGCCACCCGGATTGAGGTGAGTCACTATGCCACCACATTGGAGCACATTGGGAATTGAGCATACCAAATTTGGGGGATAATAAAAAAAACTCCTTTGAACTACTACCCCTTTAACAGGAACAGAGTAAGATTGTGAACTGGCTCCAGCAAAGGAATATGCCAGCACAAACTGAAGCTCACCTGCTGTCTGAGCTCTTTATTGTAGCTATCTGTTGTCTTCTGCAGTCGTTCGCTTTGGCTGAGCTGTTTCTGTAACTTCTGAAGTTCATCCTTACATGTATTCAGTTCCTGTTGCAGTGCCTCTGCTTGCGATCTCAATGAGAAAAGCTCTTCTTCCAAACACAGATCATTGGGTTCAGGGTCTGGCCTATCCTCCGCAGCCATCACTGGGTATGTTCTGTTAGAAATATGTACATCAGAAAAATAAAGAATAACAGACAGCGATTACACAGAGAAAGCGTCACATTATCCAAGAAGTCGAACCAATCAGAGAGCAGCACAATGATGAATATGCATCTTATGCAAATGATGTGCTAACCATCACTACTAACAGAAACTAGCCATCACAATTACCTTAATCTGCGAATTGCAATCACATAAACGAACATAAACCAGATTATTTAAAATATGTTTATATTAATGCACATTTGTCACCCGTACTCCTCACCGATTTAAAGCACCCGTTTTCTCTGCCCTTTATAACGGTCCCCACGCGCGCGTCAATCTGTAAATCAAAGGTAAACATCTTATGACTACTGTGCATTGGACACATATTCGTGTAGATGTTTGTGTGATCGTAAAGTACGTTACAGGGAGCAAACTCGACGAACTTTAATCCTACTTCAACTTTCACGTTGAAACGTCATGGCGTACGCGTAGCTCATGCGTCATCTTCTTCTTCTTCTCGTTTTATGGCCGTTCACTCCTTTGGAGTATTACCGCCACCTACTGTATACTTTGCGCACATGAGTAATGGATCTGATTTAAAAAAAAAAAAAAAAAAACTTTTACCATCCCAGAGTATCAGAGCCCGAGCTTCAGCTGACGCTGCGTGTTCAGCTCCTCCAGCTTCCACACTGAGCTCCTCAATCTCCAGGATGATCTGAGCTTGCTCTTCCTCCTCAGGCTCTAGATCCTGTGATCTAGACCTGTAAGCTCTAAAAATGTTATCACGTCCTTAAACCTCTGTCTATCACTCAAACCCTTTCCCAAAAGGTCCATGATACTCACTGGCCTGTTCTTTATATTACTAAAAAGACCACTACGCTGTTCTTCATATTTACTACAGTTAAAAAACACATGTTCTACTGTTTCAATAATACCACATTCATCACACATACCATTTCCATGCTTTCCCATTAATGCCAGTGTTGATTTTAACCCTGTATGACCCATCCTTAGTCTAGAAGTCATTACCTCTTCCTTTCTATGTCTTCCATAGCACGATTCTTTTTCCCTACTGATTTTACAATACTATAATACCACCTACCTGTACTGCTACTTTCCCATCTTTGTTGCCATAATCTTATTATTTCTCTATTAATTATTGATCTAACTTCATTTCTTCCTAAAGGTATCTTAATATCTACCAAGTCTTTCCTTAACGCTTCTTTTGCTAATTTATCCGCAATTTCATTTCCTACTATCCCAATATGTGCCGGCACCCAACAAAAGTATACAATTATACCCTCTATGTTCAGCCTATATAATAATGTATAAATTTCTACTATCAGGTCTTCTCTGTCAGTTTTTGTTGACAATATACTTTTAAGTGCTGATGCAGAATCTGAGCAAATTACAGTCAGCCATCCTATTTGGCTTAGTCTGCTCTAACCACTGCAGTCCTACTATTACAGCTGTTAGTTCTGCTGAATATACAGACATTTTATCACTCAACCTTAAACTTATTTTTGTCTCAAATTTTGAAATATATACTCCTACTCCAACTTTTTGTTCGACTGGGTCTTTAGATCCATCTGTATAGATCTGTATACAAGAATAAAAATGTTCTCTCATAAAACCATTGATTTCATTAACTATTAGTATATCTTCCTTCTGCTTTCTCCCGATCCTCCAGCAATCTCATTTCAACATTAGGTTCAGGAATATTCCACACTGATACCCCTTTTAATGGCATATTGGGACAAATAACTACATTTTCCAGACCACATTCCTTAACCCATTGTTTATACTTCCATCCAAAACTATTCCCATTATTCTTCTTATATTCCCAACAGTCATTTAAAATTGCTCGTGTACAATGACTCTTATTACAACCCTGCAAATTAACCCAGTACATCATTGTAAGCTTTTCCCTTCTTAAATCTAGTGGCATCTCCCCCATTTCAACCCTGATGACATCTAGAGGGGTTGATCTTATTGCTCCACAACAGATTCTAAGTGCCCTAGCCTGTACGTTGTCCAACTTCTTTAGCTCTGATTTTGCTGCACCACCATACACTGCACACCCATAATCTAAACTAGACCGTATTAAGGCTTGATATACATGTAGTAGTGCGCTTTTCCTTGCTCCCCACTCATATTTGGCTATTGAAGTCATGCAATTTATTACTCTTTTGCACTTGTTCTCAATTTTCTTAATATGTCTATTCCATGTTAATTTTCCATCAAATATTAGTCCAAGGTATTTAAATTCTGTCACTCTTTCTAATAATTGACCATATAATTCCAAAGTCAATTGTTCCATTTTTCTTTTCTTAGTAAAAACCATATATTGGGTCTTTAATACTGAAAATTTTAGACCCCATTCCACTGACCACCTTTCAACTTCGTTTATTGATTCTTGTATTCCTTTGATTACATTCCCTAAGTTCCTACCTCTTTTCCACACTGCACCATCATCTGCATACAGTGCCTTCCCTATACTTGGTTTAACTCTTTCATAAATATCATTAATCATTATGTTAAATAAAATTGGACTGATTACACTTCCTTGAGGAGTCCCATTTAGAATATCATGCATTGTTGAGATTTCTTCCCCTATCCTAACCTGAAATGTACGTTTAAACAAGAAATCCAATATCCAGTTGTACATTCTCCCCCCTACTCCGATTTTATCTAGCTTAATTAATAGTCCCTCCCTCCATAAAGTGTCATATGCCTTTTCAATATCGAAGAAAACAGCAACAAGAAATTCTTTCATTGTTAAAGCTTTTTAACCTCACTTTCGAATAATAACAAAGCATCCATTGTAGATCTTTTCCTCCTAAACCCACTTTGGGCTGATGACAAAATCTCATTTTTCTCCAAAAAATAATTTAATCTTCTTACTATCATTTTTTCCATCACCTTACATAATGTAGATGTAAGAGCAATTGGCCTATAACTACTAGATTTTGTAGCATCTTTACCTGGTTTTGCTACTGGTATCACTATTGCATTTTTCCACTCTTTGGGTAAGGTGCCTTCACTGCATATCTGGTTATATACATCCAGTATTACTTTAATGGCTACATCCGGTAAGTTTTTTAACATACTATAGCTTATCATGTCTCTCCCTGGTGTTGTATCCTTTGAATTACTAATAGCAATTTTTAGCTCAAAGAGATTAAAATCATCATCCATGTTACTATCAATTTCTTGTTTTTTCTTACAAACATTCTCATACATTTTATTTAACTCTTGTCTTCTTTTTAAAAACACATCACTCAAGTTTTCAATACTATGGCAAATGTTTTGGCCAATATTTCTATCTTTTCTTTATCCGTTCTGGCCACCTTTCCATCTTCCTCAATTACAGGAACTTGTTTGTGAGTATTAATACCATTCATTTTCCTTACCATTCTCCATACCACATGCATTCCAGTCTCTCTCCCAATTGTGTTACAGAACTCCTGCCATGCTTTCCTCTTTGCACTTTTAATTACCCTTCTTGCAGCTGCCCTTTTTTTCTGATAATCTATTACTGTATCTTGAGTTATTAACCTTTTTAAAACCCGGAATGCCTTATTCCTTTCTTTAATTGCCATGGTGCATTCTTCAGACCACCATGGAACATTTTTCTTTCTTTTTTCCATTGCCTCTTATTAATGGAATAGATAGGTTCGCTGCTAAAATAATTTCACTTACTACTTTTTTATATCTCTCCTCAATACTCCCTTCCATCTTCATATTTTTGAAATTTTCTTCACACAACACACAAAACTCCTCCCATTTTGCCTGTTTAAATCCCCACCTTGCACACTGGTTAAAGGGGTCATGACATGAGAAACCAAATTTGCCTTGATCTTTTGGTATATAAGAGGTCTTTGTATCATTAAAACGTCCTGCAAGTTTAATATTTTAAGACGTCCTCCCCATTCTAAACGAATCATTTATTTAATCAAGCTCAAAATACAGCTCGTTCTGGATTCATGGTTAGAAGTGACGTGTCGGTTAGAAGTGACGTAACAGCGTTTGCATATGACCGCCTCCAGCACAAGATAACTACGCTTTAAGCGCAAGACAACTACGCTCATTTCAGTATCGCCGTCGCCTCACAAGTGTTCAGTCGATGGACAGCGAGCTCTGACAGAGACTACTTGTGCACAGGAAAATTACGATGCCACACAGATGTGCTGTTCCTGGCTGTGGTCAAACAAAACCTCTGAATAAGCTGCCGAAAGATCCAGGCGTCAGGGAAAAATGGATGCAGTTTATTTTTTGCGGACGTCCCAGTCACGGCAGTGTTAACTTAAGTGTTTGTTCTGTACATTTTAAGGATGACTGTTTTGAGAACAAATCTCAATATGATGCTTTCTTTGCCAGAAAACTGTTGCTCAAAGATAAGTCCGTGCCGACTATTCTGGGAACAACGACGACGCATAAACTGTAAGTAGGCCTAATCTATTTTAAACTTTAAACTACTTTTTAAAGCGCAATTTCATTCATTATGAATAATCACAGTGTTTTTACTTAGTTTACTTGCATATTGTTCTGGCTGGGGCGTCAATAATTGATACATAGGCACTGACGTTAGCCAATCATAACAGTGGGCGTTAACACTGAAGTCTTAAATGGAAAACGCCCCCAAAACAGACTGTTTGAATCAGAGGATGAGAAACAGGGTGGGAAAAGGTCATAAATCACTAGATTTTAAAAGTTTTTCTTAAAAAAAAAATATATTAATACTATAATTGCACCTAAGGGAACATAATAATACAATAAAAAAAAACATGTCATGACCCCTTTAAAACTTTGCTTTTGTACTGCACTCTGAATCTCACAGACTATAGGCCAGTGATCACTGCCCAAATTATCCTCTTGTACGCTCCAAGTGCACTTACCTGCTAATGCAGCTGATGTTACTGTGAGATCCAAACATGACAAGCCGCCTTTAACGATATCCATTCTTGTTGATTTCCCATCATTCAAACATACTAATGAGTGTTCTTCTATAAATTCTTCTACAACTAACCCATTATTGTCTGTACTCTTACTACCCCATAGACCATTATGTGCATTAAAATCCCCACATATAATGACTTTACCCTGTGACTCACCCATCACATCTTCTAGAATACTATTATTTATTTCTTTGCATGGGTTATAAAAGTTTGAAATTCTAATTCCTTCATATCTCCCCGTTACTTCTATACTTACACATTCTACATTATTACTTGTGTTTATTCTCTTATATATTATATTTTCTTTAATAAATGTTGCACACCCGCCCCCTCTTCCAGTTACTCTGTCTTTCCTCTCTACTACATATCCATTGATCTTAAAGTCCAAAGAATTGTTTAACCATGTCTCTTGAATGCACATGATGTCTGGTGTCTTTTCCATTTCTGATATATGTTTTTTAAATTCTTGACCATTTGCTATTAAACTCCTAGCATTCCAATGTAGTAGTAGGAAAGACATCGTCCAGCTAAGGTTTATTACTCTGAGTCATACCCATGGCAGCAGTTCCTTCCTCCGCTTTCAAAATCCCATGCACCTCCTCTGCTGAAACTCCTGTTAACTTGAGAAATTTATTAGCACATCCTACGATAATCCTTAATTTATCAGATCGCTTTTCCACTTGTGAAGTGCCATTCACCACCGCACAAATGAATGCCACAAAGTCAATTTTGTTTACTGTGATATGCAGATCTGGCTCATTCCTCTCGTGATTCACTTCTCTCTGAGAATAGGATTCCATCCTTTTCCTGGCACATTATTTACCTTCGGTTCAGCTTTACTTTTGTCTTTTACCTTACGCATAGCTTCTGCATATGTTAAATTTTGCACAGTTTTTATTTTTTGAACTTCGCGGGCTTCTTGTTGTACAGGACATCCTGCGTATGCTGCGCTATGTCCACCGCCACAGTTACAGCATTTAATCACTATGCCCTCCTCACACTTGCCATATTCATGTTCCCCCACACTTTACACACCGCATTCTCCCTTTACAAGAATTTGCAGTATGTCCCATCCGTTGGCACTTGAAGCATCTCAAAGGTGGAGGTATGAACTCTCGCACCAAGAAGCTAACAAATCCTAGCTTCACTCTTGTGGGCAAATTACTCCCTTCAAACAGAATCATCACACTCAGACTTTCACACCTTTTGTTGTCTTTCCACATCTGCAGTCTTCTAGTAGAGATAACTGTGCCTCCACTTAGATTTCCTTTAATATCATCCACACTTACATTAAGAGGTACTCCTGAGATAACCCCTCTGACTCCATTACCTATTTCTGTGCATGATATCTTTCCTCCTGCCAGCGTTTTCATTTTCAGAATTTTTTGTTTTTGCTTTTCATCCTTACATTTAATCATTATTCTTCCATTATTTAGACAAGCTACAGCTTTCACAACTCCTATCTCTTTCTCAATTGCTTTTGATAATTTAACAGGATGAGTTTGTTGTTCTGACTGCTTAGCAAAAGTAATTAGGACCTTGATTTCTCTTTCCTCTTCTTTATCAGCTTCACTTCTCGTTTGTTTTACTTTATTAATTGCTCGTTCACAATCAGATCCATCACCCATGCTGCTCTTTTTCTTCCTTTTATTATACCTTACTTCTTGATAATCCATTTCTTGTTCATTATCGTCATCCGATGTTTCTCCCCACACTTTCCTCCCTTCCGCCGCCATTCTTCCTCAAAAAAAACCAGCTCAAGTCTCTTCTTGCTTCTCTCGACCGCCGATCAGTTTGAATTCAGACGCTGCGTCTCCTTTTAAGATAGCTAAATCAACTTCTGCGATCAAACGATTAGCACATGGAAGTTACTGGCGGCGTCCATCTTGGCACCGAGCAGCTCATGCGTCACTTCCGCTTATTGTGCTTAAAGCACCACAGTACCCCTAGTGTAGACTTCTGCTCACTGCAGTGCAATTTAATTTGCCATAGTACCAGTGGGGGTGTGCAGCCACAAGTGTATGGAGCCAGAAATACGACAAAACCATTTGAATTAGAATTGTAGAGTTTTGAATTTGAATTATAAGTGTGATTTCGCAAAATTTAGTATTACGTGGTATTTAAAATAGGTTTGAATGTTTTAAACACAAATCCTGGACATTTCATATTTAACCAAATTGAATATATTTCTTATGGCACAATTTTATAAATATGTATTTTGAAACAGCACATTTTTTGTTCTGAATTCTTACACTGTAAATATCCCGTTTTAAAAAATACAGCTTCAAGATTTCAAGATGAAGAAGTAATTCAGAAAACCAAATTCAATATTCTCAGAAATGTCATCACAATGAAATTCAGAATGTACAGAAAGTGGGTCAGAGATCAACTTCCGTGTTCCTCAATTTACACAATTCTAATTCAAACAGTTTTGTCATATTTCTGGCTCCATACAAGTGACAACCTTTGTTTATTACCTAAATTATGAAGGCAGATGCATTTATATATTTATTTATGTTTGATAATGAAAACACTTGTTTATCATGACAAGAAAAAAATATCTGTATATATATCAAGAAAGGAATTGTAAATCTGTAATATGTAAATCATAAAAAAAGAAAAAATACATGTCTAATCTCCTTGGACCAATGCATTTATTTGTTTACACATGTTCCAAATTCAATGGAACATCCAGGTCATTATTTAGTTAAAATTTGTATTGAACTTTCTGAATATTCATACAATTACAAGACTTTCACATATATTTCAACACAAACAGTATTAATAGAAACTAAAACAGATTAAAAGTGCATCACAAACATATACAATTCATTAAGAAATGACACGTTTTCCTGGCTTTCAAAGTAAATAAAATGGGCTGTTTGGAACTGATCCACTTGAATATAATATTATTATAATAAAAAAGGCATTTACTAAAGAGTTTGTAATTTTGTGTGGAATTTTTTTTTAAAGAAAAATATTATATGAAATCCCCAACTTCCTTCCTTTTATTATGCAAGTGAAATAACAGTTTTTTTTTTTGTTTGTTGTTGTTTTGTTTATTTCTTTGATTTGATTTTGGGCAGCAGAGGGCAGCACAAGCATGAAAAATTAAACAGCATCTTCATAGTTTCATCTTTTCATAGATGTTTAAAAAACGTTTAGCAAACTGCATTTTAAATATTACAACTTTCATTGGTAGAAAGTTCTGTATAACACCGGTAAAAGCTAAACTGTTTGTGACATCCATCATGAAGCACTTTTAATCAGGATATGAGGCTAAATTAATGCTAACACCTGTGTCAGGCTCCCAAGTCAAAAGGATGAGACTAGAGGTGTATTTAATATGAAATAAGTTTAAAGGGCCGTAAATGAGAAAGGGATGGCATGTGTTGGGGGGTGATTAACTACACCTTGCTCCCCTTCACACTACTTGTCAATTAGCTTACTTGCCTTAAGCTTAAGCTAATTGACATTTGCATCAAGAGCCAACAAGGGTTTAACGTAAGTATTGACACACACACACAAGTAAGTGCATAAACACACACTGATGTGCATCCTTCATTGTGTAACAAGACTATAAACTTTATCCAAACATGACAGAAACTTTGGATGAATGTCATATAGATGAAGGGTTAATTTAATTACTACACTACAGTTGACTTAATTAAGTTGACAGTGTGAGAACTTGTCATCGGGGTGACAACAGATACACTCACACAAGCGAGCGACAAGCGTACACACATCTGTGACATGATGTGTTAATCACATGACCTGCCAGAGACCCCTGATAAAACAGTGGAATTCTGACAAGCAGAACTGTGAAACCATCACACTGTCTTTACCGACAAAATATTAGCAGTTTTAAAAAAATGTTATGTATTTTTTGTAGTCAAAAATAATCATCTACTAACATGTAAATGTAATTAGTGGTACTCGCTAATTATTAAACTTTTGCATGTAACTCATATACCTCAAATCACGCAACTTGTTGAGGAGTACCAGGTCAAATCTAGGGACCAGAATATCGTAGAGACTGGTGAATGGGATTTTACTAGAACCTTAGACGTTGCTTTGACTTTGTGATTGCTACCACAAAACTAGAGTGAATGGATACATTAGAAACCTGGTATTGTTGCAAAAATGATTTCAAAGTCAACAGTGCCATTTGAAAGCTAGAAGAGAATGTTCTCGATATTTTTGCATCGAGTCAAAGGTCAAAAGGCCAATGCCTAATTCATCAGTCTGACATTCTATGTTTGCTCACCCATGCTTTTTTATTGACAATGACAGAGACAGTTCCCCTTTGAGAAACATGGGATTAGGTGTCTTGCTCACAATAATGGGGCACAATAATGCTGATAAGGCAGTTCCCCTTCGAGTCCACACTTTGGTGATGTAATACCCAGTCTTGTGGAGTAGCTAACTAAAATTAAACAGAACTAGTAACTATAGTTCAACCAAAAATTAACATTCTCTATTGATTTACACACCCACATGCCATCCCAGATGTGTATGACTTTCTTTCTTCTGCAGAACACGAACAAAGATTTTTAGAAAAATATCTCAGCTCTGTAGGTCCACACAATACAAGTGAATGGTGACCAAAATTTGAAACTCCAAAAACCCACATAAAGGCTGCATAAAAGTAATCCATAAGACTCCAGTGGTTTAGTCCATGGCTTCTAAAGTGATTCAGTTGATTTTGGGTGACAACAGACCAAAACATAACTCCTTTTTCTCTATAAATCGTGACATCAGCAGTCTGCTTGGCGATCATGATTTCAAGCTCGATTACAGTTCCTAGCTCCATCTAGCATACTGCGCATGTATCAAATGCTAGGAACTGCTAGGATTTTTTTTTTTTTAGCAAATTCAGTGAATAGTTAATCCTCAAATGTGCTCATTGTATCAACTATTAATAAATCTCAGCATCTAATGTTTTGATCTGAACATATTCACTGTAATACATTAGGTTTCTCTATCAAATCGATGATTGAAAAAAGACAAAATCAGATGCATCAGAGATAAACAGAGGATATTTCAATTTTCATTCTTGCATGTTCCACCCCGATCTCCCATTTCAATTGCAATGAGAATTCAATCAGTGTTTGTTTGTGCATGGAATTGCTGCTCATTGTAGCATCATCAATTACAGAGATTCCTGTTGTGCTCTCGGAATCAGGATTCAAAATGCTAATGCCTAGTTTGATGATTTCAGCGCGCTGGGGCTTATACAGGGAAATGTGTTTGCGCGAGACCGTGTGAGTGTGTTTGGTATGAGACTGTAGCATCAGTTTGCAGTAGATTAGAGAGAGAAACTACGTGAATGGGTTTGTTATCTTTTAGGAGTAGGATAAGTCTGTTTTAGAATTTGCTTTATTTAAAAAAAAAAATTCTACATTGTGTTCCTCTTTAGATATCTAGGTAAATCTGAGTGTGAGTTTGTGTGTATGTCAGAAAAGTATGTTTATTTTGCCTTGTCCTAGAGCCAAGCATATCATGCTTATGTGTGTGTAGTATCATACACACAGGGGACGGCTCTGCAGGACTTGCATTGTGATGACATGGAATTGTGCGTAACAACAACGTCATCCTGGCGAAAACCAGCTCTCAAAATGACAAAGCACATAGATAATATCAAACCAAAGCAGCTCATATCCCCCGCTATCAGCACTTACATCAGTACATTTTTCAATACCTTTTTATTTCCAAGTATTGTAGAGGCCTATCAAGTTTTCATGAATTGAATTTGAGCAATAAATAAAAAATATCAATATTAAACATTATTGCTCAAATGTTGCTTTATCAAAGCTCCAGAGACTTAATGGAGATGCCAGTTATGTCTTATTTAAATATTAACTTTGCTTCTGATGTATCTCCTCCTTGGAAAAAAAAAATCAATAAAAAGACACAAGTTAAAACAGACACAAATGAGACAAGTGTAAGCATATATAGCTATAAAATGAATGTTGATAGCACCGATCAGATCATTTGATGTTGAACGATTGTCATGAGAAATGTTTAAATTCATATTCTGACTTTTGATTACAGATTGGCAAATATGAGCACAATCTGATATATTGTTGAGATCTTTTCTGAAATTCTAGAGGAGACACATGTGAAATTACAGGGGTCTTTTCATCAGGACAAAAAACTGAGAAGTCAGAGAATTAAAGGAATACACATCTGGGATGGCATGAGCGTGAGTAAATCACGAGAGAATTTTCATCTCTTATACTGCAGCATTTGAGCCAAAACTTGAGCGGGGGATGCTCGCTGTCATTTACCGCATATCGTGCCGGCATTTGCTGGTCCTTACTGCCCATTTGGCCCGTTTAGCGACTGACCCATTGGCCCGCTCAGTTCTCCCGATGGCCAGAACGCCCCTGATCGGCCCCAAAGTGTGTTGGCCCACCGGGAAAATGCCCGGTATGCCAGATTACCAGCCCTGGCCTCGCTGTAACAGCAAGATTTACATTTCTAAGAAAAAGTGAGTGGTGCTAGCCCATGCAATCCTCGCTGCCACAATGCTAGGGTGTTGTAGGTGTTTGCCAGGGTGTTGCGATGCGGTTGCTAGGGTGTTCTGAGTGTTACCCGGGCATTGCTAAGTGTTTGCTATTAGCCAAATTCCAATGATGATCTGGTAAATGAAAGGTCAAATGAAAGTCTATGGGATTTTTTCATTCCTTTTTAATGGAAAGTCTTGTGTCTTTCATCCCTGTAGCACAAACTAAAGTTTAATAGTTGGAGTTTGTGGTTTGCTTCTAAAAAGTATGATCAAAAAGTAATAGTATAAAACTAATATGTCAAATAGCACCTCATACACATGTAACATACTTAAAAAAAAAGTAATAAAGCTCACATTTCTCAAAGAACGACACTGAATATATGACTCTGACATGTTCTGTTGAGGAGGGATCCTAAATCTAAGAATGTCCAGCATTCACAACCCTTCTGCTACATCAGACAGGAAGAGCACACAGGCTGATAGATGCAGCAGATGAAGAGCCAGAGGGCGAAGAGGCTACAGCCAGAATCAAGCCTCAATATTATATAGGATCTAAATTTAGAGACCCCATTACAGTGTGTTTTTAGACACACACACACACACCACACACTGTCTCATTACTTTGTTTGCGTCTGTGCTTTTGAACTTACACTCTGCATTACAACAACCTGTCGGTCTCTTTTGGCTGATTGCCTGTCTGGTCTCATTTTTTCCTCTTTCTTTTGTCAGTGTTTTATCATTTTCTGCCCTATGGCTGTTTATGCCATTTGTGTTGGTAAGATGTCAAAACTGTCACTCTAAATGAAGTGTCTTGCTGTAGGGAAGCCCGAGGCTGATGGTCTGTTTGATGTATGCGCTGTTGATTTATTATCAAATGCCACATTGAAGTCAATCAATGAGGTATTTCCTCAACAACTAACCCCTGGCACACAGCGCTCTTGGGTGCTAAAACCCCAAAATTAACCCCAAGATTTATTTTTAGGGTCTAATACTAGATTTCTTTAAGATTTGTTAATGTCTTTGCAAATGCTTTCTCAGTTCTCAGTTATGTTTCTTTGAAGAACCAACTTTGTCACAGCTGTTTCTTCTAAAATGCCTTAGGAGAAATAAAAGGCAGCACTAAGATAAAAATCTGCCATTAGATTTTTGGTCTAGCTGGATGAGAAAGTCCTCTGATACTCAATGATGTTATTGGCAGGTTTGGGGAGTGTCTAACAAAATGTACTGATGCTACTAAAGAGTAGCTTAATTTTAATTGAACTACTTCAAATGATGAGACTATAGTTTGGGAGGCTACCGATTCTAAGTAACTCCCCAACACTGGTTGTCTGTCCTAGTATAGTTATAGACAACACTAGCTAGCCGGTTTGAGTTTTTGTTATTTTCTAATTTCACATGGTATTAGCATTATCCCACTCACCGGCCCATTACATTGCTGCTACCTAGTTCAAGGCCAGTGGTTTTTGGAGCCATCAGCAACCAATTTTTCTTGGTTTCTTGTCTTGGTACATCTATTCTCTGGTAGATATGGGTCCAAATTGAGGAGCAATGGCCAAATGTTGGTGGAAAAGGGACAAAAGACAATTCGAGGAATATAATAATTTGTACTGAGTCTGTTTGGCAGTTCGTTTGGAAATAAACATCTCTACAGTTCCTGTAGATGAAGCCCTATTTATCTTTTTTGCAACAAATGTCTATGAGCATCCTACTTCGGGTCATGTCAATGTTTCATGCAAGCTTGACTTCTGAAATTGATTTGAAAAATATTGTAAATAAATCAGCATATGTAAATGTAAACAGCATAGTTTAAAGTAATACATGTTTCAATTTGCTAACATATTTACACATACACATTAATACACAATATCTCCTCATTCCTCATACATTTTGTCTATACTTTCTATAGTTTGAAAACATGTTATAAATAAATTAAAAACATGTAAAAATTATGTTTTGTCATATGGATACACTGGTGTTCCAAGTTCTAATATTAGTTAATGTACACTTTGATTTCTCATCAATCGATCTGGCAGCAGGTCGTGTGATTGCAGCTTCTTTTGAAGAGTGATCATTGAATTTGTTCCTTACATGTAACAGCGGTACAGAGGAGATGTCCTATGAGACAGCTCAACAGCTGAATGGCCAGATGCATGTTTTATTGATGGCCCTGTGATTCAATCTGGCTCCCAAATATGTTTGTCATCTGGGACCAAAAAAATTGTCTTTTGAGCAGTGTCAAATCGACTTCATCAGTAACTAGGAAGATGCGTATCCATGACCCATACATCTTGGGGAATTTCAGATAAATATAAAAGAGAATGCACTGCTGACTCTTCAGACATAAACATTCTTAAATGTTGCCGCAAACACATAAAAGTAAAAAGTGAAGCGCTGATGTATTAGAGGGCTGAGTGGACACTTTTTCATTAACCACAGTATAAAGCCTATTACTGTTACGTCTCTGCAGATCAAATGTTTAATTCTTTTATTTCGTCTCTTGTCTCATTACATCACTTTGACTCACTTCTTCTCATCTCCTCTCAGCATGTCTCACCTCACCTCCTCTCCTCTCAAACCTTTACCTCGTCTCTTCCTCTTCCTCTGCTCTATTCATGGGATGTCCTTTGTTGGATAAATTATTCATATAAAATAAATTGTTGTTTTTAGTCTAAAAACGCAAAAAGTGTTCTCTTAGGGTTAGGTTTGTACGTGACCACAGAGTGCCTAAAAAAATTAGCAAAGCAAACAAAAGCTAAAAACAAAACAAAAAAACTACTAATCACAGTACAACAATGATAAGGCACTGCATAACAGAACAGCCACAACACAAAGGAAATAAGCCCCAACACACAAACATTAAGACACAACACAATGAGTATAAGCCACAACACAATGAGTATAAGCCACAACACAACAAAATTAAGACACAACACAATGAGTATAAGACACAACACAATGAGTATAAGACACAACACAACAAAATTAAGACACAACACAATGAGTATAAGACACAACACAACAAAATTAAGACACAACACAATGAGTATAAGACACAACACAATGAGTATAAGCCACAACACAACAAAATTAAGACACAACACAACAAAATTAAGACACAACACAATGAATATAAGCCAAGACACAACAAAATTAAGACACAACACAATGAGTATAAGACACAACACAATGAGTATAAGCCACAACACAACAAAATTAAGACACAACACAATGAGTATAAGCCACAACAGAACAACATTAAGACACAACACAATGGGTATACAACAAAATTAAGACACAACACAATGAGTATAAGCCACAACACAACAAAATTAAGACACAACACAATGAGTATAAGCCACAACACAACAAAATTAAGACACAACACAATGAGTATAAGACACAACACAATGAATATAAGCCACAACACAATGAATATAAGCCACAACACAACAAAATTAAGACACAACACAATGAGTATAAGCCACAACACAACAAAATTAAGACACAACACAATGAATATAAGTCACAACACAATGAGTATAAGCCACAACAGAACAACATTAAGACACAACACAATGGGTATACAACAAAATTAAGACACAACACAATGAGTATAAGCCACAACACAACAAAATTAAGACACAACACAATGAGTATAAGCCACAACACAATGAGTATAAGCCACAACACAATGAGTATAAGCCACAACACAACAAAATTAAGACACAACACAATGAGTATAAGTCACAACACAATGACTATAAGCCACAACACAATGAGTATAAGCCACAACACAACAAAATTAAGACACAACACAATGAATATAAGCCACAACACAACAAAATTAAGACACAACACAATGAGTATAAGCCACAACACAACAAAATTAAGACACAACACAATGAGTATAAGACACAAAACAATGAGTATAAGCCACAACACAACAAAATTAAGACACAACACAATGAGTATAAGCCAAGACACAACAAAATTAAGACACAACACAATGAGTATAAGCCACAACACAACAAAATTAAGACACAACACAATGAGTATAAGACACAACACAATGAGTATAAGACACAACACAATGAGTATAAGCCACAACACAACAAAATTAAGACACAACTGTTATGGTTACCCTGTCTTGTTTCACTGTTGCCCTCTTGTTTTCCATCTTGTCACTTTTGCACTTCTTAGTTTTCACTTTAGTCCCTTATGTAACTCCATAGTCCTCTGTTAGCGGTCGTGTTCCCTGTTATTGTTTTCACCTGCCCTCATTAGTTTGCCGTTTGCTTCTGTTAATCACCTTATTATCTTGTTTGAGTTCTGTTCGTTCATTGGCCCCTTTTTCCCTTGTTTGTGTATTTATAGCCCGTGTCTTTGTTCAGTCTTTGTCGATCGTTGTTTGATGTCAACCCGGTGTGTGTTTCCTCCTCGAGTCCCGTTTTGCTCACGTCGTGTGTAGTTTACTATTTTATGTTTAATTTCCCCATCGTGGGTTGTTCCTTTGTGTTTTCCTGTTTTGGTTCGTCTAATAAAGTTCAAGATGCGTTTGGATCCGCATTTCCTCTTCTGCCTGGTTACTCAAGCATAACAACAACACAATGAGTATAAGCCACAACACAACAAAATTAAGACAACACAATGGGTATACAACACAACGAGTATAAGCCACAACACAATGAGTATAAGCCACAACACAACAAAATTAAGACACAACACGAGTATAAGACACACAATGAGTATAAGCCACAACACAATGAGTATAAGCCACAACACAACAAAATTAAGACACAACACAATGAGTATAAGACACAACACAATGAGTATAAGCCACAACACAACAAAATTAAGACACAACACAATGAGTATAAGACACAACACAACAAAATTAAGACACAACACAATGAATATAAGACACAACACAATGAGTATAAGCCACAACAAAATTAAGACACAACACAATGAGTATAAGACACAACACAATGAATATAAGCCACAACACAACAAAATTAAGACACAACACAATGAGTATAAGCCACAACACAACAAAATTAAGACACAACACAATGAATATAAGCCACAACACAACAAAATTAAGACACAACACAATGAGTATAAGACACAACACAACAAAATTAAGACACAACACAATGAGTATAAGACACAACACAATGAATATAAGCCACAACACAAGAAAATTAAGACACAACACAATGAGTATAAGACACAACACAATGAGTACAAGCCACAACACAACAAAATTAAGACACAACACAATGAGTATAAGACACAACACAACAAAATTAAGACACAACACAATGAATATAAGCCACAACACAACAAAATTAAGACACAACACAATGAGTATAAGACACAACACAATGAATATAAGCCACAACACAACAAAATTAAGACACAACACAATGAGTATAAGACACAACACAATGAATATAAGCCACAACACAACAAAATTAAGACACAACACAATGAGTATAAGACACAACACAATGACTATAAGCCACAACACAACAAAATTAAGACACAACACAATGAGTATAAGCCACAACACAACAAAATTAAGACAACACAATGGGTATAAGCCACAACACAATGAGTATAAGCCACAACACAATGAGTATAAGCCACAACACAATGAGTATATTTCACAACACAATGAGTATAAGCCACAACACAATGGGTATAAGCCACAACACAACAAAATTAAGACAACACAATGGGTATAAGCCACAACACAATGAGTATAAGCCACAACACAATGAGTATAAGCCACAACACAATGGGTATAAGCCACAACACAATGAGTATAAGTCACAACACAATGAGTATAAGCCACAACACAACAAAATTAAGCCACAACACAATGAGTATAAGTCACAACACAATGGGTATAAGCCACAACACAATGAGTATAAGCCACAACACAATGAGTATAAGTCACAACACAATGAGTATAAGCCACAACACAATAAGTATAAGCCACAACACAATGGGTATAAGCCACAACACAATGAGTATAAGTCACAACACAATGGGTATAAGCCACAACACAATGAGTATAAGCCACAACACAACAAAATTAAGACACAACACAATGAGTATAAGACACAACACAATGAGTATAAGCCACAACACAACAAAATTAAGACACAACACAATGAGTATAAGACACAAAACAATGAACATAAGCCACAACACAACAAAATTAAGACACAACAAAATGAGTATAAGACACAACACAATGAATATAAGCCACAACACAACAAAATTAAGACACAACACAATAAGTATAAGACACAACACAATGACTATAAGCCACAACACAACAAAATTAAGACACAACACAATGAGTATAAGCCACAACACAACAAAATTAAGACAACACAATGGGTATAAGCCACAACACAATGAGTATAAGTCACAACACAATGAGTATAAGCCACAACACAATGAGTATAAGCCACAACACAATGAGTATATTTCACAACACAATGAGTATAAGCCACAACACAATGAGTATAAGTCACAACACAATGAGTATAAGCCACAACACAATAAGTATAAGCCACAACACAATGAGTATAAGCCACAACACAATGAGTATAAGTCACAACACAATGGGTATAAGCCACAACACAATGAGTATAAGCCACAACACAACAAAATTAAGACACAACACAATGAGTATAAGACACAACACAATGAGTATAAGCCACAACACAACAAAATTAAGACAACACAATGGGTATAAGCCACAACACAATGAGTATAAGTCACAACACAATGAGTATAAGCCACAACACAATGAGTATAAGCCACAACACAATGAGTATATTTCACAACACAATGAGTATAAGCCACAACACAATGAGTATAAGTCACAACACAATGAGTATAAGCCACAACACAATAAGTATAAGCCACAACACAATGAGTATAAGCCACAACACAATGAGTATAAGTCACAACACAATGGGTATAAGCCACAACACAATGAGTATAAGCCACAACACAACAAAATTAAGACACAACACAATGAGTATAAGACACAACACAATGAGTATAAGCCACAACACAACAAAATTAAGACACAACACAATGAGTATAAGACACAAAACAATGAACATAAGCCACAACACAACAAAATTAAGACACAACACAATGAGTATAAGACACAACACAATGAATATAAGCCACAACACAACAAAATTAAGACACAACACAATAAGTATAAGACACAACACAATGACTATAAGCCACAACACAACAAAATTAAGACACAACACAATGAGTATAAGCCACAACACAACAAAATTAAGACAACACAATGGGTATAAGCCACAACACAATGAGTATAAGTCACAACACAATGAGTATAAGCCACAACACAATGAGTATAAGCCACAACACAATGAGTATATTTCACAACACAATGAGTATAAGCCACAACACAATAGGTATAAGCCACAACACAACAAAATTAAGACAACACAATGGGCATAAGCCACAACACAATGAGTATAAGCCACAACACAATGAGTATAAGTCACATCACAATGGGTATAAGCCACAACACAATGAGTATAAGCCACAACACAATGAGTATAAGTCACAACACAATGGGTATAAGCCACAACACAATGAGTATAAGTCACAACACAATGGGTATAAGCCACAACACAATGAGTATAAGTCACAACACAATGGGTATAAGCCACAACACAATGAGTATAAGTCACAACACAATGGGTATAAGCCACAACACAATGGGTATAAGCCACAACACAATGAGTATAAGCCACAACACAATGGGTATAAGCCACAACACAATGGGTATAAGCCACAACACAATGAGTATAAGCCACAACACAATGGGTATAAGCCACAACACAATGAGTATAAGCCACAACACAATGAGTATAAGCCACAACACAATGAGTATAAGTCACAACACAATGAGTATAAGCCCCAACACAATGGGTATAAGCCACAACACAATGAGTATAAGCCACAACACAATGGGTATAAGCCACAACACAATGAGTATAAGCCACAACACAATGAAAATAAGTCACAACACAATGAGTATAAGCCACAACACAATGAGTATAAGTCACAACACAATGAGTATAAGCCCCAACACAATGGGTATAAGCCACAACACAATGGGTATAAGCCACAACACAATGAGTATAAGCCACAACACAATGAAAATAAGTCACAACACAATGAGTATAAGCCCCAACACAATGGGTATAAGCCACAACACAATGAGTATAAGCCACAACACAATGGGTATAAGCCACAACACAATGAGTATAAGCCACAGCACAATGGGTATAAGCCACAACACAATGGGTATAAGCCACAACACAATGAGTATAAGTCACAACACAATGGGTATAAGCCACAACAAAATTAAGACACAACACAATTAGTATAAGTCACAACACAATGGGTATAAGCCACAACACAATGGGTATAAGCCACAACACAATGAGTATAAGTCACAACACAATGGGTATAAGCCACAACACAATGAGTATAAGTCACAACACAATGGGTATAAGCCACAACACAATGGGTATAAGCCACAACACAATGAGTATAAGCCACAACACAATGGGTATAAGCCACAACACAATGGGTATAAGCCACAACACAATGAGTATAAGCCACAACACAATGGGTATAAGCCACAACACAATGAGTATAAGCCACAACACAATGAGTATAAGCCACAACACAATGAGTATAAGTCACAACACAATGAGTATAAGCCCCAACACAATGGGTATAAGCCACAACACAATGAGTATAAGCCACAACACAATGGGTATAAGCCACAACACAATGAGTATAAGTCACAACACAATGGGTATAAGCCACAACAAAATTAAGACACAACACAATTAGTATAAGTCACAACACAATGGGTATAAGCCACAACACAATGAGTATAAGCCACAGCACAATGGGTATAAGCCACAACACAATGGGTATAAGCCACAACACAATGAGTATAAGTCACAACACAATGGGTATAAGCCACAACAAAATTAAGACACAACACAATTAGTATAAGTCACAACACAATGGGTATAAGCCACAACACAATGAGTATAAGCCACAACACAATGAGTATAAGTCACAACACAATGGGTATAAGCCACAACACAATGAGTATAAGTCACAACACAATGGGTATAAGCCACAACACAATGAGTATAAGTCACAACACAATGGGTATAAGCCACAACACAATGGGTATAAGCCACAACACAATGGGTATAAGCCACAACACAATGGGTATAAGCCACAACACAATGAGTATAAGCCACAACACAATGAGTATAAGCCACAACACAATGAGTATAAGCCCACAACACAATGGGTATAAGCCACAACACAATGAGTATAAGCCACAACACAATGGGTATAAGCCACAACACAATGAGTATAAGCCACAACACAATGAAAATAAGTCACAACACAATGAGTATAAGCCACAACACAATGAGTATAAGTCACAACACAATGAGTATAAGCCCCAACACAATGGGTATAAGCCACAACACAATGGGTATAAGCCACAACACAATGAGTATAAGCCACAACACAATGAAAATAAGTCACAACACAATGAGTATAAGCCCCAACACAATGGGTATAAGCCACAACACAATGAGTATAAGCCACAACACAATGGGTATAAGCCACAACACAATGAGTATAAGCCACAGCACAATGGGTATAAGCCACAACACAATGGGTATAAGCCACAACACAATGAGTATAAGTCACAACACAATGGGTATAAGCCACAACAAAATTAAGACACAACACAATTAGTATAAGTCACAACACAATGGGTATAAGCCACTACACAACAAAATGAAGCCACAACACAACCAAAAAGACAAAACAAAATTAATCCACAAAACAACAGACATGCCACAACACAAAAAGTATGCCGCAAAGAAAGCAAAAGCGCAACAGAAAACAAGAGTAGGCCACAACAGATAGAAACTACAACTTACAGTAACACAATAGAAGGGCAAGACACAATTAAATGAAATTAAATCTTTAAAACAATGATGTACATATTTGTCTAGATGTGCTCTGGACCCAAAGTTCAGTCTAATGTTTGATCTCACCTGCATTGCATCAGGACTGCCACAAAACCTAAAATGCTGTTTTAAAAAATATTTATTTTAATTTCATTGTATTGTGGCTCATTTCAGCTGTATTTTCAACTTTAGTTTGATTTTGCGATTTGTGTTGTATACCACAGGGCCAATGTTGGGGTTGGGTTTGAGTCAGTCTATATGATTCAGCATCACAACATGTTATCATTACTGTTACTATAATCATTACATTTTTACCTATAGAGTAATTTAGTGCTAGAGGCGTTCAGAACAGTGCTGCCTTGAATATATACATCTTTATAATTTGTAATATATCTCAAGTGGACAGCTTCTCTACTGAGGCATGTAAGTATATCTGTGAGTGTGTGTTGCCCCTCAACGTCCCTGATACAGTGAACCATTAAATGTATAATTCTATGTCTGTCAATTATGAAACGACCCCCATTTACAGAAGGGTGCTGCTTTTATTTACTTTTGCATGCAGATTTTGCCTGCTGTTTATCCATCTGTTTTGTCTCTCTTCCACTCTCTCTGTCTCTTTCTCTCAGGTTGAAGTGTTTATAAGAGCCTCTTTTACAAATTCCCTCTTCCTATTGTCATATATGTACACAGAAACACACACAAAAAAACATAATTCTTTCTCTGTATATCTGTATAAGTGCGTAGACCCCCTCAACCAGAAATTGTTCATGTTCGTCATTATAACATGAAGCGTTTTTGTGTGACCTCGTCCAGCAATCTCTCATCAAACACTCAATTTTACGTGTCAGGAAGAGAGTTTCAGAGAGTATTGAACACAAACTGCATCCCACTGAAGTTCCAAAAGTAGTCTATACAACTTGTGCAATAGTGTTCTTCTAATAGAGTCTTCTGAAGCCATACAATAGCCTTGTGTGTGGAACAGACCAATATTTTAGTTATTACTTATTAATAATCTTGCCCTCCACAGTAGCTCGAAAATTTCACCCGTGTTTGCACATATTTCAAACATGCCACATCGCAATCAGTCATGAGAGAAGTGAGAACCAATGCAGTTTGCCAATTTTAAGTCAAATCTACTGTAATATTATAAGTTTACTATGCCCTTGTACAAAGGTATCTTTAGCAAATTATAACATTTTCTTAAAGCATTAGTGTTCATCCTATTTTCGTTTCAAATTTGAGTAAAATACAAACTTGAATAGAACAAGATACATCTCTTCTTGGTACTGAGGAACTAACAATTCTATATATTTATAATAATGTCTAAATAATCCACATAATAGACAGTAAGTGTAATAATTAAACTCTTGAAACATGAGTTTTCATCTGCTCTGACATAATGAAGATATGGTTATATTTTATTTGATATTATTCTGCCATCATCGAACATTCACAAACAATTGCAGAACATCTCATAAACACATCCATCAGAGAATGTTGGAGCCAAATGCGCCATGTGTTGCACACACATACACACACGCAAACAAATGTGTTTGCCTCCCTCACAGCAGAATGATTGCCTATTACACGGGTTCAGGCGCTAATATGAACGCTTTCCTCTTTCCATGACCAGAGATGAGAATTCATCCCACCGTTTCTCTCTCATTCTGTTTCGTCAGAGTGAACATAATTTGTAAGAGGTGCTCTCTTATCTCAAATAAGCACAAAACAAATTAACTGGCCTTGAAATGACCATTGTGTGTTCTCTGTTGCTCATTATACATTACACGTACACACACACTGTTCCTGTTTTATTGTGTGATTTTTACTTGCCTCGGGACTTCCTGGCTTTTCTTACTTACTGCAAAATACTGGTAACCTTCAGTACAAAATGAGAATAAAAATGAATTCAACTGGATAGCTTGCGACTCTTCAAGTCAATATGAAATCAAAATTGTCTTAATTTGCTTTCTTGATACAAGTTCTTATTTTTGTACAGTCCTTTGAAGTAAAAGTCCTGCCCTAGATCTTTTTTTTGTTTGTTTAATATCCTCTTTAACTCTGACAAAACATCACATTATGGAATAAAACGCAGATTGCATTTAACTTCCAGGTTTAAATAGAATTTGTGCACTAATAATAGCAATAATATAAAACATTTTAAATTAAACATTACTGTAAATGTGTTTTTTGTACTACGTGAAAGAATATCAAAAAGTAACGTGAAATAAATGTGTACATAGAACAAGTTATACACACAGGAATTCAGTTTATAACACATAACCAGAAGTTAATCTGCCTTTTAAAAGTAAAACTATTTAAACAACTTTTTGGCCCAAATAATATGTTTTTGTACAAATGAATAAGTGCTTTAACAAAAATACAACATTCACATCTCTGCTTTTAAACACTCCAGAATGCCTTGCCCCATAGATGTCCATTGTAAGTACACAAAACAACATGCATGTTTTTACAGATTGAGGGACGAGTTGAAATCATTTTCTTTGGCAATCGACGCCATGGTATAGATGCTGTCTATAGAGTCTGACATGTATTGAACCCAGAACATTCCTTTAACACTTATAAAATCTCATAGAGCCATTCTTCCACCACAATAAGGCAACAGATAAACACATCACAGCTCCCCACAGAGCAGACTTCCTGTGCTCACTAATACTGCATCACTTTCAACATCCCTATCTGTGCCTGCTGTTCAAGGACTGGAGTGATGGGGTGCAAATTGGAATGAAAAGCGGATTTAATTTTGGATACGTGAAAGTCGGGGGTTTAGACCGGTTTTGGTCCACTGACCTCTTAACATAAGCACCAGTTCGTAACAGGGTGAGTGGACAGAACCTGAGTATCAGGCTTTTGAGTGGGAAACAAGGGGGCTGATAACCGAGGCTACACTGGAAACAACAACGGCAACGAGTCGTGAGCATACTCGACCCAACCTAAACTCTTGCTCCAAGAAAAGGTTTTCGGGAGGCCATGCACCACAGGGTATTTTTTTTTTTGGTTAGCTCGCTCCATTTGCCCATTCTTCTGGGGATGAAACCCAAAGGACAAACTAACTGTAGCCCCCAGCTTTCAGCAGAACTCTGTCCAAAAACTCAAACTGGGGGCCTCTGTCAGAAACCACATCCACCTGGAGGCCATGAATACGGAAGATGTGATTAATGATCGCTACCACCGTCTCCCTCGCTGAGGGGAATTTGGGGAGGGGAATAAAATGAGCCGCATTCAAAACTAATGTGTTGCCATGGGAGGGGGAGATCAGTTACAAAATCCATGGCTATGTGCGACCAGGGTTTCGAAGGGACTGACAACTGCTGGAGGAGCCTGACCGGGGGACTAGAGGAGGTCTTACTAGTCGCACAAATTGGACGAGCAGCAATGAACTGACAAATGTTATGCGCAAGCGATGGCCACCAAAAATGCTGTCTAATGAGTGTTTGAGTATGAGCAGCTCCTGGGTGGCAGGTGACATTGGACGAGTGAGCCCACTGAAGGACTTGCGTTCGAACTAATCGCAGAACAAACAGCTTAACCGCTGGGCATGCGGCGGGCAATGTTTTTATGACTTTAGCCCGGACGATACGAGAACGTAAAATCAAAAGGAGTGAAATATAACACGAGCCTGCCTAGGGTTAAGGCGTCTAGAGCTAAAGATGTACTATAGGTTATTGTGATCAGTCCAAACCACGAAAGATATCCCTGCACCCTTTAACCAATGATACCACTCAGCCAAGTCCAACCAGAGAGCCAGTAATTCCGTTCAGCCGGAGTAAACCCGTGCGAAAAGTACACACAAGGATGCACCTTCACACACAAGAGAGAGCACTGAGAGAGAACCGCTCCAACACCGACCTCTGTTGCATTCACCTCCAGCACTAACTGTAAAGCAGGGTCAGGGGTAATTAAAATGTGTGCGGTGGAATACCGCTCCTTGAGTTCAGCAAATGCGGACTCTGCCCGCAGAGACCAACTAACGTCAGTGCACGTGGAGGTAAGATCCAACAGAGGCATGGCGAGTTGTCTATAGTTCCTTATAAATCTTTGATTAAAGTTTGCGAAACCCAGAAACCTCTGCCAAGCCTTGTGAGAATCTGGGGTTGGCCACTCAGCGATGGCTTTAACCTTAACCTCTAGCAGTCGCTGAAGAACCTGCCTGATGTTTCGCACATGGTCTTGCATATTCTGGGAGAAGGTCAGAATATTGTTGAGATAAATGAAAACAAAACGATTGACCATGTCTCGAAGCAAGTCATTCACAAGCCCCTGGAAGACATTGGGGGCGTTGACCAATATGAAAGGCTTGATCAACTATTCAAAGTGCCCCTATTGGTGTTACATGTCATCTTCCACTCATCCCCCTTCCTAATATGGACCAGATGGCAAGCATTTACGTAAGCCCAAATTCGTAAAGACGGATGTCCCCTGCAAGAGTTCGAAAGCTAAGGACATCAGTGGCAGAGGGTAATGGTTCTTATCCATGATGTCATTCATCCCACGATAATCTATGCAGGGTCTAAGCGTGCCGTCTTTCTTCTCCATGAAGAAGAACCCTGCCCTTGCTGTCGATTGGGAAGATCAGATGAGGCCAGCTTCTAAAGATTCATTTATATATTGGTTGATGGCCTCCCTCTCGGGGGCCAAGAGCAAATACAACTGTCCTCGAGGCAGAGCGGTTCCAGGACACCATTCAATAGTGCAGTCAAATGGGCGATGAGCAGAAAGGGTCAAGGCGTGGGATCGGCTGAATACCGCCCTCAAATCTTGATCCTCCAGTGGAACTCCCGAAACATCTGCCGGCTCATCCTGCCACGAAACACAAGATTGGACCGGGAGACAGCAGAGTTAAGACAGTGTGAAGAACAGAAAGAGCTCCAAGACAAAACAGAATTATTTGCCCAATCAATTTGGGGGTTGTGTGTTACCAACCACGGGTGTCCAAGAACAATTGGGGTAGGTGGAGATCATATGAGGAAGAATGACAGCGGTTCAGTGTGATTCCCAGAAACCATGGTAACAGGCTTAGTAGAGTGGGTGATGACAGAGTCGGGCCATTTTAGGGCTAAGTCATTGTCAATGAAATTTCCCTCGCCACCAGAATCCTCAAGAGTCGAGATTGCGTTGCAGCTAATACCATTCTGCAAGTGAACCGGAAGGAGGGAGAAAAGTCCAGGGCTTTGTCTCGGGGTATTGCGCTCGCCAGTAACTCCCTTGCTACCGATGAGCAGGGTCTTTTAATGGAAATGTAGCTGAGAGGTGGCCAGACTGGACGCAAGTGAAACACAAGCCATTCATTTCTATGGTGCAGTTCAATGTGGAAATCTGCTCTTTATGTTGACCAAGTAGAGCACCTTGCTGAGACAGGGCAGAGCAAACAGTGGTCTCCTCCACTGGGTCCATAGCTGGCTGGTTTATTCAGTCAGACAGGGGGAAAGACAGGACCCCAATGCAGAGGTAAAGCTCACAGTCTTTAATTGGACAGTCAACACAAAAAAGCTTCAGCCCCAGCTCAGTCAAGCACAATAAGAAAGCCACTGGGGTAAGGATACTGTGTTTGTCGGTGTAGTGCATTGGAGGTCTGGACAATCTATTGAAGGGTGGTGTGGTGCGAAGTAGAGTCCAGAACAAGTCTCCCGACATGCAGGCAGAATCCAAGGATTCCTCCTCGAGCGTGATCGCCAGGCAATGGTGATCCGATGGGCAAACACCATTCGGAGACAAAGCAACCAACAGAACAGAACTTCACACTAAACAGGAGAACAACGTTAAGGTACAGCAAACAATAAACCAGCAAACATACATGGAATACACAAGAGATAAAGTAGGGTGTGCAATCAGAGGAAGACAGGTGGAGTGTGTGAGAAACCGATTCCCGTAATCAACGCCTCCCCGGAGCGATCAGCGATGCCATGGAAACGGCGATTACGCTAAGAAAAACAAACAACAGAATGAACTGGCAAACACAGGATGACAGGATGTCTTATAATAAGAGGTTACTAAAGCTGGAAACTTGTGCTTGTCATTATTTTCAGTTCACACAAACTGCTGCTCAAAAAATGTTTTTCTTCAACTAAATTAAATGCTGTCTGTGCTTTGATGATGATACTACAGGAGCACTGAATTAGTTTAACTGCGGATCTTGTGTATGGGTTCCTCCTCTTTATGTATCTATTAAAGTCTCAATCAGACAGTGTTTTTGTGTTTTTGTCTGCATTCAACAAAGTTACACAAGTAAAGTATGCCCTATATTTTATTAAATTTTTTAAGCAGCATATTGCATTTGACATTGTGTGAATTTCCTCATCCCTAATAATAGGGTACGAAGCAATATTTGTTCATTAACCTACTTTGTCTAATGCTGCTTGTCTGCTCAATGTTGTTGCACAAATTTCCCTCTTGAAAGAAGAATAAACACAAAACTAACAGAGAACGTTAAACTTTGCTTTTAACATTGTGCAATCAGCATATGGTCATTCTACAACTATCACGCAAGTTATATAATGTAAGTTATAACTACCTACATAAACATCTGGACTTATTATAGAGTATAATGGAGCATCTGCTTATGGTTCTACACACGTCTACAAATAACACAGAATGGCAGTGACAACTAGTTTGCCAATGCGCCCTCATTCACTTTTATTAATTTCTGGCTAGCCACAAGCTAGTCACTGTCGGCCAAGGGCCTTTGTAGATCAGTGATTAGATGGACCAATCAGACATTTGCATTTTTTCACTGTCTTTGTGCACAGGGCAAAATGGTACATTTACAGTCCTTTCCAGGAATAAACTGTAACGTCTGTTGATGTTTCTGCTTGGGGACTTGCTATTGGCTGTTGTGTTTACATAATTAATGAGGTACATCTATGTAGGTTTTGGGGACTGTTTGGGGGTTTTATTTTACATTTAAAAATAATTGGGGTTATAGTTGTTTTGAGTTCAGCTTAATGTTAAATATGTTGTTTTATGTTATGAAAAAGGTTTTTTTAGTTACCCTTGGTGAGATTAGTGTTGAGACACACTGTGTTTGGTCCCCCAACTTTGATCCCAGTAATACCCATGCTATAGTATGTTTAATGCAAGTTTCATTTCGTGCCACCTCAGCGTGGGTGAGATTATAAGCTGATCGTCACAGTTGCGATGCCTCTACTGCTGTGACATAATCTTAAACATGACACAAACTGACAAAAGCAATAACACGACCACTAGCTGTTAGCTACTAGCTCATTGTGATGCATAAAGCAGTTGTTGCATGGTGATATTACACAAGTGTAACAGTTAAATTGGCCTGGTTGTTTTAGAAGCAAGCTTCCAGTAGCTGGTCAACCAAATAAAGTGAAGCTTTCAAGCAGAGTGTAGAGTTAACATAACAAAACGTACCATCCTCCATCGTGGATCAACGCCAGACCAGGGCACTCTCCCTCCCATAGCATCCATTTGGTCGAACCACTTCCACTTTTCCTTGATAGTTCTGTAGTCACTTTTAAGTTTTTTTTTTTACTTTTCCCTATACTATTGTTTGGTCCAGTGGTCATAAGTCTGACTTCAAAAGCAACATAAATGGAATTTGCATGTCTACAAATGTATGAAGACATTTTAAAAAGAGATTTTAAACACCATAACAGTTTTCACAGTTTTCATCACAAATGGCAGGTCTTATTTTCCCTATATTTTGTCAAATGCTGAGCTTAGTTATTACCAAGACAAAGAAAAAGTAAAAGAAATGTTTTTAAATGTAATCTTCAGTCATTTTCACACATTCATAAATTGGGAATTAAGTTTTGTGCATACTTATAAACTTGACAAACATGCCGAACTGAACTGAACAACATGTCTTCTATCGTTCAGTCATTCAGCAGATGACTGAGTCATTCATTTCGTTCGCAAAAGCCCGCACTCGAATGCTAATGGTTCATGCTATAGTCAGTCTTTACAGGCATGAAAAGCAGTAGAGCTCATTAGCTTCAGTGAATGAGACGTCAGTGAATGAGAAATTTGAGTCAATGTATGGAGGTGAACGAGAACGATTCATTCACTTAAAAGATTAATTCACAAAGACCAATTATTTTATAAACAAAACATCACTATTGCATACTGCATAATTAGTCTGGTAGTGTGCCATCTGAATACATTCATTCAGATTCTGTAAAAAATATGAAGTGTATACTAACCCCAAAGTTCAGAAAAGGCAAACGTTCCCTGCTGATAAGCGAGTGAGTGTGAGAAAGTCCGGGGGCAGGTAAGACTCTGATAGAACCGGACACCTGCACAAGACCTGGGTTTCAAATGCCAGAACAGGGCATTTGAGGGGTAGCAATGTCTGCCATTCCCAAACATCAGGTAAGGATAGCGGTTAAACTGAAAGAGAGGAAGATTGGAGGAATAGGTTAGTTTTGTATCAAAAAAGTAAAAAACTATATAACTGAATGAAAGTCAGCTAAACTCATTTTAAGTGTCAGGTCAGATCCTTAAAGGGATAGTATAGCCAAAATGTAAATTCTGTAATTATTTACTCTTTACTCAGTCTTTCCAAACCATGTGACTTCTCAATGCGTAAATATTTGCAACACATTTTACTTCCAAAATTTGACGTATTTCTGAGTGAAACAAGATATTTGATGAGAATAAATGTAGGGCAGGAGGAGTCTGGATTTTATTTATCAGTAATTGACTGGATCATGACAAGTTGTCTCTATGTGACAGTAGGTTGGAGGGGAGGGGTTGAAAAATAAAAGGGATCTGTAACATCATAAGTGTTAAAGATCCCTGTGGTGGTTTATTGGTCTAAAGCACATAACTGGTAATCAGAAGGTTGCTGGTTCGATCCCCACAGTCACCACCACGGTATCCTTGAGCAAGACACTTAACTCCAGGTTGCTCCGGGGGGATTGTCCCTGTAATAAGGGCTCTGTAAGTCGCTTTGGATAAAAGCGTCTGCCAAATGCATAAATGTAAATGTAAATGTAAAGTAATTTTAGTTCTTTCAATGCTGGGACATTTGGAACTCACAAGGAAAAACAAATGATCACTACCACACAAGTACACATCCTCCGGGAAAATGCACGGTATGCCAGATTACCAGTCCTGATGCCCATCCAAATTGTGAGTTTTAACCTGAGATGACTAGTGACTTTAATTGTCAAAGACGTTTAAGCTGAGAGCAAATAGGTTTAACAGGAGTAAATATCTGGTTTTACTGAGGTTAAACACTGTTATTCAGCATATCTGACATACAGCTGATACACTGTAGGTGTAAGAAAATAACACCAGTCTAGGACAATTAGTGGACAGTAATATTAATATACAAGTGAAAAGTTCAACTGCCTCATTACATTAAAATTAATAAATGTTAAAAGGTTAGTTTACACAGAAATTTAAATTCAGTCATCATATACCTCATGTCAGTCCAAACCTCTCAGGAGCACATAAGCAGATGTTAAAGATGTGTTGATGTGGCTCTTTTTCTTATAATGAAAGCATACAGTGACTTTGGGCTGTCATAAAGGAATAATTAACCCAAACCTTCTTTACTCAGCCTCATGCCATCTCAGATTTGCATGACTTTCTTTCCTCTGCAGAACACAAACAAAGATTTTTAAAAGAAAATCTCTGCTCTAATATAGGTATATATGTATAGGTCCAAACAATGCAAGTGAATGGTGGCCAGGACTTTGAAGCTCCAAAAAGCGCAAAGGCAGCATAAAAGTAATCAATATGACTCATGTGTTTAAATCCAATGTCTTCTGAAGTGGCCCAATCTGTTTTGGGTGAGAACAGACCAAAATATAACTCCTTTTTCACTACAAATCTTTTCATCAGCAGTCTCCTTGGCGATCATGATATCAAGCTTGATTACACTTCCTAGCGCCATCTAAATCAAGCTTGAAATCATGATCTGCAGTGGCAAAATGCACAGTGAAAAAGCAGTAATATTTTGATCTGTTCTCACCCAAAATCGATTAGATTGCTTCAGAAGACATGGATTAAACAGAGTTTTATTTTGTGAAACCTTTAAATGCTTTTTGGAGTTTCCAGGTTTTGGTCACCACTTGCATCATATGGAAGTACAGAGCTGAGATATTCTTCTAAAACCTTTGTTTGTGTTCTGCAGAAGAGAGAAAGTCATGCACATCTGGGATGGCATGAGGGTAAATGATGAGAGAATTTTCATTTTTGGGTGAACTATCCCTTTAACTCTCATGCACTCTTTGTTTTAGAATAACACTTGTAATATTCTGGTCAAATTTGACATGAAAACATCAACGTAATGTTTTTATTTTTATGAGAAAATTTTTTATATAACACTTATGCCAATAAAGTAAAACAAAAACACTAAAGTTGTGCATTTTGGGGGGAATTTATGGTATTTAGACCTTATTTACCTCTGTGGGCTAAAGCACATAAATGGTAATCAGAAGGTCGCTGGTTCTATCCCCACGGCCACCATTGTGTCCTTGAGCAAGGCACTTAACTCCAGGTTGCTTCAGGGGATTGTCCCTGTAATAAGTTCACTATAAGTTGCTTTGGCGTCTGCCAAATGCATAAATGTAAATGTCTCAGCTCTTTTGGTCCAAACAATGCACGTGAATGGGTGCCAAAATTTAGAAGCTCCAAAAATCACATAAGTCATCTTAAAAGTAATCCGTAAGACCCAAGTGGTTAAATCAATGTCTTCAGAAGATATATGATCTGGGTGAGAAACAGATCACTTTTACATTATTCTTGTGTTTTTGGTGATTCACATTCTTCATGCATACAGCCCCCTACTGGTCAGGGAGGAAACCTTAAAGCCATAAAAAGTACAAAATATTTATCTGTTTCTTACACACACCTATCATATCACTTCTGAAAATATGGATTAAAACACTGGAGTCGTATCGATTACTTTTATGAGGCCTTAATGTGCTTTTTGGAGCGTCACATGTTTGGCACCCATTCACTTGCATTGTATGGACCTACAGAGCTGAAATATTCTACTAAATATCATAATTTGTGTTTTGCACAAAGAAAGTCATACACATCTGGGATGGCATGAGGGTGAGTAATGATGAGAGAAATTTGTAAATACAACTTGCAAGCATGTTTCAAGCCATGTCATAAAATTTGAGGAACAGCGAACATCTAAATTCTATTTATTTGCTGAAAATCACCCTTCTGCCATAGATCTCAAATCTCATTAACACTTGCGCATATTCAAGCTTTACGCTTCAAATTGTACTTCACCAGTTTCAATGACAAATGCAATAGTTTCTCGTAATTGCGACGCCATGCTTCGAATGCTTTGACTTGAATGCAGCCGCAAATATGATTTGAGAGCTACGAAGAACCAATTGTAAGATTAATGCCATCCATCCATCCATCCATCCATCCATCCATCCATCCATCTTCAACCGCTTATCTTATCGGGTCGCGGGGGCAGCTGCTCCAGCAGGGGGCCCCAAACTTCCCTATCCCGAGCCACATTAACCAGCTCTGACTGGGGGACCCCGAGGCGTTCCCAGGCCAGTGTGGAGATGTAATCTCTCCACCTAATCCTGGGTCTTCTCCGAGGCCTCCTCCCAGCTGGACATGGCTGAAACACCTCCCTAGGGAGGCGGCCAGGGGGCATCCTTACCAGATGCCCAAACCACCTCAACTGACTCCTTTCGACGCAAAGGAGCAGCGGCTCTACTCCGAGCTCCTCACGGATGACTGAGCTCCTCACCCTATCTCTAAGGGAGAAGCCCACCACCCTTCTGAGGAAGCCCATTTCGGCCGCTTGTACTTGCGACCTAGTTCTTTCGGTCATGACCCAGCCTTCATGACCATAGGTGAGGGTAGGAACAAAAATTGACCGGTAGATCGAGAGCTTTGCCTTCCGGCTCAGCTCTCTTTTCGTGACAATGGTGCGATAGAGCGAGTGCAATACCGCCCCCGCTGCCCCGATTCTCCGGCCAACCTCCCGCTCCATTGTCCGCTCACTCGTGAACAAGACCCCGAGGTACTTGAACTTCTTCACTTGGGGCAATACCTCCTTCCCTACCTGGAGTACGCACTCCATCGGTTTCCTGCTGAGAACCATGTAAGATTAATGCCGTTTGACATAAAACCTGCCGCGACACTTCCAGATCAGAAAATGCAAAAGCAAAAATTTGATTACAGAGCTATGATGGAAGACAAGATTTTCAGAGTAAAAATGACTTGAATTTTGGTCTGTTTTTTTACTCAAAGCTGATGTAGAACTTGGAAAATAGCGCCTGAATCATACAGACTACTTTTATGTTGCTTTCTTGTACTTTTGGAGGTTGACAGTACAAATCACCATCCACTTTCCTTGGATGAAGGGGAAAGAGCATTGTAGACATTCGTTACACAGCTAAAGAAAGAAAATCATACATGTTTGGAACAACATGCGAGTATGGTGACAGAACTGTCCTTTTTAGTTGAACTATTCGTTTAAACTAGAACACAATAATGCATCACTGCCTCGAGGTTTTCTATACAGTCAGTGACATCTAATATTAACAACTTTGACATCCTTTACCCACCTCCCAGCTTAATGTATAGAGTGCTCTTTTTCACAAGAGATAAAGACAAGTGTCATTCTCATGGATGTGTTTAGATGATTCTGGATGCTCACCGGGATCTTATCGGGAGTTTTAAGCCGTGAGGCATCTGTCATGCCCCGGCTATCCTCTCTCTCTCTCTCTCTCTCTCTCTCTCTCTCTCCAGCTCTCGTCACAACCACGCAAGTTACTCTCTCATATCAATTGATCTATACAGGCAGCCCCCCTTCCTCTATCGATGTGAGGGGGTATAAAAGGAGCAGCTGAGGCGGGAGCTCTCGATATTTCCCTCTTGTTGTTAACACGCGGACGTACGGAACGGAGATGTCGACCACTTTGCGCGCGCAGTTGTGTTTCCTCCTGTTGAGCGTCACGGCTCTCCGGGGACACGCGCGCTTTCTGGACATACAGGTGAGATATTTACACCGACATACTTTACGTAGGCAAACGTGCATTTGTATTTATTTTACATAGCTGATTTATATAATTGTGTTTATTTGTGAAATAACCGCTTTGATTGTGTATAACCTTTATTGTGACGTGTATATAGGCTAACGCGTGTATGTGTATTAATGTTTGAGTAAATATTCAATAGGGTGAATTCAGGCATATTAGTTTTTTATTTTTTTTTTTTATTTATTTATTTTTTTACAGTGATCTGAATATCAAAAGTGGCAAAAATTACTTGAATTCACCCCAATATAATTTTTGTATATTATATTATTTAAACGTTATGTTGCGAGCGCACTCTTAAAATAAGGGTTTCACACTCAATTTACAAAGAAGGCGTCATTTAATCCTTGTGCGTCAATTAAAAAAAGTTTCTCAGAGGTCCTTAGAGGACAAAAATTTCCTCGTCAAAAAAACTGCCTTAATAATATTATAAATTAAAATTATTTTCCACTTTCAGTGAGTTAAGTTTTTTAACCAACATCAGTCCTGATCAAAACTACCAAATATTCATTCAGTTTCAGGATTTTAACCCTTTAAATGCCAGTTTGTTTTATATAATGCCACTGTTGTTTTTTTTATGAAACACTTTTTTTTTTTTTTTTTTGGATTATCGCAATCTGGGATGTCAGTGATTTGCAACAACATTGATTTTGATGCATTGCTATTTTTGTGCAGTGTCATATTTAAATAAAAAACAGGACATTAGAGGACAAAAATGTCCTTACATATAAAACCTGCTATAAAAATATTATATATTAAGATTATTTTCCACTTTCACTGATTTAGATTTTTTAACCAACATCAGTCCTGAGCACACATATTCATTCATTCTAGGATTTTAACCAATTAAATGCCAGTTTGTATTGCCACTTGTTTTTCACACACACACACACACACACACACACACACACACACACACACACACACACACACACACACACACACACACACACACACACACACACACACACACACGTAGTGTTTCCATGTTTTATGGGGACTTTCCATAGACATAATGGTTTTTATACTGTACAAACTTTATATTCTATCCCCTAAACCTAACCCTACCCCTAAACCTAACCTTCACAGAAAACTTTCTGCATTTTTACATTTTCAAAAAACATAATTTAGTATGATTTATAAGCTGTTTTCCTCATGGGGACCGACAAAATGTCCCCACAAGGTCAAAAATTTCGGGTTTTACTATCCTTATGGGGACATTTGGTCCCCACAAAGTGATAAATACATGCTCTCACACACACACACACACACACACACACACACACACACACACACACACACACACACACACACACACACACACACACACATCTCTCTCTCTCTCTCTGTGACATCCATACCAACACACCCACACAATTTTAGCTGCATCATTTATTCATTATTGGCCTGCAGTGCTCTATTATACAGCAAACAGAAAATAGGAAAAAGCATGTATTATCTCCATAGGCTAAACATCAGAAAAATGGCGCCATCTGGTGGAAAATATTAGAATTTTACATTTTGAAGCTCCAGAATGAAAGCATAATGTCATATAATTCATGATTTTATGCTTAAATATTGCAGTTTTAATGAGTTTCAATGGGGACATTTTTGTCCTGAAGGTCCTGAGTGTAACTATTTTTTGTACACAGTGTATTATGTATGATAGAGTTTTAAATATCCAGAAATACACACATTTGGCTTAATGTATGCCGTTGGCATTAACACAGACAAAATTATAGAAAAAAACAACAAAGAAAAACACAAAAATGTCCCGAAAATCTCACAAGAGTTAAGGTAGGGATGTGATAGACATGTCCCTATCAACTTTCAGAAAATATTAATTGTCCCGACCAACATTTGGGCAATTTAACCACACAGAAAATATTTTAACTTTATACTATGTTTCTATTTTCAGTTTAAAAACTATTAAACGTCCATAGTATAATTATTCATGTATAAATTATTGTCTCCTGGCAACTGTTACTTTTCTCAGCGCTGTTCAGGATGCACCAATCACAGTCGTTTGTAAGTTTTTTTTATTATTATTATTATTATTATTATTGAGAGTACACGGGCGGGTTTCCATTAGTATTTTATGTCCAATCCTTGAAATTAGTAGATTTAAAAAAAGCATACTTTTCGTGTACAAATGTTTCCTGACAAAACGTCCTGAGTTTTGCATGCAGCCCACTGGAGGATTCTGCTTTTTCGGCCGGTAAGCGCCCTCTTGAGAAAGACACCTTAATATTTGAACGATTCAGAGGTGCAGAATTTTAAGATGCCAGTATAGCTCCCAATAAATGTTTTATGTTAAATGTGTAACTTCATGTCCCTTGGATATTATTTTCTCTTGGTAAATACTCTTAAAAAAGATATTCAATTTTTCTATTCTAAGATATTTTGACCCATTAGATTTAGGATTATCACATTGCAAATGCGAGAAACTTGGATAATATGCAGTGATATCACATTTGTCCTGCTAATTGAGCAGCACTAGTGGTCAATTCTTAATTTGTAAATTCTTAAAAAAATTCAATCATAAAAAAGCCTAATATTTAATATGTTAGGGCAGAGAAATACTTTAAGAAATTAGATTTGTTATATGAGGTAATAATATTATTTTGCCTATTTTACCATACAGATTTTCTCGCATTTTCTTAATTCCAACATTTTGAATATTATCCTTGCAATATGTCCCAACCAGCTTTCAAACCAAACCTACACCCTTGCAAAGAACATTAGCCTATGTATTTTTTAGCATACACTCTATGTACCAATGCTTTAAAGAACAGAGAAACTAATCATCTCCAAAAGAATATAGCCTCAACTCAAAAAAATCATAGGCTACAATGGGGAAAATTAGACAATTTGCATTGAAGGAATCCTTAAATCCAATATTTAGTCCATGAATCCTAATATCTTGACTTTTCGCATGGACAGCTGAGTTTATTGAGATCATAATTAAACTGAATTCTAAAATCAAACACAATGGAATTTATTACAATGTTTTATTTTATTATCTAATCTGGAAACTGTTATTCATTCCTGTTTCTTGGTCTTTTAGCAGGATAACGAGATCAGCCCGGAAGGGTTATTATCTCTGCTGAGCTCTGAACTGAAGAGAGAGTTACCAGAGGAGTTTGTGTACCGCAGAGTGCTCAGTGAGTACTAACAGAACCATATTTCAACCAGTTCTCAAACCATTGGGATTTAATTTGCCCAATCTTCACATCATGGACATTTAATTAAAGATTTAAATTATGTTGCTTTAATAAATAACTTTTTTATATAGTTTAATTGACCCTTAATTTACCTGGATGCACAACATGTTGACTTGATTTTTTAATTAGATTTTTATCTGCCACTCAAAAAAAAAATATATCTATATATATATTTAGCCTATTCTTAAGGTTTACGCAATTACATTTCATAAACAGAAAGTTTTGAAAATGTATACAAATTAAAATATATATATATATTTTATTTAAAAAAAAATAAAAAATTTAAATTCTCAATTCAATTTGATGGAATTTTCTTATGAAATTGAAATGAGTAAATATTTTTTATTTTTAGTGTAGTATTTAAAGAGTGGTCATTTATCACATTTCTAATTTGTATATACACTGTACAAATGTTTTGTCAGGTAAGCTGAACATGTCTTCATGCACTTAATGTGGTAGCATCTAAATGAACTGGTTTAATTCAAGTAAAAATTAATATCATCTGAATCAACCTGAATAAATTAGGTTACACCTACAAAAGTAATTTATAAGGCTCAGATCATGCAGGTAGGGCTCCTCAAGGCAACAGTACTCCATATGTACAGACGAGTCAATAGTAATCAAATAAAATCAAATTTTACTCTGCACACTAGAAAAAGTCTTGCATTCCAGTAAAAACTATGAAAACATACTCTGGTAGGGCGGAGGGCGGGGATGGGTCTTGATTCAGCACATCCGTCCCCTAATCAGTCTAATTAGCCCTCGAGAGGTATAAAGGCCGACCGAAGATGGCAGTGCGACAGAGAGAGAGATTCTCTGACAGCTGTGTGTGTGTGTGTGTGTCTCTTTTTGGTTCAGTTTATAATTAAAATATTATTTATATTGTCAAGCTGGTTCTCGCCTCCTCCTTTCCATTAATACCCTTTACACTATAAATAATAGTTTAATATAAAACTGAACCAAAAAGGCAAACACACACACACACACACAGGTGTCGGACAGCTGTTATTATCCTTACTAGAGGATAATTTACCTCAATGTCAATTCTTTATACATAAACCTCACTAAATTCTGATTAATGTTTAAACCAGATAAAAACACCTAATTCAACTTAATTCAAGATACATTTTCTGCCGTGAATAAGGCACCACAACAATGTTTTTTCTCACCTTTTGTTTTCTTTTATTTCTCCTTTTTCTTCCTCTCGGTCTCTCAGGATGTCTGGACATGGTGGCTATAGAGGGTCAATTCACATTTACAGCGGAGCGGCCACAGTTAAACTGCGGTGTCTTTTTCATCGGCGAGCCCAGTGACATTATTAGTATTGAATATGATTCTGTCAACATCGACTGCAGAGGAGGAGATTTTATAAAGGTGAAATGATCACACACACATACAAACACTCATAAAAACACAGATTTATTCACATTTAATGTAACAATTACACTACTGAACCTCTAATAGCATTGTGTGAAAGCTTAAGGATTTTTAACTTTATTACAAAAAGCAATTTAATAGTATTACACAGACTTGAATTATCTTTATGTGTGGATGCACTTGTGGTTGTTAATAAGTTTGTCTGTATATTTTTAGTGTTTGTGCATCTGTGTATTTTACACTAAGCCAGGTTAAGTCAGGGCGCGAAAAGATCACAAAATGATGTCATTTTAAGCCTGATGCAAACACACACAGCGGCAAAACTGAATTAAAAATCTAATTGAACAAAACAGCAATATGGCGACAGCTCTAAGGCAGTTAAAGTTATTACAGACAACTAATTCTGTCATGAGCGCAGTTCAGATTTCAGTTTACAGACTGTGCAAGATTTATGTCAGATTAATGTGGTTTTATAGGACTGGAAAAAAAGAAATCATATGGAATACAGTTAAAGTTAATCAACTGAACCCGAATTAATTCCTGTTCAATGGAACGTAAATTAAATGAGCGGAAATCCAATTTATTAGCAATGAAACCAAACTGATGTGCAGCTCAACTGAACTGAAACAATTAGAGCAGGGTTCAACTGAAGGGAATTGAACCTGACCTGACCGGAACTGAGTTGAACCGACAGAGCTAATCTGAGCCCTACACAGTTAAATGGAACAAAACCAAGCTGAAGAGAATCAAAGGTGAAATGTGTAATTTTTTCAATGTTAGAATATTACTCCTATCCTAGCTTAATAAGCAGAGACAACTATAAGCAAACCTTTTGTTGGCTGATTTCCCTGAAAAGTGTAAACACTGTGGCGCTTTTAAAATATTGCTCTGTTAATAAGCATCCTGGCCAGCCTGAAATAGCAACAATGGCTCAACCAATGGCATGAGTTTGGGGCGGGCTATATGTTTGACCAATGGAAGATGGCAGGACTGTTTGGCTTTAAATAGAACTCAAGCCAAGCTTAACTGTGCTGAATGTAAAATGTAATTACATTAAATGTAAAACATTTGCAAAACATTAAATGTAAATGTTTTAAGTTTAGTTTCATTGACTTAAGTCTCTGTATTTATGCTGTGATTGCCTTTAAGGTGTTTGATGGCTGGGTGATGAAGGGGGAAAAGTTTCCGAGCTCACAGGACCATCCTCTGCCTCTGTACGAACGTTACTCTGATTACTGCGAGACTGGAGTGGCTCGGCCAATCGCACGCTCTTCTCAGAATGTCGCCATGCTGTTCTTCAGGCTCCACCAATCAGGGAGCAGTTTCACAATATCATTTCGCAAACTCATCAACCCATTCCGTAAGTGCTACTGGAAACCAGTGTGACAGAAGTAAATGTATTTCATGGGGAATTTTCAGCCTGATCTCTTGAAAATGACATTTTCGCAAAATGACCGATGTGAAATGTCCACTGGGTGGCTCTAAAAGCGATTTAAAGCGGTTCTCCCAAACAAATAACTTTTTTTTTTTTAGGTTAATGTTGATTAATTGAGTTTCAAATCAACAAAACCTACCAACCTTCCAACCCTAAACCTAACCAATAGTATCATAAAAGCAAATGTTAGATGAAAAATGTAATTGCTGAAGCAACCACGTCATTTTGTGGTGCTTCTATGGCACGTTCGCCTTGTGTGTCGACTCGTATGCCCTACAGAACTCATACCACAGTCCTTTGCATCCATCGAATGAACCAGCTTGCAACTTGATCACACATGAATAAGCTTGTAAATGTAGCTGGTTATGTAATGTAAATGTTAAAATGTACCACCTTAATACCCATGACCAAGTCATGTGCTATAGTAAAAGTATTTTGATGTTATAAGATAGCATGGTGTGAGGAACAGGGCGAAAAGGAAGTGTTTATAAACTGATAATATGCCGTTATACTCATGAGTTGTGTGAAAAAAAAAAGTGAAAAAAGTAATTGCTGTAGCGCCTCTAGTGCTCATTTCACATAAAAACCATTTTGCTGAAATGTAGGTATAGTAACGTGATTCTATAAGACCAAGTTTGGAATTATGCATTTGTTATGCATTTTGCATTTATTGAGTAAATCAATAAAATAATAAAAAATGGCTCTTTGCAGTACTCAGTGTGTTAGCAAGAGTTTTGGTTTTTAGAAAAACAACCATTTCCACTATTATCCCCTCTTAGCGTATCATAGTGGACATATGGATCATGCAGAAACCACAAACAAGTCAAAACCTAAAAAGAGCCCAATGTATGATCCTATTGTTAACCATCTGTTTCTCTCTCTGTAGCCTGCAATGTTGTATCTCAGACCCCAGAGGGCAGTTTCACCATGGTAATACCACAGCAGCACAGGAACTGCAGTTTCTCTATAATCTATCCAGTAGAGATCCAAATTGGAGAGCTCAGTCTTGGCCAACACAATGATCTCAAGGTGATTATAGAAATGGTCTAGAAATGTAGCCTGTACATCAACCATCTTTCCAAATATCCAAAGAGCTTTATTCAGAAACATTTAATTAGCTAGTTCATTGTTTAAAGGTGAAGTGGATTATTTCTGTGCCATGATATGTGAGTGTGAGACATCTATGTGTGTTCCGTGTAGAGATCCATACCTGGTTGTGCAGCGTCTGGAGATTTTGTAGAGCTTCTTGGAGGAAATGGCATGGACACTTCCAAGATGTTCCCCATGGTAGATCTTTGCTACTCATTTAATGGACCAGGTAAGAATTTCAAATATAATTATTGGTCACTCTACAACTCTTATATATTCTTATACAACATTTTATAATCTCTGTTGTTACCTGTCTCTCCAATTGTCTGTCTTTTTTATCTCTTTTCCTATCAGCTCAAATGAAGGTTGGTTGTGATAACACAGTGGTCAGAATGGTGTCGAGCGGGAAATTTGTAAACCGGGTTAGTTTCCAATATCGGCTACTGGGCCATCAAGAGCTTCAGCAAATGAAGGGAAACAGTGTTGAAGACATTTGTTTAAGAGCATAAGACCTTAAGACCTTCCTCACTCTCTATTTATATTGATCTCTATACCTCGCTCTTGTTATGGAGATTGGTTGATGCCAAACTAACTTGAGTTTGATATTAAGGGGCCTTTGGGCACTAATTGTATATTTTCCATACAAAATTATTTATTTTTTGGCTCATCTTTTAAATTTGTCACATTTGTTCTTTTTAATATCATGAACGTGTACAATCTGTGGCTGATGTTAAATAAAATATGTACTTGTGTTAGTGCACATCACTATTTTGTTCAGCATGTTTTATTTTGAAGCGTAAAATTAAAATTGGTCACTGACTGTAGAATCTGAGCTGTAACGATTATTATACAAGTATTAAAATCCATTATGTAATAGACATGTAATTGTTTTTATTTATTTATCTGTATAAAGGACTTTTGTAATAAAATCAGTCAACATGTGCTAAGCAAACTATGGTTATAGTAATTTATTAATTACAGTAAATTCTTCTCAAAAATGTGTTGACGAAATGCATTGGAATTTACTCATTTTGAAAGGTGCAGCAAATTTATATCTTTAGTAGCTATGTCAATATTACTAATTATTTGGTAACCTGCCATTAAAGGAATAGTTCACCCTAAAACTATATATATATATATATATACACTCACCTAAAGGATTATTAGGAACACCTGTTCAATTTCTCATTAATGCAATTATCTAATCAACCAATCACATGGCAGTTGCTTCAATGCATTTAGGGCTGTGGTCCTGGTCAAGACAATCTCCTGAACTCCAAACTGAATGTCAGAATGGGAAAGAAAGGTGATTTAAGCAATTTTGAGCGTGGCATGGTTGTTGGTGCCAGACGGGCCGGTCTGAGTATTTCACAATCTGCTCAGTTACTGGGATTTTCACGCACAACCATTTCTAGGGTTTACAAAGAATGGTGTGAAAAGGAAAAACATCCAGTATGCGGCAGTCCTGTGGGCGAAAATGCCTTGTTGATGCTAGAGGTCAGAGGAGAATGGGCCGACTGATTCAAGCTGATAGAAGAGCAACTTTGCCTGAAATAACCACTCGTTACAACCGAGGTATGCAGCAAAGCATTTGTGAAGCCACAACACGCACAACCTTGAGGCGGATGGGCTACAACAGCAGAAGACCCCACCGGGTACCACTCATCTCCACTACAAATAGGAAAAAGAGGCTACAATTTGCAAGAGCTCACCAAAATTGCACTGCACTCTGACCCCAGCTTAGCTGGGATATGTGAAAAATAAATAATTTCACCATGTATATGCAGAAATGTATGTATAATGTGTGACAATTGATCAATTAAATTAAATTAAATTAAATTAAAATTGGACAGTTGAAGACTGGAAAAATGTTGCCTGGTCTGATGAGTCTCGATTTCTGTTGAGACATTCAGATGGTAGAGTCAGAATTTGGCGTAAACAGAATGAGAACATGGATCCATCATGCCTTGTTACCACTGTGCAGGCTGGTGGTGGTGGTTTAATGGTGTGGGGGATGTTTTCTTGGCACACTTTAGGCCCCTTAGTGCCAATTGGGCATCGTTTAAATGCCACGGCCTACCTGAGCATTGTTTCTGACCATGTCCATCCCTTTATGGCCACCATGTACCCATCCTCTGATGGCTACTTCCAGCAGGATAATGCACCATGTCACAAAGCTCGAATCATTTCAAATTGGTTTCTTGAACATGACAATGAGTTCACTGTACTAAAATGGCCCCCACAGTCACCAGATCTCAACTCAATAGAGCATCTTTGGGATGTGGTGGAACGGGAGCTTCGTGCCCTGGATGTGCATCCCACAAATCTCCATCAACTGCAAGATGCTATCCTATCAATATGGGCCAACATTTCTAAAGAATGCTTTCAGCACCTTGTTGAATCAATGCCACGTAGAATTAAGGCAGTTCTGAAGGTGAAAGGGGGTCAAACACAGTATTAGTATGGTGTTCCTAATAATCCTTTAGGTGAGTGTATATACACACATACATAGAGAGAGAGAGATAATTTATTCAGCTTTATGCCCTTTCAAACTCGTATAACATTCCTTTTTCTGCAGAACACAAACAAAGATTTTTTGGAAGGATATTATGATGCGTGTTTGTCCATACAATGCAAGTCAATAGGGTCCAAAGTTTTCAAGCTCCAAAAAGGACATAAAGGCAGCATAAAGGTAATCCATACAACTTCAGCGCATAATCCATGTGTTCTGAAGTATGGAGTATGGAGTGGCGTAGTGAACTAAAGCACATAACTGGTAATCAGAAGGTTGCTGGTTCAATCCCCACAGCCACCACCATTGTGTCCTTGAGCAAGACACTTAATCCAGGTTGCTCTGGGGGATTGTCCCTGTAATAAGTGCGCTGTAAGTCGCTTTGGATAAAAGCGTCTGCCAAATGCATAAATGTAAAGAAGTGATATAATCAGTTTTGGGTGAGAACAGACTAAAATATAACTCCTTTTTCACTATAAATCTTGACATTTGCAGTCTCCTTGATATGATAATCAGAGAAGCCTGATTACCCTTCCTTCCTCAGTGCGTGTCCAGTGCATTTACATGATTGTTTGAAAGTTTTGGACCACATTGACTTGCATTGTATGAACAAACACGCATCATAATATCCTCCAGTTTGTGTTCTGCAGAAGAAAGTCAGGCGAGTTTGAGACTGCATCAGGGTAAGGAAATGATGAGCTATCCCTTTAAGCAGGTATTTTGAATCTACAGTATATACAGTATATTGGAATTCAGTGATTGTGAATTCAATGGGAAAATTACACTTGGCAGCATCAAATTATTTTACTGTATGCCATTTTTACCCCAAAGTCAGCAGTCATCATCACCTGCTGAAAAGCAATGGCTGCTTGAGAATATCAACGCTGATTTATGAATGCAGGGTAAATGTAAAATCACTACAGGACACTTGCAGCAATTGCATTTCTGCGATTGTCTCTGTTCTCCCAGCAAACACAATCAGATTCTGATAAATGGGAAATCACAATGATGGAATAACATCTGAACCTCTAACCGTGCGTTCAGACCAGATGCGGCGATAGCGTCAAATCGACCGGAAGTCATTCATTTTCAAAGACAGCCAGCGTCTCTCGGCGCCTCAATAAAAATGGATGGGCCAAGTTTTCACCCAATTATTATTTTTTATGTTTTTAAGCAAATGTTCCTTAACAACAGAGAAGCGGAACATTTAAACAGTTCTTTCACACTTTCAGAAATCAGAATTTATGCAAGTATTTAAATATTTTATAAATGTATATTTTAAGCCAAAAAAATTATCTCTAATATCCAGCCCACCCTTGCCTACACCACTGGGCCTAAGGCTGAGACAAATTACAAACATTGTATAACTTGACTTCAGAGGACTTGGCTTTGCCTTATCCTGTCAAATCAGTCCTATGATGGACGACAGCACTCAGTCGGATCTTTTTTGTAAATGCGCCAGACGTCGTCAAGGTCCAGGTAAAACGTGACAGATGAGCTACACATATCTGGACTGGCCGCCTCCACTAGACAGCCATTTACTTGCCCCAACATAATGATGTTGACCCTTCCTGTTCTCAAATTCCCATAAAATATGTCTTCCCATTAATTGGATTCACCCAAAAATAAAGACCTTCCCAAGACATGTTCTGATTCAGCTGTCTGTCCTCGCTCACCTCCACAGCCCATTCACTTCTCAATCTCGGTCAGATACCTTGTTTCACCACAACATTTGTGGCACCCTAGATCAAGTGGTTCAATTAGAGAATCACTTGCAACAGTCATTCCACTTTCACAAAAAAATATTCTCCACAATGCCTTAAAAAGCAGAAATATCTGTACCAGGCTTGTTAGATCTAGTTGTAAAATAAGTGGCCTATCAATAACCTTGCTCAATTGTTCTCATGCACCACATGTGTTGCTCTACAAAAGGGAAAGAGAGTAAATATTTATATTATCAGTCAACATTGTCAGCCCCAACAAGATATCCACCTCAAAGAGGCAAAACAATTAATAAAACATTAATTCATTTATACTTCACTACTGGCAGTGACATCTTCAACTGTTTCTTCATTATTTAAAATCAGGGACGGATTACCGACGGGGCCAATGGGGCCAATGCCCAGGGGCCCTTGACTGCCCGGGGGTGCCCTGGGCTTTAAGGTTGCACGATCTAGTTTGGTGATCCTCCCGCTTGAAAACCCTTTTGGGCATGAACAATGAAACCCCCACCCCCTCCCGCTCAACAACTTTTGTGTGGAGGGGGGCCCTTGGAGATAATTGGCCCCAGGGCCTTTGCAAGTCCTAATCCGTCCCTGTTTAAAATGATCTGATGGCTGCATAACTTTCAAAATTGATTACTCCTCTTTTTTATTGCACCCACCCAATCAAACAAACCAAGAAATTAAAATGTTATGCTTTTTTTTGTTTTTTTTGGTGAGAGAACTTTGGACAGAATGTCTCATGAATTAAGTGTACACACCCATGTGTGTGTGTATGTACAATATGTGAAACTACGGCCCTTGCTGTCAGCGTCTCTGTGGCAATTGATGAGATGGCTCGCCTCACACTTGATTAAAGGTTAGAGCTCACATTATCGCAGTCAGAACTGCATGCTCCAGAAAGAGTTTAGCAAGATAATTTACAACGAACTGTGACTCCCAGCAGGATGCACATAGAGGTAAGCACAGCTGCGCTAGTCCCCAACTGCGCACATCAACAGCGAAATCAGCCAACATTGGAAATTACACCATCACTGCCACATGTGGGACTTTTCAAAAGAATAAGAGAGTAAGACATAGAGATTAGTGAGATTAAGAGAGACTATCGCATTATGGAATGATTGAGCATATAGGTGAAATATAGTCAGATTTCACAACAGCTTCTATTACAGCCCATTCACAAAGTGTTGCAATAACAAATCAAGTGATGTAAACTGAGGTTTAGACAAAACAGAATCCCAGGGCAGTACTAAACAGATTTTGTGCCATGCAATATAGTTATTGAAAGAAGCAGCATTCAAGCTTAAGTGTAATTTTTCCATGTCAACTCAATTTGTACACCAGAAGCTTCCAAAAAATGTCAGTAGCATGACAGTAGGATCACCACAAAGGCTCTTGGAGGACATGAAGGGGATTTCTTTTCTGAAATACTTTTGCATTCCCTCACAATAGTTGTATGAAAATTAACCAAAGTTGAACCATGGTGCTTTTAGTAAAACGCTCAGGTCACGACTGTAACCTTGGTTCCTTGAAAGGAGGGAATGAGACGCTGTGTCAATTGGTGAGGGCGCTATGGGGAGCTCCTCCCAGGAATGACATTCTCTCAAGCCCTTTACAATCATGGCAATCTATTGGCAGATGGTGCTTGACGCTTTGCCCGCGATACTCGCATCATAGCGGGAATATTCTCTGGAGCACTACGTCATTTCATCAGGATTTTTTACTAAAGAGAACAGAGTGGCTGTCTCAAACCTTTAACAGTGAGAAATTAGTAGTACAGCAGGCATATGCAGTGTCTCATTCTCTCCTTTCAGGGAAATGAGGTTACAGTCGTAACCTGAGTGTTCCTTTTCAAGTCGGTCACTTCGACGCTGCGTCAGATACTGACGCTATAGGGAATCTATACCATTGCGGCATGCTACTGATTTCACACACGTCTCACACTACTAACCAATAGGATAGAAAGCACAGAACATATTGAAAAATAGGAAGGAAGATAAACCAAAATGCCCTATAAAGGGGTTAGAAGTCAAAAATGACACTAGCCATCAGGAAGTGAAATATTGAGTACAAATACATACACAAATGTATCATATACAGTAGAACCACACATGTAGTTTGTAAAGCAATAATGGCCACAAACTGATATTGCAAAAAGAATGCCTCTAGCCAAAAGGATAGTAAGAAATACGTACGCTGCAGTGTCCAGTGGACACAAGGATTTCAGCTCTCCTTCAAAGCAAAGACCTGGGAAGAGAAAGAGGAAAGATCAAAGTAATGGATCTTGACAAAGGAGTTAGGGGAAGCCCAGCTTCCAGATACATTTCCGGTAAGTACACACCATTTGCCCAATCCCAGGAAGAAGCCATGCCCCTGGTAGGAAGGGCCATTACAATTATGGGACATTGTTTGCCTTGCGAATCATACTTGAGTCCAATGGCATCAACAATCCAATGAGATAGTCTCTGCTTGGAGACGGACAAACCCTTGGAATGACCGTCAGCCAAAAATAATTATCAATGTACAAGCACAGCGCCATCACAGGGCAGAGCATGTACAATTTTTTTGCCTCGTCTGATTCAAAATGAGGAGGAGAAAATCATTTAAAGCTAATACCTGAGCCTTAAAGGGAGTGGTCAGAACTTTAACCGCACTTAGGCTTAAACACAGCTACAGGCCAAAATTCCAAAATGCCAAAATGCACAAGACAAGGCAAGCCAAAATTCCAGACAAGTATCATGGACCGAACGGGGCTGAAGATCCCTCACATGCCTTACAGAAGCCAAAGCGAGTAACAGCGTGGTCTTCAAGGAGAGTGCGTGCAAGCTCACCTCCTCAAGCAGCTCAACCGTAAGCACATTCAACAAAAGTGCAAAGTTGCAGCCCGGGACAGTAGCGGGACGAGAGGGTCATCTCGCTCCACACAAAAACATTATACACAAAAACAAAAGGAAGCTGCAGAAGGAGTATAGTGTAAGGAGAGAGGAGTTGCTTCGGCTTTAAAAACGAAAGTGAGCCGAAAGCAAAGCATCTTGAGTTTCATGCATTCACAGTGAATGCAGTTAGTCTCAACATGTGCTGCTTATGCAAAACAGCGATTATGCATGATAGACAGAAGGATACAGTATATTGCTCATTTTGTGTGCTTGAGGAAACAATTGCAAAACGTCATCTTTATAAAGACATCCTTAAAGGTGCACTCAGTAACTTTTTAACTGTCTTTTCCTCGTCCCGTCAGTCCCAGTACTAGGCCTACTTGTGGTTTTAGACTCTATACTGACACCTATCATCCTGGATACTTTTTTTTTTTTTTTGTTTAAACAAAAAAAGTTAGTTTCAGTGCTGGCGCTTCATAACGAAGATGTTTGGAATGCAAAACTATTGTGATGGAATGGAAAGTTATTTCAGAAAATAAATTTCCTCTCTGTTTTCCAATAGGCTTTTTAACAGTAACAAACTACATTTACCTGCGAGTAGCTGTGCAGCGTCATTAAATGCAACATTTGTCACAATGTATTGGGAACACAGCAATGGAGGGGGGAGTAATCCGACACGCCTTCCTAAACCCTCTTCTCTCTGTCGATAGAAGCACAGGAAAGTCCAAATAATTTAAGTTAATTAGTTTTTTCGAACAGTTAATTTAAATAAATTGGTTAAAATAAACAATTCACCTATTCACTTACATGTAACGTTGGGAAGACCAGTTTGTTTAAAGGGATAGTTTACTCAAAAATTTAAATTCTTTACTTATTTATTCACCCTCATGATATCCCAGGTGTGTATGTATGACTTAATAATTTCTCCAGAAAACATTTAAAAATATCGTAGCTCAGGAGGTCCTTACAATACAAGTGGATGGAGCAACCTGGAGTAAAGTAACTTGCTCTAAGGCAATGGTGGTGGCTGTAGGGATCGAATCAGGAATCTTCTGCTTATCAGTCCTGGGCTTTAGCCCACTACACCACCACCACCACCACCACACCATTAGTGTTTTAAAATGCAGACTGAATATTTCCTGAACCAACCACATTATTTCAGTGTCACGTGACAGCTTGAGTTCATGGCTGCGGTCCTTTGACTGTATTTCCAACGCCCTATCATGTGAGCTACCGCACAAGCTAATCACACTGGAATAAGAGTATATATGTAGGCAGGTCTGTTATATTAGCATTAAAATGTATCTTTTTTCAAAAGATGTGTTAGAGTAAAAGTATGTCGATAAGATAAAATAGCAGGGTCTGAGTAATAGACAGAAAAATAAGTTTTTATAAATACATAATGAGCAATTAAAGTCATGATTTGAGTGAAAATGAATAAAACACACAGATGTTGAAGGACCTCTAGTGTTTATTTCACCTGGAAATTGCAGTGAATTGTACCTGGAGACACGTATAACAAGTTTTGCAAAAATGTATATATGTATATATATGTATATATAATGTATAATGTAGTTATTAACTATAAACAGACTATAAATACATCTCATTTAAGGTTAAATGATTAAAGATCTATGGTTGCAACCGGGGGTAAAACCTTTGTACCCTTGAGCAAGCCATTTAGCCCTTGGTTGATTTAAGTGTCCAGATAATTCAGGATTTGTTCACACTGCACCCAATTCCTCTCTCGTTTTTAATCTGATCTTTAGAAGTTAATTTTTATTTTCATTTTGCAATTAATGACAATGGCAAGTAATGACAAGTAGCAATAGTAATGACATAAGCGTCAGCATGACACCTAGAGACATGGAGTACTTGTCATTGTGGAAAAGGTTTTCCATCACAACAGCAGTGCTGTCACAGCATACTTACCACAGACAACAACGGAGCACAAGTTGACAGTGTCAGAGATTTACTGTACTATTTACACATTTATGCATACTCTAAATGCGAAGCTGCAATTTGTGATAGTCGAAAACACAGTGATAAGACTCTATAACCCCACAGGAACATCTGATTTCCTCCATGTGGGTTTTACCCTGCTCTGTTTAAACAACATGGCACACCTCAGATGGAAAACCAGGAATCAAATAAAAATTTATAGAATCGGATTAGAGAGGTTTCTCTTGGCTACAGAATATTTGATTGCCATTTTAAACAATGTCAGTGGGACAGACGCATAGCCACCATAACAATTACATCTCCTACCCTTGCCATCACCACCAGCAAATCTTGCAAACTTCTGTAAATTTACTGCGCGCTCTTTGAATAGCATCAGAGATCAGAGACTCATCTGATACAACAATACTTGTGCATGTAGCAAACATAGTTTGAGATCATTTTGTCCTTGGGTCTGTCTTCTGAAAGACTTTTTCAAAGAAATGTTGAATCCAAAGGGGCAATTTTCTAAAATGCCGGAAATTCAGAATCCAGAGTCTGGTTGTTGACTGTGAGACTCTTACGCTAATACCAACAAAACAGAGACATGGAGAGGCAAACTACGTGGATGAAGACAGAAAGAAGATGAAAAGAAGAAAAGATGACTTGTTTGTGTGTGATTAGGCTAATGGCCTGTATCCTGTTTATCACAGAGGGACAAATATCGCTAATGCTAACGCTAACACTAACACTATGACGCTAGGATACAGGGTTAATGATGTCACGTACACACGGCAATGTGGCTCCCCTGAAAAGTATTGTCCATCTAATGGATTCAAAACACAGAGACAGGAGATTGAAAAAGGGCAATCAGAGCGCCTTTGATCTGGAGTTGTTTGCATGCGTAAAAGGAAGATACTCACACTCAGGCTTAAAGACAGACCACGATTTTATGTGTGAAACTCATCATTACGGCTTTCTCTGACTAATCCACTCCATTTTTTTATCACTTACTTTAAGTTTGTTGAATCTTACAGAACCTGTGAAGAACATACCCTCTGTATGTTATACTGTAGGTTTGGGTAAGTTAAACTTCAGAAAAATCATAATAAAATTGTTCATTTTGTATGAGCCCACTCGTACAATTTCTAAAGATTTCGCCAACGATTACCTCTCGTGTCCCTGTAATGCGAAACAATTATGATAAAATACGTTGTAAATACATTGTAAAGTATATACTTAATAGTAATATGTGTTGCATTAATAATAACAATAATAATAATTCCTTACATTTATATAGTTCTTTTCTAGGCACTCAAAGCACTTTACATAGTATAGGGGAACTCTCCTCAACCACCACCAGTGTGCAGCATCCACCTGGTTGATGCGACGGCAGCCATAGTGTGCCAGAACACCCACCATACACTGGTTATTGGTGGAGAAGAGAGTAGAGTGACATAGCCAATTCAGGGATCAAGATTATTAGGAGGCCATGATGGATAAGGGCCAATGAGGGAAATATGGCCAGGAGTTATACCCCTACTTGTTACGAGAAGTGTCCTGAGATCCGTGTGTCAAGACCACGGTTTAATGTCTCATCTGAAGGATGGTGCCTTTTTACAGTATAGTGTCCCCGTCACTATACTGGGGGATTAGGACCCACACAAACCACAGGGTGAACACCCCCTGCTGACCTCCTTAATACCACTTCCAGTAGCAACCTTAGTACATTTTATTTATGCTTATTTCAAGTCTGAACAGCAAAATCATTGTATTACTGTAATTTGTTACTGTAATCTAATGAGAATGACCATTGAGAATAACAGAAGTTAAACATTTGAGACATTGCAATGATAATAATGAGGATTTGAGAGGAGGAACATCTTATTGATCTTAAAAATAGGCTTTATTTTCTTAATGAAAATATAATATATTATTTTTTTCTTCTGATTTTGGATATGTTTTTTGTGCAATTCACTCATACATTTCTGTAACAAAGACAATCACCTACCATGTTAGTTGTGGGATAACATATTATTTTAAGGACTTATTTGTGTTCTTTATTGCAGTTTGTGCCCGGTCAGTTGGATAAATTCCCAGCTGCAGGTTTTTCCCGAATACAGAACTTGTTTTCTGCAGTCTCTGTGATTGTCAGTATTGGTCGTACATGTTTTGCTGTTTTTATTCCTGTTTGCAGTTCATATCTCCACATCCACAGCACATATATCCTAATGCATACACAAACAAACACTAACACACCAACTATTTCCTATCGATGGAATGAAGCAACATTCTTTGTGTGGTCTTATCGTTGTGGCAGGTGTTCAAGCTGCATCTTCCTATCTGAGTCACCAGGGGAATAAAGTTTGGTGTCTAAACTCTAGCGCTGAAGTATCAACACACACAGGTCAACAAACTAAAAACTTGAAGAACAGTTAACAACTTCCAGCTCTGATATGTCAGGAGAAAAATGCTATTACACAGAGGCTCGTAGCTCTGGACACTTAATTCTATTTAATTGTGGGGTTTCCTAATGCAAGAATCACTTCTATTGCTCATACTTAGGGTAAGGGATTTGAACAAACCCAAAACGGAGACTCAAGCAAAAGTCTCCATTTGCTCTCCATTGCTGTCTAAAAGAAACAACAGAGATATTACAAATCCCATCTGAATGAGAGCAGTCATAAACGTAACAATCTCTGGAGTGGAGCATCTCGAGCAAGTCCCATTCCAATTCCTGCTGAGATAGCAGACACATAAGCTGCATGAATGTGTATGTGACATCCGCTGAATGGAATTGTAAGCTTGACCCTGGACACTCAGTGAAACATGTGCGAGATTCATAAGTGATGCAAAGCCTTTGAGTCGTTTATCTTCAGTATAACAAACTCACATAGGCTGCACACATTCTCGCACACGTTGATCTGCAGTCCACCTGCTGTTTAAGTCTATTAAGGTGTGAAAGACACTGCTTCTAACTCACAGTGACGTGACATTGTTGGTGCTGGTAAGTGCTTTCATCTCATGCCACTGGAGGGCAAACCCCACCGAGACGAACGTCATCATCTTCGTCATCCTCATCATCCTCACTTTGCTTAGACCAATTTTTTTTAGAGGACGTTTGAAAGTTGTCAATTACAATGCAGCGATAAACAAATGGTTAGCTTCTTCAGTCAGTCAAAACGGACATCATCTGATCCTTTTTAGGAAAAGAATCGCAAGATATGTTGGTTTCAGCTCAAAAATGAATCTTCAGTGCGATTCAGTTCAAATGCTGAGCCACATTAATCTTCTCAGAAATGAAATCGACATCTGATTCAGTTTAAAGTGATAGTTCACCCAAAATAGAAATGTTTACTCACCCTCATGCCATTCTGAACCCAAATGATTTATGTTTTCTGTGAATACTCTTTTATATGCAATGAAAGTAAATTGTGAGCAAAGCACTGAAGTAAGATTTTCAAGGCAAGATTTTCAGTGAATAATGACTTATATGTCAATGAACCAATGTTTTTATAAGGTTGCCCGAGGTGATAAAATGATAAAGCTTTTAAAGAATCTACTTTTGCAATACATGTCAAGTTTGTAGAGATGTAATTTTTGAGTCCATATTGGCAAAAAAAAAAAAGACTTTAAAAATGTCATGTGGTGCAATGGGTGACTGACAAATACTGAGGGGATCAAATGAAAAATCTTTAAAAATCTACTTTTAAAACACAAAACACGCGTCAAGTTTTTAGTCCATGTTGGTTTTCCCAATTTTTTTAAAAGCATTCATAGCATTTTCTACAAAAGAAAAACGTTAAAAATATCATATGGTGTAACCATCAAGTAAAAGGTATTACAATTTATTCTTTGCACCCTGAATACATGTGAGTGTGAACAACTTAATTATTAATTTCAAAAAAGTTTACAAACATATTTTTCATATAATATATATATATATAACTTCTTAAACTACTTCAAAGAGTTCTCATCAAAAAATCCTCCACGTGCAGCAATGACAGCTTTGCAGATCTTTGGCATTCTAGCTGTCAGTTTGTCCAAATACTCAGGTGACCTTTCACCCCACACTTCCTGTAGCACTTGCCATAGATGTGAATGTCTTATCGGGCACTTCTCACACACCTTAAAGTCTAGCTGATCCCATAAAAGCTCAATGGGTTAAGATCCATAACACTCTTTTCCAATTATCTGTTGTCCAATGTCTGTTTCTTTGCCCAATCTAACCTTTTCTTTTTGATTTTCTGTTTCAAAAGTGGCTTTTTCTTTCCAATTCTTCCCATAAGTCCCCTGAGTCTTCATGTACATGAAACTGGTGTTGAGCGGGTAGAATTCAATGAAGCTGTCAGCTAAACCCACTTTGTATGTAATCTTCAGTTTTTTTGTAAATTTCAAGCATTGTATAGTCTTCATTCCTCAAAACAATGATTGACTGATGAGTTTCTAGAGAAAGCTGTTTCTTTTTTTGCTATTTTTGACCTAATATTGACCTTAAGACATGCCAGTCTATTGCATACTGTGACAACTCAAAAACAAACACAAAGACAATGTTAAGCTTAATTTAACCAAATATCTTTCAGCTGTGTTTGATATAATGGTTGATTTTCTTGTATCAAATTAGCAAATTAGCATGATTACTCAAGGATAAGGTGTTGGAGTGATGGCTGCTGGAAATGGGGCCTGTCTAGATTTGATCATATATATTTTGTGATCAGTTAAATGCCATTTTGGTGGATAAAAGTAAAAATGTATTTCAATAAGTGCAAAATTTGTAAATTATTCTAAACTTTTGGCCACCAGTGTGTCAAAATAAAGATTAAAAAACCCTTCACAAACAGATTTAATGGTGTAAAGCGGTTTTCTGTGCTTTATATGTTTTGCTTTTATTTTTCACATAACAATATAATAGCTATATCCATACTGGTTACACCACATAACTTTTATTTGGTGGACAAACGTTTTTCAAATATGAATCATTATACTGCGCAACTCATGCCAAAATTTCTTTTTATGTTTTATTTCATTTTTTACTCTCTCCAGACAGTTATACCACATTACATTTTTTTTAATTGAAGCCCCAGAATAAATATTAAAATGACTTTGAACTTAGTGATTAAAAACGACTCGGTTACTAACGTAACCTCGGTTCCCTGAGAGGAGGGAACGAGTATTGCGTAAGCTGCCGTGCTTGTGCTTGGTCAGTCGCTTCAGTCGATTGAACCTAAAGAACTCTCATGACGGGGCGCCTAATATATAGCCCTAAGCCACGCCAATCTTGGCGGGCTCTGAGCGCGCGGGCGTGAAGCGCGCTCATTGGTCGCGCGTTCAGAGTCGCCCCGTCATTGGTTCGAGCAAGTTGCCGCAGCACAGCCAATGACCGAGCTGCCTCGCTCATTGCTGTCTGCTGTGCAGCTGCAATGCGTTTTACATAAAGACATAATATTTCTCGAGAAACTGAGTTTTCCCATAGCGTAAGCTACTTACGCAATACTCGTTCCCTCCTCTCAGGGAACCGAGGTTACGTTAGTAACCGAGTCGTTCCCTCTCAAGAGGTCTCTCCTATTGCGTAAGTAGCTTACGCTATGGGAACACCATGCAAAACGCCGTGCGTGCTGACTTCGCTCTATAAAGCCAGAGGCAGATGCCTGAGCCTTAAAGCAAAGTGATTATTCAACGAGCCGTCCAACGACGAGCTATATAATGGGATAATACAGAGCGCCTTTGCCCCAAGGTGGCCCATGGTGGGGCGCTCATTGTAAAAACACACGCACATATCTTATGTACTGATTTTTCTTTTTACTGATATGCATAAAAAACTCCCTAAGTCAGTCAGAGACGGACCTTATAAGGGAGGAGATAATGCTCAGCATATATGTACTCCAGTCCATACTACAGTCAGGCTGATAGAATGTTGGAATGCAATGAGGGGACCTGTAGGTTATAAAACCTGATAAATGTCGAAGGCGAGGCCCAGCCTGCCGCCCCACAAATATCCTCAATGGGTATCCCACTCGACCACGCCCAGGAGGAGGCCATGCTCCTCGTAGAGTGAGCTCTGACGCCTAAGGGGCATTGAAGGCCCTTGGCTTCATAAGCCAGCGCTATAGCATCTACTATCCAGCGCGATATTCTTTGCTTTGAAACTGCGAGACCTTTAGTGCGGCCACCAAAGCATACAAATAATTGTTCCGTCTGTCTGAACGGGGCAGAACGTTCCAAGTATACTCTGAGCGCCCTGACCGGGCAGAGTAAATTAGCGTCGCTTTCGTCTGCTGAAGACGATAGCGCTGCCAGAGATTTCACCTGTACTCTGAAGGGTGTGGAGAGCACTTTAGGAATATACCCGTGCTTTGGCCTAAGGACAACTCTGCAGTCGTTAGGTCCAAATTCCAGGCAAGCAGCACTTGATGACAGCGCGTGCAGGTCGCCCACTCTCTTGACTGAGGCGAGCGCCAGCAAGAGCGCAGTTTTGAGCGAGAGCTGTTTAAGGTGCACGGTTCGGAAAGGTTCGAACGGGGCACTCTTGAGTGCGTCCAGGACCGTGGCCAGGTCCCAGATCGGCACCGAGGGGGGGCGAGGAGGGTTCATCCTCCTAGCACCTCTTAGGAAACGAATGATTAGGTCGTTTTTCCCTAATGAGCGTCCTTTGTCAGGATTGTGCGACGCCGCTATGGCAGCCACATAGACTTTGAGCGTGGAGGGTGTGCGGCCCGCCTCCAGCAGCTCTTGCAAGAAGGCGAGTACACTTGGTATCTCGCACGATTTGGGGTTCAAGCTCTTGGTATCACACCAGTCACTGAACACTTTCCACTTTTGGGCATATAAGCGCCTCGTAGAGGGCGCTCGTGCCTCAGTGATGGTTCTCAACACTCCACTGGGGAGGTTCTCGGGAACCCGTTGAGGGGCCATGCATGAAGGGCCCACAGATCGGGGCAGGGATGAAGAATCATCCCGTTGGCCTGCCTGAGGAGGTCCAGCCTCAACGGAATCGGCCATGGGGCAGATTGCATCATCTGCATCAGTTCTGGAAACCACATCTGGTTCTTCCAGAGTGGGGCTATCAGGAGCACTGCACATTTCACTTCCCTGATCCGACTGATGACCTGAGGTAGCATCGCGATCGGGGGAAAAGCATACAAGGGGCGGTTCGGCCAGACTTGGGCGAGCGCGTCCGTGCTTTTTGAGAAGAAAAGAAAAGAGGGCAGTGCGCATTTTCCCTGGAGGCGAAGAGGTCGACCTCTGCCTTGCCAAAGGTTTGCCATAACCACTGAGCCGTCAGGGGGTGGAGAGACCATTCCCCTGTGAGAACTTTGTCTCTGGACAGCATGTCCGCTCCCTGGTTCAGGACGCCTGGCACATGCGCTGCTCTCAGCGAGCGCAGGTTGTGCTGTGACCATAAGATGAGCTCCCTGGCCATAGAGTGCAGGGAGCTCGACCTGAGTCCACCCTGGCGATTTATATACGATACTACCGTCATGTTGTCCGTTCGGACCAGGACGTGTTCGTTTTCAGGTACGGAAGCAGGGCTCTGAGAGCCAAGGCGACCGCTTTCATTTCCAGACAGTTTATATGTAGGCACTTTTCCGGGTTTGACCAAAAGCCGGAGACAGGCCTGCCCTCGTAAAGGGCCGCCCATCCTATTTTGGAGGCATCTGTCATGATCATTTTTCTCTGTGTGTTCACGCCCAGACTCACGCCGGTTTGATACCAGTCGACGGCTTTCCAGGGCGTCAGGGCTTTTATACAGCCGTAATTCGCTCTGATTAAAAAGTGGCTCGAGCGCCACGCGTGAGTGGGGACACGGCTCTTGAGCCAGCGTTGGAGAGGACGCATGTGCAACAATCCTAGCTGGAGTACAGCTGATGCCGAGGCCATGAGACCGAGCATCCTTTGAAATCGTTTGACGGGGGTGTGCGCGCCCGCTCTGAATGATGTTGCAAGGCGCCGAATAGCGAGCGCGCGCTCTGATGAGAGGCGTGCCATCATCTGCACTGAGTCTAGCACTATTCCCAGAAAAGAGATATTTTGGCTGGGGGATAGCACGCTCTTTGCAAAATTGATTCTCAGACCCAGGCATTCTAGATGGCTGATAATCCAAGATCTGTTTGTTGTTAACTGACTCTCTGATTGTGCTATGATTAGCCAATCGTCGAGGTAATTCAGTATTCGCACTCCCCGCTGTCTCAGGGGGGAAAGTGCTGTGTCCATACATTTCGTGAATGTACGGGGGGCCAATGATAGGCCGAATGGTAGTACTGTGTACTGGTATGACTGTCCCTCGAAAGCGAATCTCAGAAAAGGCCTGTGATGAGGCGCTATCGGGATGTGAAAGTAAGCGTCTTTCAAATCCACTGATAGGAACCAATCCCCGGGGCGAACTTGCGCGAGGATATGTTTGGTCGTTAACATTCTGAACGAGCGAATCATTAAAGCTTTGTTCAGATGTCTGAGATCTAGGATGGGGCGGAGGCCACCGTCCTTTTTCGGGACGAGAAAATAGCGGCTGTAAAAACCCGCCTCGCTCATAGAGGGAGGGACAGTTTCTATAGCGCCCTTCTCTATCAGTTTGAGCACCTCGGTGCGTAGAACATGCGAAACATCTTTCCTCACTTTCGTCTCGACCACCGCTGAAAAGCGGGGTGGTCTGCGAGCGAATTGAAGCGAGTAACCGTGTTTTATTATGTTCAAAACACATTTCGGTATGTCGGGGATTTTTCCCAGGCTTTTGCTCGCACAGATATGGGCTGAATGCTGGCTGGGGGCGTGTTGCAGTGACGTATGGGCCCCACCGGCGAATCGCCTTGTGCTAAAACTGAGCTTACAGCTCTCAGAAGCGCGGGCGCGTGCTGAGCAGCTTTGTTGAGTGCCGAGTGCAGGGGTGTGTGTGAGATTACAGGCACGCGTGCTATCTCCATAATGCTCGCAGCATGAGCTGGAGAAATGTTTGAAACTGTATCGACAGTGTTTACACTTGGGGGTGCATACATTGTAATAGGCACGCGCGCCACTTTCATAAAGCTTCCCGCTCTTAGCGGGGAGTTTCTTGGCTCGCGCGTCGCATCTGTGATGCTCGCGGCATGAGCCAGAGAACTGTTTGAAACTGTATGGGCAGCGCTTATGGGTGGGGGTGCATATACTGTAGTAGGCACGCGCGCCACTTTCATAAAGCCTCCCGCTCGCGGCGGGGGGTTTCTGGCCATGCATACAGTGTTTGTGTGTAGGGGTGCATGCATGACAGCAGGCACGCGCGCTACCTTTATAGTATTTCCCGCTTTTACTGGGGAAGTGTTTATAACTGTGGGAACAGTGCTTGTGTGTAGTGGTGCATACATGACAATAGGCACACGATCTACATTTACGGGGCATACAGCTGGAGCTGGGGAAGTATTCGGCACTGTTTGGACAGTATTTATATGTGGGAATGCGCACTTTAGTGTGGACACGTGACCCCTTAGTGACACAAGCAGAAAATGACTCTTTTTCTGATTTTTGTGTGTCGCCGTTAAAACGCCGTTTGATTGCAGGTGAGCGAGTTCTGTGACTGGCCCACTGACTGCTGTACAGACATTTCCAGCCGCCTGTAAGGGGACTGGGTAATGTTTTACACGTTTTGGAGAGAGTGGTCCGGCTTTTGCGAGACACGCACTCTCTCTTTTTCTTCCTGTGGCTAGGAAGACTTACGAGGCTCCGGGTTCAGCACGATCTTGGGCCGAGGTCCCCGTCGCTCAGGCGGCTGCTTTCGGTTAGCGGAATGCGAGCGGCATCGAGCGTCTGTTTCAGGTCTGTTTTTGGCTGGGAGACGGGAGGCGCCGCTCTGGCTCGCTACTGCTGCTGAGGCGGTTTCTGGCGGCTCTGTGACGAGCTGGAGCGCTTGGGCAGGAAGTGACGCATAGCCTGCGAATCCTTCCGAGCTTCAGTGAAGCGTTCCGCAAACTCTCTTACCGCCGGTCCGAACAGGCCGCTTGGAGTGATAGGCGCGTCGAGGAATGGCGCCTTATCCGCGTCCTTCATCTCCGTTAGCGTCAGCCACAGATGGCACTCAAGGACAGTCAGGTTAGCCATGGCCCGGCCGATGGATTGGGCGGTGGCCTTTGTGGCTCGCAGGGCTACATCAGTGGCGCTGCGCAGGTCCTTGAAAGCCTCAGGTTCAGGTCCAGACTCGTCCATGGTGCGGAGAAGTTTGGCCTGATAAATTTGCAGAACAGCCATGGAATGAAGCGCTGACGCAGCTTGGCCGGCGGCGGCGTATGCTTGAGCGGCGAGAGCTGAGGTAGATCGGCAGGGCTTCGAGGGATGAGAAGCTTTGGCTTTCCATCCAGCGGTGGAGGGTGGGCACAGATGGTTGGCCACAGCCTCCTCGAGGGGTGGGGTTCCCTCGTAGCCTCTTTCTCTCGCGCCGTCTACCGAGGAGAGCGAGGAAGTGAAAGAAGGCTTCAGGCGAGCAGAGTGAGGGGCTTTCCACGACTTTGTGAGTTCGTCGTGAACTTCGGGGAAGAAAGGGGAGGGTCTCTGTCGAGGGGCCTGCCAGCGCCCCTGTAGGAACCACTCATCCAGCCGGCTGCGGGCGGGTTCTTCCGGAGAAGACCAGTCGAGCCCGAGGTCTTCCACGGCTTTAGATAGGATGCGGACGATCTCCGAGTCCATGCTGGTGCCCGTGCTCGTGTCCGCTAATGTCGACAGCGCGGGGTCGAAGGCCGAGCCCGGCCAGTCGTCGGATGCAGCGTCAATGGAAAGGCTGTCATCCTTTTCACCGTCGTCCCGTGACGCGCCGAATGAGACGAGACCCACCGCTCTGTTGGAGGGGTGCTGGTCCGCCTGCGTGAAATGGACTGGCAGTGGGGAGTTCTCGGGTAGTGGTGAAGCACGCGGGGACTGGCCCGGCGTGACATCACTGAACTTCGCGTGCCCTGGCGGCCTCTGTGAGCGGCGCTTTTTCTTGCGCGGCTCGAACAGAGGGGACGGCAGCATGGTGGTAGCAGGCTCGTTCGCAGCGAAGGCGGCGAAGCGAGCGCGCAGCTCGGTGAGGCCCAGGGAGTCACATTCGGGGCATCCGCCTCGAGTGAGAGCAGCTTCTGCGTGGTCGGGTCCCAGGCAGCGAGTGCAGATAATGTGACGGTCCCCGTCAGGAAGAAGGCCTCTGCACGAGGCGCAGGTGGAAGGCATTTGGAACAACGCCTCGAAAATTGCTCTTTTACTAAGATACAAAAAGCGTCGCAGAGGCGAACAATTGCAAAGTAGCTAGTAAAAGGATATCAGGGTGATGCGTGCCGGTTGGCGTAGCAGAAGGCTCTGAAGGCGGCTGAAGGCGCCGGCGTACTCGTAGCAGTCCTGCTGTAGGCTTGTCGACGGCGGGCGAAAAGACTCCAACAATCCGGAGGATCCAGCGAAGAGAAGGTCTTCGCTGAAGGAGATTAAATCTAAAGAACTCTCATGACGGGCGCCTAATATATAGCCTTAGCCACGCCAATCATGGCGCTCATTGGTCGCGCGTTCAGAGTCGCCCCGTCATTGGTTCGAGCAAGTTGCCGCAGCACAGCCAATGACCGAGCTACCTCGCTCATTGCTGTCTGCTGTGCAGCTGCAATGCGTTTTACATAAAGACTTCAATATTTCTCGAGAAACTGAGTTTTCCCATAGCGTAAGCTACTTACACAATAGGAGAGACCTCTCTAGAGGGAACATGTTCATCATAGAAGATTTGCATTCAAGTAATTGTTTTGTTTTTAATAATTAAAAATAACTGGACAAAAACTTAGCCTCACATCATTTACCCTAATAATAATAATAATAATAATAATAATAATAATAATAATAATAATAATAATATGAAGTTTGACAGTCCTTTCTCCTAATCCACTTTGATTTTATGGAAGAAAGCGAGTTGGACATTCTGCTAAACTTCTCATTTAATGTTCCACGGAAGAAAGTAAATTGTGCAGGTTTGGAACAATAAAAAAATAAAAATAAATAAAAAAAGTCTATGAAATAGTTTAACTAGAAAACAATATATGATGTACTGAAAAAAATAATCATCCTAGCAATCCGATTTAATATATAATGTAATTACTTTAATTCCATATTCCTTATTACAATTACACTTTATAGTTACTTTAATGAGTAACTAAAGTATCATTTCAGGAATGAAATATTCAAAATATTCTAGTCAGGTGTTTTCTCTGATGATGTGAAGTGTGCCCTCTAGTGTAGTTATCGGGGCGTGTCTGCTCTTCAAGTAGCATGTAAGTGAATAATCCTCATTATTTTCAGCTATTAATACCAAACAGTCCATTTCTCTCACAGCGCAATGACCATCTGTGCAGTCTAGTGTGTGTATAGACACACCACACACCATGAAGTGAGTTTTACTGGGGCCTGCTCTTCTTTAGATAGGGCGCTAGGCCATAACTCAGCTCTAAAACAGATTACAGATGTCCAGATGGATGGGCGTGTGCAAGATGGATGAAACCGCCCAGTTCTCTGACAAATCACTCACTTCTGATGAGGAGTCGCTGGAAGGAGGGAGTGACGCAATACCTGACAGAGGAGCGGGGGTATAGAGGGAGTGTGCGAGGAGTGATAAGAGGGTAGTAAGGTGTATGAACGTCTCCTAGATAAGGCCGAATGAGGGGTGGTGATTGTGATTATCCTGCAGGAACACGCAGGAAATGGATCTCGGTGTGAAGTTTTATTAGGACCGTGGTGCAAACGCACACACTCCAACTCTGTTCCAAAAACATTGCGAGCTACCTCCATAGGCAGCATTTAAAGGTGTCATAATTATAATTAATCTGCCTCATAAGATACCTTGTTTTAGCCATATTATAAGGCTGCAGATCTTTCACAACAAGCTTGTTGTGAAAAGAATACATCTGACAGCTCAATTCAAACAAGTTTATTTTTCTATCCCTGCTGGCAAATAGACTTTTCTTGTTTTAAGCATAAACCCCACTACATTTTTTAGACTTAATATCTAGTGTCATCAAGTAATTTTTCTTTTTTAAGGATGTTTAGATATTTGTACTTAAAAATAAGACAAAACAAATATTCAGTAAGAAAATGTGTTGCAGTGTATTTGTATGATGGAGAGTTGCTGCCTATGTAGATGCAGGGCCGTAGCTAGAGGGGTGAAAGGTGGTAATGATTCTAGGGGCCCACAGGTCCAGGGGAGGCCCACAACAAATTCTAAGCTGTCTTTTTGAATAGGAAAGGACCCAAAGTAATATGCAGTCAATGACCCTACAATACCTAGCTATGGCCCTGGAGTATTTAAAATCAGGCCACATCCACACTAATATATATATATATTTTTTTTATATGTGTTGTTTTTGACTTGTGAAAATGCACTCTATTACTGTGTAGCTGGTGGGTTGTGAATAAACAACATAGAATACAAAAATATATTTTGCCGTTTTATTCTGATGGCTGTTTATAAAATAATTTTTTTTTAAAAAGCAATAGTGGTCAGTGGAGCCATGTGTATAAAAAAGGGAAAGAAAACAAAAATGACATGGGAAAATGAAATATGGAAACAAAATACAGTAGAGAGAAAATACAAACATTATGCACTTTAGTACTTACTCAAACCACTGAAAGCATCTTATGCATTTAACACATGCTTAAACACTCACTGTGTTTTATGCATTTAACACATGCTTAAATCACTCAAAGCATTTGATGCATTTTTAACCAGGCTTTAAAGACATATATAGCAGTTTAAAACACTAGAATTCTCATTACACATGTTTTCACATATAACACATATTACATATATTCACTAAACTGGAAAAACTCTGGGCTATAAATAATAAAAAAATATATGATGAATTCTAAATTTACATACCCAGTCCTTTCATGTGCACCAAAAATATGGTCAAACTACACACATGCAAACCATATACATCCTTCAAAAATAACCCATGACAAACATTCAGTTTTAACATACAACTCTTCTGAACACATATTTAATGCAATTTATGAGCATTCTGTGTAAAATTTGACATTTACCCAATAATTTGCAAATGATGAACAAAACTGGGAGCTCTCTTGCGCAATACATGTTGTCACGTTTCTAACGCGAGAGAGTGTTGGAAAGCAGGTGTCGCAAAATTACAGTTCTTAAAGGGGCCATGTCCAATTAATGATTAGAGTTAATTAAATTAAATTTCTCCAGTTTAGGAAACAATGATTGTGGCAGTGGGGGCATGGTCAAGGGCTCGTCCGGGGGAGAAAGCGGTAAGGGCGCTTGCACCTGAGCTAAATTATGTCTAACACATGTCTCTAATTTCAGTGAGCACGGGGAGAGCAGCATAAAAACAGCCACAGAACCTCCAGTCAGGAGAGAGAGTCTGACACATAGAGTCCAGATGAGAAGCGGATGAGTTTGAGAAGCTAAAAAGCTGTTGTGTTATTTTGGAAGCTGTAAAGCGTAAGAGTTGTTTAATTAAAAAGCCTTACCTGTGATTCAAAGCCCCTATTTCCTCCTTCCCTCCTTGTGAGAAGTTTGTTACACCTGTCAGAGACAATTTAGCTCAGGTGCAAGCGCCATTACCGCTTTCTCCCCCGGACGAGCGCTTGACCACGCCCCCGCTGCCACAATGATGTTAGGTTATTTTTGAAGGCTGTATATGGTTTGCATGTGTGTAGTTTGACCATATTTTGCACATGAAAGGACTGGGTATGTAAATTTAGAATTCATAAAAACAAAATTGATTATTTATGGCCCATATTTCTTTCCAGTTTAGTGAATATATGTAATATGTGTTATATGTGAAAACATGTGTAATAAGAATTCTAGTGTTTTTTTTTTTTTAAAATGTAGTTTTCAATCAGAAACAGATTAGTGCACACTCATTTCCGTTTCATCCTCTCATCCTGATAGAATGCTGTTGTCCTCCACTCAGGGCTGTACTGGTAATCTGGCATACTGGGCATTTTCCCGGTGGGCCGATGCATTTTGGGGCCAATCAGGGGCGGAATGGCCATGGGGAGAACCGTGCGGGCCGGTGGGTCGGCCGCGAAACGTGCAGAATGGTCCGCGATAAGCAAAAATGAGCCGCCACGTAATTCAGAACGTTTTATTTATTTATTTTTATTTGTGTTTTGTATTTTTTTATACAAAACAGTGCTGTGATATGCAGTAAAGGATGTAAAGTGAACACCCCCCTCAACATTTGGGCCAGTTGCCATGCCGTTTTCTCTTCCCAGTCCAGCCCTGCCTCCCCTGAAAGAAAGACTTTTGAAAATGCTCTCTATTACTGCATACTTTGGAAAACAATTATATTAGGAAACTAAACAACTTCAAACTTAGCGTTGACATGGCCTCAGTCACTAACAAGGTTCCATTTCAGTTAGGATGGTGCCATGGAAGGCAGCGAGGAAGCTGACTAGGGTTTGGAACAGAGCTCATACTTAACACACTTATTATGTTTTAATTTTTTTGCCTTTAAAGCTCTGGTAGGTTTTCCCCTTCTTTTTCTATGACTCTTGTGTCAGTGGAGCTCAGTGATAAATAGAAGGTTAGATAGGAAAATAGAGAAAGATAGAGAGGGTGTAATCATTTCCCCTCTCTGTCCTTGTTTCATCTAGTTTTCTCTTATCATTGTCACTGGTAAACAGACGGATTTTCACAGGAATGGATTTCTCTTTGTGAAAGCTGGTGCTGATGCAAGCATCTCTCTTCTACAGACACCTGGAGACTGATGCAGTGGAGCAAATGTCTGATCTCAAAGCCACGATCTCCCTGAACTTATTCAATGATAGCAGCCCTGATGAACAAACACAGAACTTGAAACCAAACAGAGAACACTTTTAAAATTAAAATAGTTTTAATGGTTCTTTGCAGCACCAGAAATAACTCTCTTTTTGTGCTGTTTTTTTGTACACAAGCCCTCTTTATAAAGTGTTCCTAAGTTGACTATAAAGTTACTTTAACAAAAGTACTTGATTTTACATTAAAGGGTTAGATAACCCCAGGGATTACTTTAATGTTGCCTTTGTCTGCTTTTTGGAGCATCGATGGTCTGGCCACCATTCACTTGCATTAAAATGGCCTAAAGAGCTGAAATTTTCTACTAAAAATCTTTGTTTGTGTTCTACAGAAAAAATAAATTCATACACATCTGGGATGGCATGAAGATGAGTAAATGATGAGAGAATTTTCATTTTTGGGTGTACTATTCCTTTAAGGCTTCTTCAGATCTGCATAGATGTTGCACCAGCACATAGATTGTTGACAATGACATTACAGGGACTTAAACAGGTTCTTCTATGACATCAAAAGAACATAACAATTTTGAATTATTGCATCATTGGAACTTTGAATGTTTCTCCAAAGACATCTTAAGAACTTAAGAACCCTTATGTTCCAAACCCTTAGGACTTTCATGAATGAATCTTTTACGTTTACAAATCATTCTAATCCATTTCCATTTTTTTTATCGTGAACAACTTAGTTGAATCAATGGTTCAGTGACTCCCTCTTTGCACATTTGTAGCTGCATAAAGATAATCAAAAAAATGTGCTGCATCCAAATATCCATACTTTTCAAGTATAAAGTATGCTAAAAACACTATGACAATGCAGTGGTATGTCCAATACCTCAGAATTAATAAAACAGTAAGCGAGAAATATCTGGATGTTTTACCAGCACAGAAGGGCATCTCTCATCAAATACTATACAGTACAAACTCTGACAGAATACAATTTTGATCACAGGGAGAGCTATTGGTTACAGAAGGTATTAGTGTACAAATACGAACGGATCTCAATGGTGGACAAATTCAAAAGATTTGAGTCAGTGGGATGAATCAAAATCCTTGTGATCTCGCGCCCCCATTACAGGTGTTCAAGCGTTGAAAAACTCTATGACATCAGAAGAGTGTAAAAACGTTCTTCCATGGCATCATAGGAACTTAAAAAAGGTTCCTAAAAAAACTCTAAAATGTATTTGGGAACACTCTAAATCAACAAGAAGACTAACAAAAGACATGGGTCCTAGCTTTTGGTTTGAGAAGGTGAACTTCTGTTTATGTTTTGTTAATGATTTTGTTGTTGAACATTTTAGCTGAAGTTTATGTCTGTACATTTTTAATAGAGCATATGAACAAATAAACCTTTTAAAACACAGCATGAAATGTACTGATGGAAAGGCTTTCTTTGCATAATAGAGGATTGGTATTACCATCTAAACACCAACATTAAGGCATTAAAGTCCTATTTATTCAGCGAGACATTTCACTTAGGTGTAATGGAAGAGGAAATGATGAATTACCAAGGGAATAAAAGACAAATAGAATTAGAGGCCATTATGAGAGAACAGATTATATTAACATCTTTGCCATCACCGCAACTCCTGACTGATTTATGCACAGAGAAAGGAAACATACAGGGAGAGCATATTCATAGCAGTACATCCATAAAATAATTATTTTTTTTAAGTCTGAAACATCTATAATAACACTTGTCGTCCATCTACTGAATTAGGTTTCATAAATAGCAGCATTCTGGCAGTTTATCGCAGTGAACCATTATAATAGGGGTCCTGTTCGTGTGTGTGTGTGATGTTTTAACTGCTCAGGTTGGCAGTCACGCTCGTCCGCAAAGATCTTCATTTGTCCTTTATAAAAATATCCAGTTTGATTGACAGGGCCTGAAAATGAGGTTGTGTATCATTCTTACATCACATCGCATCATCGCAGACATCACAAGCTCTCCCAAGTACGAAGCAAGAACTGTCTGTTAGAAGACACTGGAAGTCAACTCCACCATCAAAGAGGATGAAGGACAAATTAGGAAAAACATTGAACACACAGACAATTAAACTTTTTTCTGACCTGAGTAAAAGTCCATTTAGAAACAAGTCTCCTTTAGAGAAGTGTCTCAAAAAAGCAAAAGCATACTATGCAGCCAGCATCTATAATCTTTTTTTTTTTTTAACCATACAAGACTAGAATGGCTGGGAAGCAGGCTTCTTTACTAACTTAACCAACAAGACAACCTGGAACAATCTGCTTTTCTTTAAAAGATCACGCTAATGGATCACGCTGGTGATCCATTAGCTTTGCTGGAACCAAAACAAACCAGATTTTTACCATTTTTAGAGTCTATTGGGAATGTCATTAAATATCGATACATTTGATTGATTAGCACATTATTATTTTGATACATATTTGAGGCATAGATATATTAACATTAGTCGATATTAGCCTTTTAATGTCGTGTGGCGTAATAGCTTTGGGAGACCACAAGGGGGTAATATAATATTTACTGTACCTAATACTATATCGTCACATTTACATTTGTACAGATTGTGTTTTGCATGGTGTTTTATTGTGGATAATAATATGGTCGATAAACAAATGGGAGAGTTTTTGGGAAAAGGCAAAAGAAGTGAAGTTTAAAGTAATTTCGGATTGTAAATTCTGGATTGGAGCTGGCCAATACCTGGACAAATCTAAAACATTAAACCGTTGTTTAAGTTACCCTGCCGCTCACACTTAATTAACATTGTGTTGAGAAACATGTATGAATAGACAAAGACTAGTAGATTTAAGGGTTCGGTGTAGCAACAAGTAGCTCTATTTATATCTGAAATATCAGGAAAATTGCATGAAAAAGGCATTAATCCCAAGCCTAATATATAAATACTGTATTATACATACTGTTCTTGGAGTCCACTATCACACAGAAGTGGTGGCTGTTGGTCAACAATAAAGGATTTAGTTGTAATGTATAGAGAAATTAGAGGGAAGCAGCATATTTCAGAATAGATTTAATGATTTAACGACTATAGAAGCAGAGGTCATAGAAATATCTACAGTTTAATGCATTCTACAGACACACAGTAATGAAGTCCTATGTGCAGGTTTTCAAAAGCTACCTTCGGTTTATAATCATAAAAACAAATCATTTTTTTAAAGATCATCTTGCTTTAGATTAGAGCATGAAATGTCAGAATGACCTACTAACATAATGAGATCGTTTATAACAAATGTTTGAATGCATCATAGAGCATTATACATGCAGGTATTAGAGCATTTCATAGATCTGTTTCATTTGCCATCTTTTCCTTTCTTCTTTTGTTGTTCCTGGAAAAAGTCATTGCACGCCACCGTCAGCGCCGCCACCAACACAACAAACTCGTTAAAGTCGACCTCATTATCTTGGTTGGAGTCCAGATCATTCATGATCTTTTCCACCAGCATTGGGTCCTTCTGAGACTAAACAAAGAGAGGAGAAAACACAGCAAGTGGTCAGCAAAGCATGATACATATGCTTTTTATATGGTGCATTTATAAAACAGATTATTTATTATTCCTTATCCCTGTGTCATATTGGTCTGTCAGGCTGACTGTAGCATTAACCTGTTTCCAGACTGCTCAGAAAAGAACAACAGATCCGTCTCATGGGCATCCATCCATCTATCCTGACATTCCTATCCATGTGGCCACAACTGAGCAAACCCCAGTGGCCATGCACCCCTATGGTAGCATTAGTAACCAATGAGCCATGACTTTAAAGCCATCCGACTCCATCAGCCTCTGGCTTTACTGTATGATTGACTACTGTATGTCTCTGTGTATATGTACAAAACTGTCCCCAAAAGTGAGCTAAATCTTCAAGCAAAACCTCCCTTTGGGGACATTAACAGATATCCTGAATGTCATTCCAGAAAAATCAGTTCATAAATAATGCAAAAATACTTTAAAACATTAAGATTTCTGGAAGGTTTCTATTGGCGCCCACTTTTTCAGCCGTCTTGGTTCCGAGAGTATTTTCCCATAATTTTTTGGAATTCCCCCAAAAATATTTATTAAAACATCTTGGCCATAAACCAAACCAGCCAGCTCCGAGGTGAATAGACAAAAGCACAAGACTGTGTACTAAACCTCTTTGATGAAGGAATGAATTACAAGCTTTGCGACTGATGCATTCAAATTAAAAACGAAGGGGAAAAAAATAAAACTATTGATCAAAGTTGTTGATTATAAGTATAGAAAGAATATATTTTAAGTTTATTGCAAAATGTTCAGATAAATAGTTTGAGAGTGTATGGAGACAGACACAGCTGTGTCATTCACAGTGCATCATGGGAGTTTGCAGTCGCTATACAGAGCTCTTTCGGCGTGCTTTGTTCCCTGTGATTCTCTGATTGGTGGATCTTTCCCTTCAGGATCATGGGTATTGTAGTTCTTCACCGGGAATTCCACTATTAAATAGGATTTTTTAAATGAATTTGAAATAACGTGGACCGATGGCTTCAGCAGAAGCTGAAAAACAGTAGGGGGTTGTACTAGCTTGCTTTGTTTATTGGGGGGGGGGTTACCTCCCCCCATCCCCCCCTGAAAACTACGCCCCTGAGGTTACAAACTGGCTATCTACAAGGGTATTATGCTATAAATGTGGTTTATGAGGACATTTCTAGTGTCATCATAATTCAAATCACTTAAAAAACACATGTAAAATGTAAAATGTAATGTTTTTGTGAGGGTTAGGTTTAGGGGATAGAATCTATAGTTTGTACAGAATAAAACTCATTATGGAGAGACCTAATAAGGATAGCCGCACCAACATGTGTGTGTGTGTGTGGTTAACATAGCAAGCCACCAGACACTATTTAACATTTCAATCATTACTTTTTCTGCCTTCTAATGTTACAGTATACACACTCCCGAGAGAGACATAGGGTTGTGGCAAGGGAGAGGTGAGAATCTATATTGGGCTGTGTTCCAGGCAGTAATTGATGATACGTAAGCAGCAGTCTCCTTCTGATGATGCAGCTGAGACCAGCATCCAAGAGGGTGAATCGCACGAAAACATGGACAGGTCACAATTCATCCCAAAATAATCAAAAGAAAACAATGAGAAATTACATTTTGCATGGCCCCCCTACAAAGGCCATGAACCTGTTTTCTTGAACTTTCGATTCATTTAGTGTCAGAAAAAGTTTCCTAATTATGAATGGGCTTAGTTTCATGGAATTATATCGCATCTGATGGGATAGAAATAATTAATTCAATTAATTTCTCAGAGTCTGACTGGCCTTTCCAAGTCTGCGAGCAGGAATTACACAGATGCGTACACAGGAAATGAATTAAACAAAAACACAATGTACAAGCAGGAAAGTTAATGGCGAAATTAACCAAATCACTATCACTAATCAACACACTGAAGCCAAAAACTCACTCATACATGCATTCACACAAATAATACATGCAACATCAGTGGTCTCTAAGTTGGATGTCAAGTTCAAATCCAAAATCTTAATAAATGGAATTAAAGGATTACATTGGGTTGACTAAGCATTCAGTGAGGTGATGTTATGAGCTGTTTTCTCAAAGGAAAGCGTGTCCTTTGAACTCAATGCCAAGAAATCACGCTCTTCATATCTCTTCACTCTTCATATTATAGCCCACATGGTCAACACTCAAATTATCATTTAATTCACATTACTTTTATTATTTAAATTCAGTAAAGCTAAATTCATCTTAATTCCATTAACGCTCGAAAGTTATTGACCTGTGATTTATTTTTTTTAACTGCACTGTAAAATATCGTTTCAGTTTACCTGAAACTTGTTTTAATTAAGGCTGTCGATTTAACGTGCTAATTCAGTGTGATTCATTTTATAAAAAATAACACGTTAAAAAAAATGTACGCAATTAATCGCAATGCCTCTGGACCGTAATAAGGAAGATTCCTGAGAAATGCAAGCTTGTAGTACCACCTGTTTACTCCAGAGGGCAGTAATTGAAACGTCAGTTGTATGGCAACGTGCAGTTTATACAGTGAACTATGGAAGCCCTGAACCGCAAGGTGTTCAGTTCAGTTCCTCCCTGAGCCTAATTCGTACATTTTTTTTTAAGAAAAAACTATTTTTGAAGAGAAAAAAATATATATTTGAAGAGAGAAAAAAAAAAATAATTTGAAGAGAGAAAAAAATATTTTTGAAGAGAAAAAAAACTTTATTTGAAGAGAGAAAAAAAAATTTTAAGAGAGAAAAAACGTTTAACTTTTTACTACACCATTTTTTTTTCTCAGTTTTTTTTTTCACCTTGTGGTTCAGGGCTTCCGTAGTGAAGAAAACAACCCTTCAGCAAGCAGCACAACACAAACATGCATTACGGTCTTGCCTTCAAAACACTTGATGGAGCGCAAATCCAAACTAAGGGATCTCAAGATGTGTTTTAAGTATTTACTTAAATTCCAAATATATGATTTAATATGATAAAAATCAATTTGAATACATTAGGTTACACCAATTAAAGTAATTTTCAAGGGTCGCATCAGGCAGAAATAGGCCCTTTTTTCAACAACCGAGCATTTGTACTTTTTTGTTACAGTACGCTATTCACAAGAGAAACATTTCTGTGTAAGATATCCTTTACAAGTTATTAAAGTTTTGAGAAAATTCAGATTGCTAACCATGAGGAAGTCGGTAAGTTCACTGTTTAGAAGTTCTTTCAGCTCTCCTTTATTGAGTTTGTATTTGTCTCCTTCAGTCCCTGAGTAGTTGTGGAAGACTGTGATGAGTGCGTCCATTGCTCCTTCCAGTTTACTGGGCATGGCTACAGCAGATCACCTGTGGAATTATAATGTAGCTATCATAATACTTTTGCTATTGTTCTAACAAACGTTACAGTTCTAGCCCAACACTAAAGTGGTTATATCCACAAACAAATATGTACCAAAAAAGAACCATGGTAATACCATGTTTTTGGACATGTACCATGGCTATTCATTACCTTGGAGTACCATGTAAATGCCATGGTATACAAATATAAACATCCAGTACCATAGCACAGTATATATATCCAGGTATTACTATCAAATCGCATCACTATACTATGCCCCTGCCACAGCTCTTTTGGTAAAAGTCAATCTTTTAGCATGTTATACTGAGCATTTGACATTTTAGAACACAAAACCTGATCATAAAATTATTAAAAACTAATTATAAATAAGTTAAACTTTCTTAATTATTAATTGAGGTCCAGAGTTAAAAAAAAAAACCGTCTTACCTTGTTCAGAGCAGACAAGTGAACCTTGGGTGTGTTCGCTAACAAAGTGTTTTGAAGAGTGAGTGAAGTTGTTTATGAGATAACCTGCGCATGAAAATGACCCTCCTCTGTTGTCATGACGATGTATGGTAGCTCATGTGTTGCACCATAGTTACCCTGTGATCTTACAGTATACTGGATAGGCTAAACATCACCTGCACGGAAAGCACACTCTAAATAAAAGAGCAGAAGCACCCTGAGAGTTCTAAACACATACACACACACACACACATACACACACACACACACCGGCGCAGGTGTCCCCATCCACCATCACACAATTAGAGTGATACAGAGTGAATGAATGAACTTTTAATTTATATGCCGCTTTTCTGACACTACACTCAAAGTGCTTTACATACTCAACAGGGGACTCTCCTAAACCTAGCCAGTGTGCAGCATCCACCTGGATGATGCAACGGCAGCCATAGTGCACCAGTACGCTCACCACACACCAGCTATTGGTGAAGAGGAGAGAGTGGATTGATAGAGCCAGTTCATTGATGGGGATTCTTAGGATGCCATGATTGATAAGGGCCAATGGGGGGATTTGGCTCTTTTTATAGAGCACATACAGTAGCCCCAAATACAATGGATATTTTGTTTTCTAATTCAATGACATTCATACATTTTTAAGTGTGGCTTAAGTGTCCAAATACATACTGGGGCCTCTCTAACTGTGAAATGAATCCTCGTAATCCCTTTGTCAACAGCTTTAACGCTGATGTTGAAAAGACATACGTTGTGTTTTGGATGCTGGCATGCTTGGTGACCCCAATAGTTTAATAGAATAGAATCCTTTATTTTGGTCACACATTATACACACAGTTATTTTGCATATATACAGTGAAATTTATTAGTTTTCACATATCCCAGCTAAGCTGGGGTCAGAGTGCAGGGTCAGCCATGATACAGCGCCCCTGGAGCAGATAGGGTTAAGGGCCTTGCTCAAGGGCCCAACAGTGGCATCTTGGTGGTGCTGGGGCTTGAACCCCCAACCTTCTGGTCAGTAACCCTGAGCCTCAACCACTGAGCCACCACTGCCCAAACCAACCAGTCTTCCTTGATCAAATAGCTTTCTCAAAGTGAGCGTGCTGGTCATCCAGCAGGACCAGTAACAAACCAGCATAAACCAGAATAGACCAGCATGGAAATTCATTCTGGTCTTTTCAGCAGGGATACAAAAATCTGACCTGGATGCATACAAAAGTGCTTTAATATCATGAATTCATTGTAAGTAAGATTAGAGAACAGGAACCTCAGCTTGCTTCTGATGGGAGAGAGAGAGAGAGAGAGAGAGAGAGAGAGAGAGAGAGAGAGAGCGAGAGCAGAATAAGAGATATAATAGCCTTTTATTAAGCTTCTTGACTGGATCTCACATAGTTAATCATGGAGTTATTAGTGACACATTCCTAGAAGACAGGTACAAGAATCTGAATATACTGAACACTCAATGACATCCAGAAAGATGGGTATGTCTTCAGGTCCTTATTTAGCATTATTGTTTGTTTGGATGTATGGTTAGGTTTTCAGTTGTGATGCTGAATTTTGATTGGTAAAGTCATGCATGCTTTGCTTGCTAGTTGCTTGTACCGTATTATGTCTGCTTTTGGTTGTCTGGTCGGCCTATTCAACTCGTTTCAGAAAGGTTCAGTGCTTTGATTGGAAACTCTGGCAACATCCTCCAAGCAAAAGTGCTTACGTCACAACTATTTCTCAAAGGAACGAAAGATCAATGACGTGCACGGTGTACTTGTTTTCCCAAAACCACAACAATCCCGGAGAGAACACTTCTAAGAAAACTTCAAACATAAGTCTACTTCAAAACTTCAAACATAAGATCTAATTTAAAAAAAAAAACTGAATTTATTTTATTTGGAGCTTTACAATTCCATGATAGTCTTTCTAAATAACAAACTTCCAGAGCTCCAACTTGTAGTGTGGTTTTGTTACGAGATCTGTCTTTCTCTCAAAGGATGAAGGTGAATCTATTTTTTGCCTCCTGCTTTTACCTGAGGGAGAGTGCAGGGGGGTTAGGATGAGACTCAGGTGTGTTTCTCTCCCCACCGCCTCCATCCTTCCAAGCTAAAAGTGTTTTCCGTTCATTAAGATGATGAAATGTTTCCCTTCAAAGTGCTAAGTGTATTAGAGAGAGGAAAATCTCTTGAACTCGCTGTTTTTGACGCCACTGACCCTTATAGTCACAGGAAATCCTTCGTTCATGGCATAAACTGTCAGTATTCATACTGTATTTCTAGACCAAACATATAGCACAATGCACAATTTAAGAGGAAAAAATAGTGTTGTTTCCATCCACAGTATCATAATCATCATCGTAGACAGCAGCCCACCCTTGGATGGTAATGCGTTACTGGCCTCTAGCGGCTTACTGTGGTATTGCAACAGCGTCCCAACCCTGAGGCATTGGATTTGGTTGGTTGTGGGCAGTTGTAGTTTTGAACACTTTGACAACACTGATACGTACATACATATAATTAAGCAGTTTTTATTCAACATAGTACATAACGAACACTTCAACCGCATTTTCAAACGTTTCAGTAGCCACAAAAGTCAAATTTCAAGTTAGTCATATTAACTTTCCCCTTAACACAGAAGTGTTCCACGATTCATAACAGACCATTTTCATTTTCCGGCCTCCTGTGTCTTTACTCGCATCAGTGTATGTTCTTAGTGACTACCGTTAATGTATTAAAGTTGCTGTAAGCGATTTGAAGAGTTCTAGAACATCAAGTTGCAAAAAGCAATGCTAGCAAAATAGCAGTCTCAAACTTAGCATGTATTGACAACAGTCAAACAGTGGCAATTGCTTGCCAGGAAGTTTGCAGCTTTTCACCAAAAGTGGTGAACCTGTAGCAAACCTTGCCAACACTGGACAATTTGCTGCTACTGGCAAACACTTCTGTGGCAAACCTGTGGCAAAAATGAAAGCTCATTTGTGTGCGAGCTTTGGCAAAGCTCATTCAGTGGCAAATTTACCAGAACTCTACATTTTTATAAATCGAAAGCTTTCCGTTAGGATTGGTATCTTGGACATAACATCGTCAAAATGTAAGTACTCTCATTGAAATTTCTCACTTTATTACATATTTAACTATCACAAGTATATCATAAAAACGTGTTCTTAAATATTTTAAGATGAGATTCTTGATTGCTAACTGTGCTAGGGCCGCCAGAAGGCAATATTTTGATTTCAGCCTAAGTTTAACTCCCTTTAAGTCCCTTTCAAGGCAAGTCAGTCCACTCGGTGGTCATTTTTGGAGCGCATCTAGTCAGCTATTATCTATGGATACAGTCGGCATAAAAGCACAGCTCCTACCTACTTGAATGGTGAAAAAAACAAACTCTCCAAAATGGTTGGTCAAGATAATGGACAAAGCACACATTTAAAATCAGCAGTAAAATTTGACAACAATTGTATTTTCTCTAGCTCAGATCATGCTAAAACAAAAAATTTTCAGGCTGGTCCAGCTAATTTGCATATGTGTTTTTGAGATGACTGACAGCCGATGTCTGTATCTAAAAAAAAGTGATTGGCTCTTTTACCTGTAAAGCAGGACTTCCTTTTACAGTACATCCACCATATTGGGCGTTCCAGTATATTTCAGCTCTGCTGGTTCTCACAATGCAAGTGAATGGGTCCAAAAGGCAGTATAAAAGTAATCCATTAGACTCCAGTTGTTAAATCCATATTTTCTGAAGCAATATCATAGGTGTGGTTGAGAAACCCATCAACATTTAAGTCCTTTTTTTACTGTAAATCTCCTCTTTCACTTTCACATTCAGCCACCTACTGGTTGGGGCTGGTAATTGGTGGAGATTGATAGTAAAAAAGGACTTAAATATTGATCTCTTACCCATATTGCTTCAGAAAATATGGATTTAACCACTGGAGTCATATGGATTTTATTTGTCTGCTTTATGTCGTTTTTGTTCTTTCAGAGTTCTGATCACCATTCACTTGCATTGTATGGACCCACAAAGCTGATATATTCTTCTAGAAATGTGCAATTGTGTTCTGCAGAACAAAGAAATGCATATACATCTAGAATGGCATGAGGGTGATTATATGATGGGAGGATTTTCATTTTTGGGCGAACTATCCATTTTAACCCTCAATTAGGCACCTATTGTCATCAGCACATATTGTTTGCTTTACATTCTTTCAGTGACCGTTGGACCTCAATTTTAGGTGCCATCAGCAGAATTTTTATATCCAGAATTTCTAGCCACTGTCTATTGTAATGTCAGACCCTGTTTCACTGGAGAAGAGAGATTTCAACACCCTTTACCATCTTGCAGTTTGGAATTTCACAACAAGCATGTGCTTCACAAGTTAGATTCAATGAACATTGCAGAACTCACACTGTCCAAAACTATTTCAACAAGATGACAATGAGCAACCAAGCCGCAGGACCAGGCAGTTAATCCTGGTGCTCCTGAAGCGGGCTGAAAAAACCATCCAGCGTTAGTGTCTTGTATTGTGCAGCTATGATGAAAAACAATGCCAGTTCAAGACTCACCAGAACAAAAAGTGCCACAGAGTGCTAAAACATGTAAGCGTTTAATCTGACTTAAAACTTCCTTTGTACGTGATAGCATTTTCAAGTAACAGAAAGATGCTACTTCTACTCTTTTATTTTGCAACTAATATAAAAAAATAATACCAGTCCCCAAATTCTCATGTTTACTATTTCCTGCATTACCACAAACTAATGACATTTTGCGATAGATGGGTAAGTTCACATTTAGGAAAAGGTAAGTTCATCAAAAATGTATGTTGTTGACATTTAATGCATTTAATGTCATCACTGACTCCATAGAGACCAGCTCAGTGGCCGTCTGCCCTGTCCCGCTCTTTGCTTTTCTCTGTTCGAACAAAAAATCTTTATTCTGTAAAGAGATTTATGCATGACCACAGTGACACCCAACTGCAACGTCCTGGTCTGAAAATTCACAAAATCAGACAGAGAAGTTAGTTTGAAGTTTTGAGAAGAAGAAATATGAATAAACCTTGTGTAAATTGTCAGCTTTACGCTAAGCTAAAATGCTACTTCTAGCCATTTTACATGCACATGTTACCGGGCACGATCATATTGTTTTATCAAGAAAATTCACATTGGAGGCCTGGGTAGCTTAGCAAGTATTGACACTGACAACCACCCCTTAGCGAGCTTGAACTGAAGGGTGTGCTGAGTACTCCAGCCAGGTCTCCTAAGCAACTAAATTGGCCCAGCTGCTAGGGAGGGTAGAGTCACATGAGATAACCTCCTCATGGTTGCAATTAGTGGTTCTCGCTCTCAATGGGGCGTGTGGTAAGTTGTGCGTGGATCGCGGAGAGTAGCATGAGCCTCCACATGCGGAGTCTCTGCGATCTCATGCACAATGAGCCATAGGATAAGATGCACGGATTGACTGTCTCAGAAGCGGAGGCAACTGGGTCTTGTCCTTCGCCACCCGGATTGAGGTGAGTAACCGCACCACCACGAGGACCTACTAAATAGTGAGATTGGGCATTTCAAATTGGGAGAAAAGTGGATAAAAAAATGTTTTGTTCTAGTAAGACTTTTAATATTAGGGCAATAATCATATTCTTGATAATGATTTTTGTATTGTTTTCCTGTAAAAATATCTTAAAATCCTTAAAACTAGATCAATTTGATTTATCTTGTTTAGAAACAACACTGCATAAAATATTTAGGTTTTTCAGAGAATGTATTTATAACATGTGTATTTTGTCTTACTGTACTGGCAGATTTTATATAGTCAAAACAAATGAAAAAATCTACCAATGCTGAAATAGTAATCCAAAGTAATTTGATTATGTTACTGACCTTGAATAATCTAACGGAATGCATTAAAATACAATTTTACAGCATGTATTTTGTAATCTGTAGTGGAATACATTTCAAAAGTAACCCTCCCAACCCTGGTTGTTAATGATGCATTTCTACCCAAATCCAGGCAGACAAATACGTGCATATTTCTGCAAGTGTTGTGTAATTAAAATGTATGCAAATGTTATGGTAATATATTAAACAGGAAATGAGATGATGTGGTAAAAATGTTGTTGTAATGTTGAAGTCAGTTGCTCTACATGTTTCAACATCTGTCCGTTATACAAATGCAAATTAAAGCAGTTAATGTGGGGGTCTAGGAACATAAAAGTAATCCATAAGACTCCAGTTGTTAAATCCATATCTTCAGAAGCAATATAATAGGTGTGGGTGAGAAGGAGATTTTTAACTCATTTTAACTTCACTTTTGCATCTGAAAGTCACATGTGGTGCCATTTTAGGTTTTTACATCTTAAAGTGAAAGTTATATTGGAGATTTAGAGGAAAAAAGGATTTAAATATTGTTCTGTTTCTCACCAACACCTAAACCATTGCTTTTGAAAATATAGATTTAACCACTGGAGATTACTTTCATGTTTTTGGAGCCACAAAGGTATGATCGCCATTTACTTGCATTGTATGGACCAACAGAGCTGAGATATTTTTCTAAAAATCTTTGTTTGTGTTCTGCTGAAGAAAGAAAGTCATGCACATCTAAGATGTGATGAGGATGAGTAAATGAAGAGAGAATTTTAAATTTTGGGCGAAATACCCCTTTAATGACCTTACCCCAATAAAAGAAAGCCGTTTAAAGCATTTAGAAGACCACACACTTTTGCTTATTAAGCCTAATCGGTTTAAGATTGTGCATGTAAATGTGCCCAGTGTTTGACTTCAGGAACTTCTGTTTAGATCCAGTGGCTCACAATCCGATTCCAAATATCTTTAACTGTAGGCTCTTAACCGTCAATATAAATAGAATAAGGGGAAATTACAATCTACAGATGTGTACCAGATGTGGCTCTGCAGAATTGCCACAGAAGAGCCACCTTAAACTTTGTCTCGTTTTCTATGGCTGAGCAAGAGAATGATCAATTTATGAGATCATTAGAGTTACCAATAGTTAAGTTAAAATTCAGACTATACATTTTTTGTGGATGGATCCAAAACGGTTAAGAATCGCGATGCATCTGTGAATCGAAAGTACAAAGCAGTTGTTAAAAAAGAGATCAGCAAGAGATATATCATTCTTTTCCTCCCTCGCTCTTCATTTCTGGGTCAAAAATGAGTGGTGGAGTGACTTAACTGTGAGCTGGTCAAATGTTGGATCACTCTCTAACTACCAATGAAAAGAGCGTTCACACATACACCACACACCAGAGCAACAGATGGGAAGTGTAGGGGGTAGGAGAGAGAGAAAGAGATATGCTACAGATGCAGGAGGTGGTGCTTGGACAGATTTGAAAGGCCTGCCTTATTTGGTGCAGATCAGATCTTTTACAAAAAAACCCACATGCCACTCAGCCAATAGAGGGCAAAAACAAGAGAAACTCACAACCGGTCACTGCCAGCATCCTCACCCCACTGCAGGCGTAACAGCAGCTGGCTGTTGCATCAATAACACATAGCTAGTGATCTCAGTGGTGTGTGTTCAGGCAGTATGCACATGGAGCCATTGAGCAGCGTGCTGGACGTTAGTAACGAATCCTGGGATCTGTCCGAGCGCTCCGTGCTGCAGCCCATATGGAATTATCTTCAGCAGAACCACAAGAGCAGCTTGCGCTCGCCGCTGTTTCCTGTCATCCTCTCAGTGTCGATGTACCTGGCTCTGGTGTTGTTCTACACCTTGTTGGATCTTCAGGCTCCCACCTGGCCCTCCATCCGCCGCTATCAGATCCATCATGACCATTCTGTCACCTGGTCCAACATCGGCACCACATTGGCTCTCACCACATACAACCATCTGCTCTGCATCTTCCCCGCCGCCGTGGCCCAGTGGCTTTGGCGACCGCCTGTGCCGTTGCCCCGTGAGGCACCTACACTCACTGCTTTCCTGCTGGGCATTGTGGGGTGCATGGTGGTGTTTGACTTCCAGTACTACTTGTGGCACCTTCTGCATCATCGCGTGGGCTGGCTGTATCGAACCTTTCATGCTGTCCACCACCAGTACCGCCAGCCCTTCAGCCTGGTTACACAGTACCTGTCTGCCTGGGAGCTGTTCAGCGTTGGATTCTGGACCACGGTGGATCCCTTGCTGCTCCAGTGCCACTGTCTTACCGCCTGGGCGTTCATGCTTTTCAACATCTGGGTGTCTACAGAAGACCACTGTGGGTATGACTTTCCTTGGGCCATGCACCGCCTGGTTCCCTTTGGCCTCTGGGGGGGAGCTCTGCGACACGATGCTCACCATCAGCAGCCGGGTACTAACTTTGCCCCTTTCTTTGCGCACTGGGACTGGCTGGGGGGCACCGCTACCATGCCTGCCCCTACGAAGACAAAAACACATCGAGAAAGGGATGAAAAGGAAGCCTGAGGCTCTTTTTAACTCACTCTCTTTTCCCTTTCACACTCTCGCTCTGCCTCTTAATCATCTCTTGATAATCTCTCACTTTGCTCTTTTACGCCTTCTCGCCTTACCCTATCTCGCACCTTCCCCAACCTTATCAGTTACATCTTTTCCAAGTTCTCCATTTAATTTCTTCGAAACTACAAATCAAGTGTCTTACTAACAAACAAGTAGCGGAAAAGCTGAGCTGAACATTCTGAATGGAAGCATCTCAGTCCTCTGTTTTTGTTTGTTTGTTTTTTTGAATGTATAAATGGTCTTTTCTTGCAAATTGATATACATTTTTCTAAAACCTCTCTTTTGGCCAATTGATGGAGGTTTTGTGGGATATCTCAGGTTACTAGTTTTGGCCTTTTTTGTAGAAATGTTGATATTTTGTGTGTTCAAAATGGCTTGAATTCCTATGCTTTTTATTGTATTTTGACACTTTTCTCTAAACTTGGGTCAATAAAATGCTCTGGTGTTTGTTAAGTGTTGTGTTTTGGAAAGTAGCCCACCTTGCATTCTCTGTAGCTCTCTGTAGAGTATAAAATGTGTTGATATGCACTTGAGTATTCTTTGAAACTGGATTCCACTTAATTCCATTGACAAAATAGCACTGACCGTTATATTCATTAGAGAAGAGGAGTATATGAAGTAACACTGTGTGAACCCACAGACACATTGGCTAACACTGTTGGCTCATAGTGATTGATAGAAATCTCTAAGACTGCACTCACAGAAGGTACTGTTTGTGCAAATCAGAATAGTTCACCCAAATATAAAACACATGCTCACATAGTTCCAAACCCGTATGACTTTCTTTCCCCTGTAGAAAGCAAAAGATGTCTGGCAGAATGTTTGTCTTAGTCACCATTCACTCTTTATTTCATGGAATAAAGGATGAAAGGACTATGAAGACTATGTCCAATATGCGAGCGTGCTCATAAAAGGAACACTACAGACCCAAGCAGAGGGGTGGTTCTAGGGTGGTTCTGGAGATCCTGCCCTTTTGCTGAGGTGCCCCTCAAATGCCACCAAAAATGAAAGCTTGCACACCCAAATTAAATGACTTTTTTTTAACGCTTAATAATAGTATGAAAGTGTGTCAAATGCATCAATATTATGCTGTAACTTCAATGCATCGATTACGGAATTTAATATTCAATTATAATGACTGTGTAATAATATTCAATGTGTTACAGAGGCCGCATGAGATTACACGTGCACTCTCGCAACATTTCTGCCCCATTATTCATAACTGCACGTGTCTATACAAGTAAAAAAAGTTACTTGTAACATACTTGATTATGACGAGGAGGAGGGCGGGGCCAGGCTGTGAGGACACATGCCAGGCCCTGAATCTGGCTAATCAGCTGGCAAGAGGCCTTTACTTTTTACACTGATATATTATCCATATTGTGGAATATTTGGAGGAGACACTTGAAAAGGTAGGTGATACTGTACTGAGGCTTTACTCGCGACCATAATCAGCTGTCTACTTACCATCTGTTTGTGTTAGTTTGCATAAAGTCAGACATTATATTATCCTTTATTCATATTGGCTCAATAATCAACGTAACAATAGTATTTTTTATTTTATTATTATTATTATTATGGATCAAACCTTTCTGTACTCCTTAAATAAATTGTAAAACCCATTTTATTTTACTTGTATTTGTAGTATTTTAAATATTCAAGTAATGCAAATTAATTGCAAAATTAGCTGCAAAAATAAAGGGTATTTTGTGGAGCACTTGTATCTGTTTCACACATGACAATAAAAGACTGAGAAATAGCTGGTCCTGAATAAATTATTTAATCAATTACAATAATGACAATTGTGCATGTGCACATGTTTTGCTCTGTGCTTGTGCATTGTGGGATTTAAATGTATCCAAGTGGCTTGAGTGTTTTGACTTCGTTCAGCAAAATTCATTCACATCCATATAATGTTTAGTTCAGAGACGTGATGTCTTGTGTGATATGAGTTAGTCACTGAATCAACAATCAAAAGAACATTTTAATCCTAAAATGTGTATGTCTACAGACTGACAAAGATAATTTAGTAGAGGTTTTAAGCATTATAAGAACAAAGCAAATCTATATCAAAAGACAACAATAATAGTCTAATAATAATTATGAGTTTCAATAACATTCGTACGTTTTCATGTATAAAAAAGTGTGTCTACATATTTATTGACTTCAGTAAAATGCACAAGTGTTCTAAGAACACATCAGATCTATCTTTTTTCCAGTTTGTTGACTGCACACCAATATAGAGGTAAAAAACTGGAGCTGATATTAAAAACGGCTTTACATATCTAACAGATCATGTAATCTGCTTATAACTTCACACAGTCGCTGACACCTCTTTAAATGGGTGCTTAAAAGAAGGATTGTCCTTTGTTTTTTTTTCTGCAGTGCGTTTCACTTTATGCTGCCAATCAAGGATGATATGCCAATACATATCTCTCGTCTGTGTATTCCTCATCTCTAGATTTTTAAATTAGATCAACATCAATGCTGATAAAAACATGGATAAATGAGCATTGTTGAAAGCAATGAATGCAGCCAGGATGATTTGACTGTCTGACTGACGGCCTATTACGTAAGGGATGTTTCAGCTTATGGAAGTCACCTGTGATTTAATGGATGGTTGCTTAATCAGCCCATAGTAACAAAATGCAAATACAGGTGAAACTCGAAAAATTAGAATATCGTGCAAAAGTTCATTAATTTCAGTAATTCAACTTAAAAGGTGAAACTAATATATTATATAGACTCATTACAAGCAAAGTAAGATATTTCAAGCCTTTATTTGATATAATTTTGATGATTATGGCTTACAGCTTATGAAAACCCCAAATTCAGAATCTCAGAAAATTAGAATATTACATGAAATCAATAAAAAAAAGGATTTTAAATACAGAAATGTCAGCCCTCTGAAAAGTATAATCATGCATATGTACTCAGTACTTGGTTTGGGCCCCTTTTGCATTAATTACTGCCTCAATGCGGCGTGGCATGGATGCTATCAGCCTGTGGCACTGCTGAGGTGTTATGGAAGACCAAGATGCTTCAATAGCGGCCTTCAGCTCTTCTGCATTGTTTGGTCTCATGTCTCTCATCTTTCTCTTGGCAATGCCCCATATATTCTCTATGGGGTTCAGGTCAGGCGAGTTTGCTGGCCAATCAAGCACAGTAATACCATGGTCATTGAACCAGGTTTTGGTACTTTTGGCAGTGTGGGCAGGTGCCAAGTCCTGCTGGAAAATGAAGTCAGCATCTCCATAAAGCTTGTCTGCTGAAGGAAGCATGAAGTGCTCTAAAATGTCCCGGTAGACGGCTGCGTTGACTCTGGACTTAATAAAGCACAGTGGACCAACACCAGCCGATGACATGGCTCCCCAAACCAACACAGACTGTGGAAACTTCACACTGGACTTCAAGCATCTTGGATTGTGTGCCTCTCCATTCTTCCTCCAGACTCTGGGACCTTGGTTTCCAAATGAGATGCAAAATTTGCTCTCATCAGAAAAGAGGACTTTGGACCACTGAGCAACAGACCAGTTCTTTTTTTCTTTAGCCCAGATAAGACGTTTGACATTTGAAGCCCATGTCCAGGACCCGTCTGTGTGTGGTGGCTCTTGATGCAGTAACTCCAGCCTCAGTCCACTCCTTGTGAAGCTCCCCCACACATTTGAATGGCCTTTTCCTGACAATCCTCTCCAGGCTACGGTCATCCCTGCTGCTTGTGCACCTTTTTCTTCCACACTTTTCCCTTCCACTTAACTTTCTATTAATGTGATTTGATATAGCACTTTAAGAACATCCAACTTCTTTTGCAATTACCTTTTGAGGCTTTCCCTCCTTGTGGAGGGTGTCAATGATGGTTTTCTGCACAACTGTCAGGTCAGCAGTCTTCCCCATGATTGTGAATTCAACTGAACCAGACTGAGAGACCATTTAAAGGCTCAAGAACCCTTTGCAGGTGTTTAGCTGATTAGAGTGTGACACTTTGAGCCTACAATACTGAACCTTTTCACAATATTCTAATTTTCTGAGATTCTGAATTTGGGGTTTTCATAAGCTGTAAGCCATAATCATCAAAATTATATCAAATAAAGGCTTGAAATATCTTACTTTGCTTGTAATGAGTCTATATAATATATTAGTTTCACCTTTTAAGTTGAATTACTGAAATTAATGAACTTTTGCACGATATTCTAATTTTTCGAGTTTCACCTGTAATACTGTATACAAATCCACCATTTGGACTCGGTATGGGTTTAGGTTGAAAAAGTGCGACGGCTGAGGTGTATTTTTATCAAGTTAAGTATACATTAATCAAGTATAATCAATGCCATTTAATTCTACAAATATTTCTTATGGTCAAGTATGTATTTTACTGTGTGTGTGTGTGTGAGAGAGTAAAGAGGCCTGTGAAGATTAGGCCCCTCAGAATGCAATGCGTGACTACATATGGTACTCATTGAGTACTCATTGGTAAGCTTGAGTCTCATGGTTTGACACTAGAGAAGATTTAGTGGTGGGGCCTCAAAGATCTTTTTCTGCTCAAAACATGATAGAAACAGGATGTGGGTTATTTAAGCCAAGCCTTGTGAGACCTATGTAAGCTGGTGCAAACTCAAGACATGTTAGTTGTTCTGCAGGCAACTAGGCTTTATGGTCTGATAATAAAGTCTATTCTTCTGAAATCAAAAACTTTCTTTGAGAGTGAGTTTTTCACAAAGTGGGCAGAAACCACAACACGGGACGTGTCTGCTACACCCTTGATTATAGGGTTTACAGCATTTAGGGCTGTCAATCGATTACAATTTTTAATCAAATTAATTACATTACATTTACACATTTGGCAGACGCTTTTATCCAAAGCGACTTACAGAGCCCTTATTACAGGGACAATCCCCCCGGAGCAACCTGGAGTTAAATGCCTTGCTCAAGGAAACAATGGTGGTGTCTGTGGGGATCAAACCAGCATCCTTCTGATTACCAGTTATGTGCTTAGACCACTACACCACCACCACTCCATATTTACAATTACATGAATAGGACAGAATAATATCTCCCACAATGTGCCCGACCATGAACTCTTTGTTAAATTGAAGACTAACTATTTAAAAAAATGCCAACGGTTTATTTACTAAATGATAACACAGCTAGATTCCCATTATCTTTGCATTAAACAAGCAACATTTTAAGGTCAGCATAATTAATGTAGCATATTACTGTTTCAACATTTATTGTATATTGCATATTTTTTTATATACTATTTAAAAAAATTATGCCGTTTAGAAGTATATACCACTGTCAGTATGTAGTATGCTAATATTCCATTTCAAACATAGCCACTGAACAATGCCATGCAGGAGAAATCGTAGGTGCTGCAGTTACTGGATTTGAACAGCAGATTCAACATTCATTGATCACAATGTAATGGACTTTGTAAAAGTCTTTGATTTTCCGGTCTAACGTATTCTGTATACATTTCTGTGGTGGTGTTGTACCTGTGGACACACACACACACACACACACACACACACACACACACACACACACACACACAATATATTGTGTTTAGAACTATTTTAATCACATTTAAGACTCTTAAAAATGTGATATGACAAATTAATTAAAAACATTTATTTCCATTATTTAATGAGCTTGCATGTAAAATAGGAGTTGTGGCAGCGTAGTGGGCTTGGCCCTGTAATAAAGGCACTGTAAATCGCTTTGGATAAAAGCGTCTGCCAAATATGTAAATGTAAATGTAAAATAATACGAGCTGTCCTTTTTGAATTTTCATGACAACTACAAAAGATTTTTCTCCCCTTTTCTCCCCAATTTGGATTGCCCAATTCCCAATGTACTCTAAGTCCTCGTGGTGGTGTAGTGACTCGCCTCAACCCGGGTGGCGGAAGACGAATCTCAACTCAAAAAGTTAAGTAATTAAAAATGATTTAATTAAAGTTTTAAAGATTTTATGTGATCTAGGACCTTTATACATATGAAGTCTATCTCTAAATGCCTTGTTTCCAATCACTTCATAAATAAAATATGGTGCTATGTGAAAAAGGTTTATTGATTACTACTTGAGAAAGCATGACATACAGTACATACACATTTACCTCAACAAATGTCGGTTGGTCCACTTTGTATTAAGGTACAAAGGTAAACAAATGGAAGCAAATTTGTGATGTTGACAATGTTATCTCCTTTGAACGAAAGGTCAGGTTTCGTTGCTTCCATTAAAGCGCACAATACTCATTCTCAAATCATACTGGGATAATATGAATCATCAGGTTTTGCATAAACTTGTAAAGTCTGTGCCAGCTTGAGTGCATGCTGCCATTCAAATAAAGGGGAATATAAAAAAATACTAGGAAATTCATGTTAATTTGTCAACTTTTCTCTCAAATATGAATGCTCATAATTTGTTAGAAACAACAACAACAAAACCTTTAACCCTACTAGAGTGTTGTAGTACTAGAGACCAGACTCTAGCCTGCTAACTTTTTAAACTAGCATAAAAAAACACATGTCGAAACAATGGAAAGTCTAAAGGACTAAAAGAGTGTTTTTTAACTATGTTTTACAGTGCACAGTGTTAAAAGCACATTTTGATCGTATCTGATGCTGACACAAAGGTTAGTGGGAACTTTTAGTTTCAGTTCCTGTAGTAAATATTTTCTTTACTTCTCATAGATGTAACATTTAACCTTTTATTATAAATGGCCATAGAGCAAAAGTGTATCTTTGAAAAGTATTATTTCCCTGCTGTAGCAGTCAAGAACTGAAATTATACAAACTGAAATACAGTAAGACTGTATTTTGAACATCATATATACTGCTTACAATGGATGGAAAATAATTAAAGTGCAATTCAAGAAATTGTAAACACGTTGGAAGGCCAAAAGTTCACTTTATATTAAATTCATCATTGTTAGGTTTTTCCATTTTAGTTACAATACAGTAATACTGTATTTTGTATAACGGAAGTTTACTTGACTTACAATGAATTCATTACAATAGAAAGCAGAAGCTGGTGGTTTGTATTGCCATGCTAAGCCATAGGCACCTTGAACCTTTCATTTGAGTTGACTGACAGAATTTTAGCACTGACATGTCATAATTGTGTTAAAATTGTGTTCACTTAAGCTAGGAGGTAGCATTTATTTCATTTTTATTCTCAAATTGTAATATTGTTTAAACCAACATTCACTCAAGCAAATAATACAGTCCATTTAATGCATTCATTAAGATTGAATTAGGCCTAAATGAGTCTTGTTTCAGCCGGTCTTGACTACAACACTGGGCCGGTGCGTGGCTGAGCACTTGTTGTGTGAAGTCTGTTGCGGAGAGCTTGTTGAGGCGGGGACCAGCGAGAAAAAGAGAGAAAGAGGAAGAGAGCAGTGCTGCTGCTCATCTCTTGATCAGCTCCGATTCCAATTAGGTCAATCTCATGAATTTAAAGAATGGGCAAAATTCTCAAAGAATGCGCAAATTATCTTTCAAGGGGGTCTCGGGTCTGACACCCCCCTAGACCCAACGTAATTCGCACCATGACCGTAACTTATAGTTCAGCAGCATGTTGGCAGAGCTAACAAAAAAGCACAACCAAGTAATATGGTTCTGCCATTGCTTTTTGGAAATGTAGCAGTTAGGAACATGGTGTTCTTTAAAGTACCTTGGATCAGCCTACCATGTTAATGCCATTACATTACAGTATCAACAGACATCAACATGCTCTTTAAACTGGTTTGACCAGTTGCTGTGTATACTAAGCACACACACACACATTCACAGACTGGTCCTATTTTTGAAATATAGAACAACAGACATTTTCTAAAGACTTAAGACCTCCAACACCCACATGCAAACACAGCAGTCTGAACAATACATAGCTGTGTTGAGAAGAGATACATAATCTTAAACTTCAGGTGATGGCTCAGTCCGTACATGTGTGCACACAAACAAGTGACTTGTTTGAGAAGTAATGTCTTCTGTGCTGTCAGAGTTATGACATAGGAACTTCGTTCTCTTTAAACATTGCTATACATTTTTTTGTACATTAAGTGCAGGTTCTCAGCTGGCTCGTGAAAGTTGAAAAGGTAAAAGCAGACCGTGTGGAGGTTGGAAGTTATTCCACCACAGAGGAGCAGAGAAAGTGAACAATCATGAAAAAGACTTTGAGACTCTTTGTGATGGGCAACCAGGCATCATTCATAGACCGTAGAGAGCGAGTTGGAGCATAGACCTGAAGAGGTGAATTGAATTAAGAGGGTGCGGTTCCATTGACTGTACTGTAAGCCAGAGTCAAAGCCTTGAATTTGATGCGGGCAGCTACATGTAGTTAATGGAGTGAAATCAAGAGTGGGGTGACATGAGCCCTTTCTGGCTGATTGAAGACCATTGTACTGCTACATTCTGGACCATCTGCAGTGGCTTAATTGTGTTAGCTGGAAGGCCAGACCAAGACAGAACTTTCATCTTGGTTCAACCACACTTAAACCAAACATAACATCCCGAAACTTGGGATTGGTGGTAGATGACCAGCTTAATTGCACACATCTCATACATCTTAGTCTAAGAAAGAGAAGAGAAAAAGGATAACCAAGGATAGGATGTTGGAAGAAGCTTTGGGTGTTAGATGTAGAGAACTGGCTGCTGATGTTCACTACCTTGTCAGTATAAACATGGCAATGTCATCAGCAGTCAGAGAAGTAGTAGAATGTGGTGGAGGAGGATAGAGTTTATGGGAATCTGAAGTGTTTCTGATCTTGTTCTGGTAATAACACATTTTAGCAGCAGAAACTCTTGCGGAAAAATGGAAGTGATTGATACCAACACAGGTCAGCAGGGTCATTTGACTTGCGCCACTTTCTCTCCTCAGCCCTCAGCTCGTTTCGGTGATCATGAAGTGTCTCCAATAGCCAGGGGCTGGAAGGTGTGACACATGCTGGCCTGGAGGTAAGATGACAGACCCAATAAATGCAAGATGCTATTGTTGAGCAAAGAACATTTGTAGCTTCATTTAAATCAAGTGAAGAGAAATGGTTAGTGGAGGGAAAGGATGCAAAGACTATGGAAGAGAAGCGAGTGGGTATGAGAGAGCAAAGTTTGCAGTGGAAGGAGACCATAGGTGGAGTAAGAGGTAAAGAAGAAGGGAGAGTTACAGAAAACTGGATGAAGAAATGGTCAGAGATATCTAGAGGGGTAATGAGGGGATTATTGGAAATACAATTATGTGTAAGGATGAGATCTAGCTCTTTCCCTTCTCTGTGAGTTGCAGGGGTGTGCAGTCTTGTAAGGTCAAACGAGATCAGAAGAGAGTCATAGAAAATCAGCCGCTTGAGGTTTTTCCAGGAGGATGTTATAGTCCCCAAGGACTACCAGCGGAGTGCCATCCTCAGGGAATGAGGACAGCAACACATCTAGCTCTTCAACACAGGTGCCTAGTTGACCTGGGGGGCGATAGATGACCAAAAAGTGGATTTTAGCAGGATTGGTGGCAGTAATGTCATGATATTCAAAAGTTGTGTTATTGCAGAGAGAAGAGGAGTGCAAAAGCGGAGTTAATTTCCATGAGTTTGAAATTAGCAAACCGGTTCCCCCACCCTGCCCAGTCAGACGAGAGGTGTGGGTAGAAGTTAAGTCAGTTGAGAGAGCTGAGGGAGTTGCAGTTATGTCTCTGCAGATCCATGTCTCAGTCAGAGCCAAAACATTGGGTTTTGACTAACTGGCAAAGGCCAGAATGAAGTTAGCTTTGTTGACAGCTGACTGGCAGATCCACATTTCAACAGAGATGGAGAGGGGCTAAGGTAAGGCAATGCTAAGTGACCTAAGGTGCTCTGGAGTGTGCAGTCTACAGCGTGGTAAGTGGTGAACAAAAAATGGGCCATATCTAGGGACCAGTATATCATTAAGACTAGTGAGTGGGCTCTTTTAACTTGAGTACCCAACTAGCAACCACCCAGGTCACCGTAGCAACCCCATAGCAATGCACTAACAACCACTCACAACACCCAAGCAATCACTCACCCAAACTTGTTGTAACAAGTTTTGTACAGACAAGCACCACTCACATTTTCTTAAAAAACAAAAAAAAAGAGGTACAATTTAAACTGTGTCCAATGTCACATTCAGAAAAATTGTATAATGCAGAACACTACATGACAATGTCACTGAGTTTATATAAAGTTTCACCCACACCATATGTTGGAAAAAGCACACTTGCCATATGTTTCTAAAGTGTGGCCCTAAGCAACATAAGCAAAACACTAAGGGCTATTCATACATCATTCTCAAATCACACATTAATAAATAAACACAATACACGCAGACATCAGAGAGAGAGAGAGAGAGAGAGAGAGAGACAGAGAGAGAGAGAGAGAGAGAGAGAGAGAGAGAGAGAGAGAGAGAGAGATAGTCTTATTAAAGACTGCATTTGGGCAAAGCCCTGCATGGAGTCTACACATATCCAACCCCACACAACAGAGACAGAGGGAAATTTAAAAGAACAACGAAGAGCTGAGACAGCTGAATGGACACTTTAAGATGTTATCTGATAAGCGAACTGAAGCCCACTCAAGCAAATTTTATACTCATGAAAGCATTTGAATGGTCTTGGCCTGTTCAAATGTTCCATCAATTTAAGTATAGTAGATTTTTGATGACCTGGTTCAGGAAAACCGCAAGTCTGATGAGTTAAAATAATCTAAACCAAGTCAGAACAGCCTGAAGGTCTGTGCCATGTTTGGTGGATGTAGCTTGAAGGCTGCAGCAGTTACATTTAATCATCTTGGTTTAGGGATATAAGAAAAAGTCTGTAGAATAAATAATGGATTTGTCAAGACAAAATAACTGTCCCTGATAGCTGGTTGAGGATGTTACATATATCATAACGTGCTACTTTTATAAATGATCAGACTTTACACTTGGTTTACAATAAAGAAGGTGGAAAAAATCTCATAGATTTACATTAAAGGGGGGATGCAAGCCATTAGGGACCAGAATAGCATACACATTGGGTTGGGCTCTTTGACATGGGACAGTAAGCCTCCATATAGCAACACCTTAGCAACCACATTTTGGTGCTCTAAATACTCAGATCACATTAGCAAACACCCACAGCATTCATCACACTGTAAAAGCAGTAAAAAATTTAGTAATCCATTTTATTTATCTAGCTGTTTTTAAATAGTTTATAAGAGTCCCTTTCATATTGTAACATTTGTATGAACTTGTACCTTTTAATTCATAAAAGTTTTCAAAGTCTACAAAGTCACAATTTTACTTTCCTGCATTCCCTTAATTTTACACATAGACTCATTTTTACTTTCTCAAATGGATGGCAACAATTTTAAATTAAAACTATGACATCATTTTTACCTTTAAAACTCTCTCTCCGCTACCTATCCACGAGAACCCTCCAAGAATACAAACCACTTGACCCACTTTCCAACAAACAAATCCAAATTACCCAATTTACTAAATATAATTTCCTCATTTGCTGCCACCCTCCCCATATCTGCACTCCACTCCTGAAATTGATATATATATATATATATATATATATATATATATATATATATATATATATATAGCCTATATTTTTAATAATGTGCAAAACATCTTGCTCGCAATTCACATAAAATTAATCTGCTGAAAAGGCAAGTAAAATTATTCACGTGCACGCATACATCACCAGATGACACAATCACCAGCAGCATGGTCATACAGTGATGTCACATGAAACAGGTCAATATGCTCATACATTACCATGAATTATAATTTTGTTTTTGGTATATGTACGAATTAAGTGTCTTAATAATACATGATTAATAACAGGAAATGACAAAAATATTTATATGCTTCTGTATTATTACCTTTTATGTGTGTGTGATTGTTAATATTGCAAGACAAAAGAAACTATAACCAAAAACTGCTGTCTGACTTTAGTAAGGGCTTCAATGCATGTGCAAACGCACATATTACAGAACACTTCTCTAAAGTATATAGATTTGTATTATCATGAAGGTAACGTGGTCTGCTTAAAAATAAACATAATAAAACTATTAACTATCCATAATTTTGATAAAAATATTAAAAAGTGAGATGGCATGCCAACTATATATATATATATATAAATAAATGTGTGTGTTTGTATATATATGTATATATATATATATATATATATATATATATATATATATATATATATATATATATATTATAAATAAATGTGTATATATATATATATATAATATACACACACACACACATTTATTTATAATATATATGTATAATAAATGTGTGTGTGTTTGTATATATATATATATATATTATAAATAAATGTGTATATATATATATATATATATACACACACACACATTTATTTATAATATATATGTATAATAAATGTGTGTGTGTTTGTATATATATATATATATATATATATATATATATATATATATAATGTATAATAAATGTGTGTGTGTGTATATATATATATATATATATATATACACACATTTATTTATAATATATATATATATATATATATATATATATATACACACACACATTTATTTATAATATATATATATATATAATGTATAATAAATGTGTGTGTGTATATATATATATATATATATATATATATATATATATATATGATACATGTGTCTGTGTGTGTGTGTATATATATATAATGTATAATAAATAAATGTGTGTGATTATATATATATATATATATATATATATATATATATATATACACACACACACACATTTATTATATATATATATTATTAAATAAATGTTCAACTATTTTTGATCTCACAACTTTTTAACAAACGTATAGAAATATATAATTAATTTTTTTATTTAATACTTATCGACTAACAAAATTTGATTTATTGATTTATTTTTTGGCAGACTTGCAGTTAAAAAGAGGTCGTTTGATTATTTGTTTCCACTGTTAAAGGCCTTTATGAAATAAGGTTCTTGATGAAACTTTCTGTTAGGTGAAGGATCCAATTTACTGATTAAGTTGATCTTTTCTTCAAAACACGTTAATGAAACATTATAATAAGTGTCCCTGAAGTAAACCTTTTTGTGTTTTCAGTGTTGTTGTCACAGTTGTTTAAACTTATTCGCTTTGTGGTTGTCCAAGAGAAAGATGGATAACGTTACATTACTTTATTCAAGATCATGAATTCGGAGGCTTTTTTCAAATTCATGTGATATAAAAATGACGACATATAAAACTGTATTCCAACCTGAAGGGACTTAGTTTTGGTCTCAAAGGTCTAAAGCCAGTTGAACAGGTTCAGACAGTTTCTATAGACAAAATAGTGAGTGGTATGCTACATATTTGCTAAACAAGGGAGTAGACAATGCAGCACTATCACTAATCAAAGAAGCTCAGTGTGAATTTACAAAGACAACAGTTTCGCAGGAACACCGGGAATGCAAACATAGCGAGATCTTTGGATAAGAAAAACTTTCATACTTGAATGAGCAGCACTGCATAGCAGCACATGGTCTAGGCTGTTGTAACTAGTTTAGAATACTAGAAGCTTTGGGACTTATTCATGAAATAAAACATAAAAACATTCTTACATAAATTTTCATAGGCAAAGAAATCAGAAATACATTCTAATCAAATTTAATAAATGACAACCAATGTGCCTCAACAAAAAAAAGTAACTTTTTATCTATAATTAAATGTGATAATTTACATAAGAATTATTTTATGAACAATTTACACAAAACAAATTCTCATTTTTCATGAACCAGGACCATTGTACCTCCACAAAAGTTATTAAAAGTGTTTCTCACATTCTCAAACTTTCTAAGCTTAATTGATACAATCATAAAGAATGTCTGATGTCACTACGTGTGGCAAGTTTCATCTATGTTACTATGATACAATGTGTCATAGTTTTGCCATAAACAAGCTATGACTCATCTAGACACGCATGATGTTTTCAACAGGTAATCAGAGCAACCTCAACTATTTATAGGAAACTAAAAATGCTTCACAAAGGAGTCCGAATGTCTAACAAAACAAACATTTATTTAAAAAGTAAGAGGTACAGTGACATCCGATAAACAAAATAGAGATGTGTGGTTTTAGGGTTAAAAATGGTAAAACATAACCAGTTGTTTAACACAGGCATGCGCTGAACCGACTAGTGACTGTAAAATGATTGACATTAGAAAGCAAGTTTAAGATTAATATTATAAAGCTCATTTAACAGAGTTACATTTGTTTCAATCTGAACTGTCAAATGTGTCACTTTAAAATATATTACTCAAACTTATATGATAGATAAGAAGTGGTTGACCTACTTACAGCTATATAATATAATGAGGTCAAGAAACAGTCACAGCAACTGTTTTTTTTTTAATAACAAAGTTAATCAGATTTGGTAGAAAAACATCTAATATTAACAACATAACAAATCCAGGCCAAAATGTACATATATTTGAATATTTTACCCATAATGGGCTGATAAATTCACATTAAATATCTTTAAACAAGACCCATTGAGCGTTAGCAAATGTAACAAAATGATCTGGCTAAATGCTAAATGATCTGGCTAAAAGTTTTGCGAGAGTACTTCCTCTTTACGACCTTCTGAGGTTTAGACTGTATGCTACATCAGAGTCATGTGATTACAAAGTCATATATAAACAGATTGTGCTTTTCAAACTCTGCCTTCGTGGGCCCCATCAGCTGATCAGCTTTTGGTTTACTAAAGTCTCACAACCAAACAAAATATCACCTTCACACACTCCTTCACTGATTGACCAAGGCCAAGTTTCTGCGAAAGTTCACTCTTAGTTTCTACATAATTCCAAGGACAATCTTCCCTCCATTGTGTCACAGTCTTAGAGTTAAATATATACATATATATAAAAAAAAGCCCCGCCCAACCCAGTCTTTTAGGTCCATATCCACAAGTGCAGGTGTGCTCTCAGCAGGTGCTATTTTCTGTGTGGGCTGTACTGGAACTGTACGTCTTGGTCTTTTTCGAGTATTTCATTGAACTGAAAGACACTCTCATCCTCTCCACCGTACGACTGCTACGGCACAGTAGCGTGTTCTTAACATGTTCCCTGAACTCATCAGACACAAAATAGTAGATGAAAGGGTCCAGACAGCTGTTTAGACTGGCCAAGCATAGCGTTGTGATGTAGAAGCCATAGCCATTATTGGCCCAACCCTTCCGCAGAAGTGCGTAGTGTACTACCAGCATCACATTACTAGGAATGAAGCAGACCAGGAATGTCATGAGCACGGTTATGATGAGGGCCATTGCCCGCTGGCGGTTTTTCCCAGCGCTGCCCTCGACTGCTGAATTCCCAAGAGATCGGAGAAGCATGACGTAGGCCACGATGATGACCACCATTGGGATGAAGAACACAAGCCCTGCCATCACCATAAAATAATAGTAGGGCTTCTTAACGTCTAGGAACGCATCGTCCGTCTGGAAGTTCTCCCTGCTGATAATGTTGACATCATGGCAGGTGGTGATGTTAGGGTCTGAGAGTTTAGCAGTCTGCTGGTACAGGTACAAGGGTGTTGTGCTGACCCAAATAAAGATCCAGATAGAAACAGATGCTATGATTGCCAATTTGTTGTTTGTCCTCTGCTGCGTAAGTGGGTGAGCACAAACCCAGTACCGCTGTATACTTAGACAAGCGATGAAGAGGATGGAAGAGTACATGTTGGCGTAGAAGAAACCCACCATCACTTTACACATTCCTTCCCCGTAAGTCCAGTTATTCCCTTTAAAGTGGTAAGCAATCTTAAGAGGCGTCCAGATAACAAACATCAAGTCGGCCAGAGCCAGGTTAGCCATGTAGATGGTCGAAGGGTGAAGTTTCTTTGACCTGAACAGTAAAACATATATAGCCATTGCATTGCTAGGCAAGCCAACAGCGAAGACGATTATGTAAATGATCGGCAGGAAGATGGTTGTCAGACCACTCTTAAGAGTATCTACAGTGACCTGATCAACGACCACAAGATCCAAGTATTCATCCAAAATGCCAAAAAACCCTCTTGCTTTGCCTTTACCTGAAAAACAAAAAAAAAAACACATTGATTCTCGATCATTTAGTTCCTTACAGAAGTGCAAACATGCATTTAAGGACGTGTAAAAAGAACATAGTCTCGTAAAAATATCAAAGCAACTCACCTGACTGCGCCGATGCGTATATCAAAAGAGCCGAAAAGGTAAAGACCCGATAAATTCCAGCCACAGCCATTGTCCGCGTGTTCGTTTATCAGCGTTTACAAACTTTTTAAACGAAATTAAAGTCCGTCTGACGTGTTGTTTGGATGCACAACACCCAGTCGTTTCCCTGAGTCAAAAGTGTACGGTCGACCTAAATGAAGGAAGGACACACCTTGACTCACAGCGCGTCGTGTTCCTTTCACCTGCATGACGTCACGTGACACTCGTCACTGCTCGTCCCAATCGAGTCTGATCTGAGTTTCGAGAGTTTCTATATGTGAGTCCTATATTTACATAATGTTTAGCCTACCCCCTGGCTGTACATTTTTCTATGTATATATGTATTATTGCAGTTATGTCTGTACATTGACTTTGTTTGAAGTTTAATAATAAATGTAGTTTTTTTTTATTTAAATGTGTTTTTGTTGGGGGTGTCTTTAGCCGCTTTGTACCCTAAAGCATTAACTGTTATTATCATTACAGTGTTAACAGTAGGCCTAATAATATATATTTTTTTAAACTTTGAAAATGACAGAAAATTCAAAAGATATGAAAAATTACTAAATTGTCTGAAAAAGGTTAATTGGAAAAAAAAAAAACCGAAAAACTACCACACACACACACACACAACCAACAAACAAAAACAAATAGGCTTTATTGAAAAAGTTTATTGATAAATAATATATTCAGCCATTTCTTTCAAATATATTAGATACAAATTGCATCCACACATACAATAACATTAAAACATGTACACTGTATTTAGGGTTTTGAAACAAATTGTGGGTAACGGTGTACAAATAATCAGGAGAACAAAAAAATTCCTCATAAGATTATGCATATAAATCAGTGAACGGTGCTACCAATAAGGTTATGCTTGTTGTTTAATGCAAACATTCACATGTCTAAAATTGGTCACGTATTGAGTGATTCACACATCTCACATGCTTTTACGCTCCTTATAAGATACATAAAACACCCATTTATGTAAATGAGAATGTAAAATGGTTTCAGTAACAGGTGTTCTAGTGTACTTCCTTTGATCTAGACTAAAGGTCATCGGAGAGACGATACTTAGAACATGAACAAACAAAACAATGGAGATGATGAAAACAAAAACCCTGAATCTGTTTCACAGTTCAGGTTAAGCTCCCTAATCTGACAAAATTCCAGGTCTCCAATCCTAACATAAGTACCCTGTAACTATGTAATGGGAAACAAAATAAAGACAACACTATCCAGTATTTCCATGGTGACGGTGTTGCCATACAAGAGGCTAATTTGGAGTTCCAAGGAAGTGCTGTTTTAAAACCTTAATGGATTTCCTTCTATGATCATAAGGCATTTACACATGGGCAAGATTAAATTATTTACCCAAGCAGGACATTCAAATAAAACAAACAAAGTCGTTTTCAAGGACAAAGATAAACTTATCTCGACCCAATTGAGCGATGATACTCCACTTAAAGTAAAAATTCCGGGTTCAATACAAGTTACGCTCAATGGACAACATTGGTAGCATAATATTGATTAGCATGAAAAATACAAATATTGCAGTTATTGTAAGGCACTTACAAAGTTAAAGGGCCAGTTCTTAAATGTTCAAATATACATTGCTTCAAAAGTATAGCCACATCATTTAAGCATTATGTCTGTTAACATGATTTTGGTGTAATAAAATCTGTTCTAAATTATTACAATGTGATAAAAATTCTAATAGGGTTTACTGGCGTTGCATCGTCATGGCAACAAAGTTGTAATATTGGATATAATGTTACACTGATAAGGTTAGTAAGTGATTTTATCGCACATAAGTCTTATCACGCATCAAGTTTACAACTTGTGGCTATACTTTTGAAACAAATGTATATTTTCACATTTATATAGTGGCCCCGTTCACTTGCATTGTGAGTGCCTTACTGTAATTGCAATTCTTACCTCTTTTGTTTTTTTAAGCAACCAAGGGACGTTTTTTTCTTTTTTTTTTTTTGTCAACATTATACCACAAATGTTGTCTATTGAGCTTAAAGTGACAGTTCACCCAAAAATGAAAATTCTCTCATCATTTACTCACCCTTATGACATCCCAGATGTGCATGACTTTCCTTCTTCAGCAAACACAAATATTTTTAGAAGAATATCTCAGCTCTGTTGGTTCATACAATGCAAGTGAATGGGTGCCAAAATGTCAAAGCTCCAAAATCCACATAAGGGCAGCACAAAAGTGCTTAACCACCAGACAACTCTGGTGATTAAATCATCAGAACAGTATGATAGGTGTGGGTTAGAAACAAATCAATATTTAAGTCCTTTTTCCTTCACATTCTCCTGTTTTTGGTGATTCACATCCTTTGTGCATATTGCCCCCTGCTGGACAGGAAAGAGACTTTATGATAAAAACTTAACTACTAGATAAGAACTTAAACATTTATCTGTTTCTCACCCACACCTATCACTTCTGAATATATGGATTTAACCACTGGAGTCATATGGATTACTTTTATGTGGATTTTGAAGCTTCAAAATGTTGGCACCCATTCACTTGAGCTGAAATATTCTTCTAAATATCTTAATTTGTGTTTAGCAGAAGAAAGTAATTCATACATATCTGGGATGGCATGAGGGTGATTAAATGAGGGAATTAAAAAATTTTTTTTTAAATAAAATGTTACATTTTTGGGTGAACTATCCCTTTAACGTGCATTGGACCCAGAGTATTCTTTGAATACAATTCAGTGCACATTTCTGAAATCTGTCCTTGCATTAAAGTTGTCAGTTTATAATATCATTAATGAGAGGTCATAGTAGTTTTCTAGTGGTCTATGTCTGGGTATCACTGCATAGACCTTTAAAACCGCTTGTCGTCTCTGAAGTTAAATCTTAGTAGGAGCTGCTCTGTGTATTTGCGGAGTCTGACGTGTAGTTACTGCTTTTCTTAGAATACTTCAGTATGCTAAATGACACCCGTATCCTCTGCGCAGTGCGTTCGCTCCGGCATAGAAATATGTTTCTGACATGTTCCCTAAACTCATCGGAGATGAAATAGTACATAAACGGATCAACACAGCTGTTGAGACTGGCCAGGCATAGCATAGTGATGTAGAAGCCGTAACCACCATCCTTCACACCAGCTGACAACAGGCAGTAGTGCACCATAACCATGATGTTACTGGGTGTGAAACAAACCAGGAACATTACCAGTACAGTGACGATGAGGATAATAGCCTTTCTCCGCTTCTGAACAATGTTGGTGTCCGTCATAGAGCTTTTGAGAGCATGTAGCATCTGTATGTATGCCACTATGCACACTATGCTGGGAACTATAAATCCTACAACGCCCATAGTCAGGAAGTAGATAGTAGGGTAGAGTGATTGGCTGGGGCGTGTGACATCATGGCAGGTGGCGATGTTAAGGTTGTTGACCATCACAGTCTGGTCGTAAAGATAAAGAGGCACGGTGATAAGCCACACAGCACACCACACACACACAGACACACCCACCGCCAATTTGTTATTCCGCTTTTGCTGGGAAAGAGGATGTACTACGGCCCAATACCTCTGGACACTGATGCACGTAATAAAAGTGGTAGAACAGTACATGTTCCCGTAGAAAAACCCCACCAACACTTTGCACAGGGCTTCTCCGTAGATCCAGTTATTCCCATTGAAATGGTACGCGATCTTTAGAGGAATCCAGATGACAAATAGTAGGTCCGCCAGTGCTAGGTTGGCCATGAAGATGGATGAAGGGTGTTTCTTCTTGGTTCTAAAAAGGAAGACCCAGATGGCCATGGTATTGGTTGGCAAGCCCACACTGAAGACGATGATGTACACAATTGGGAAGAAGACCTGAGTGAGCTTGCTGTCCAACACACTAGCAGCGGTGAATGTCACTGACACACCATCGTCATCTTCCTCTCCAGTAAACCCTCTGTCAGTCTCAAAATCTATATATAGATAGATAGACAGACAGACAGATTACTTCACATGCATGAGTGAGTCATACTTGACAGAAATGAGTCATTACCAAGTGTGTAGTTATGCATGTTTAGAGTGTCCAGAGAAACTCTGATGTCTACGCTGTGAAATCTGCCTACTCTGTAGAAACAAATACCCGTTTGTCTGGTGTGTTTCACACTATTATTACTCACAGGACAGGCTAAACACAGCAGAACAAAACATTCACCTCAGATGATTTGTATTTCAAGCAAGAGCAGAAACGAACGGGCTCTCAGGCCAAAATGCCACCAAAATAATGTTTTTTTTATATATATTTATAACATTGGATATAGTTCTTAATAATCTTATGAGAGGGGATTATGACATTTCAACTCCATTAAAAATGCATTACATCTGTTTGGGACCCCAGATTTATAAAGTGTATTGCATTTTTTTTACTATACAGTATTGGACAACACTCACATTTCTGTGAAGTCTATGCCAATTTGGTAAAACAAAGGGTTAAGGCTTTAATAATAGCTATAAAGTGGGTTTTGATTAGGTCAGAGGAACACATCAAGTATGAAAGGCAAATATGGGTTAATTTAAAGAGGTTGATTATTGTATAGGTTATTATTAGTTTTACACACAATGACACAAATCATTGTGGTCTCAGGGAACCCAAAAATAAAGACAGTAAAGTCAAATCAAACCACAGAACTGAGCACTATTGTATCAAACATTTAGAAATGGTTCGCAGAAGATTCTAAGACATTACCAGCCAAATCAAAACAGCCCAATGAAACACTGACACTCATACAATCATATGATAGGCCTATAACTTTAAACTTCGAGAGGAAAACACAATCTTACTTTGACTAGACACGTTCATGTTGATTAACAGAAGTACAGCGTAAATCCAGATTAAAGTGTGCCGCATTGTTAATTGCAGCGATTGTCTGAGCGTTGACTGGTTCCGTTATGAGTGTAAACAGACATTAAGGTCTTATAAAGACAGGTGAGTGAGGCGCTCTTCATGAGAGTCACGTGATCTTATTCTTACCTATGACACGCCCTTCAGAACACCTGCACACACGACGCGCGAAAGCATAGGCATTTTGTATGAATTTAAGTTACAACCTAAAGCAAATCATTCCGTCAATGTACAGTATAATATTGCATGGTATATAGTTAATGCTGATTTATAAATTTTTATATTTTTTTTGGTGGTTGGTTAATGATTTTTTGGGAAGCCTTTTGGTAATCAAATCGAGACAGTAGTACGGTAAAGGACAACAGATGAGTTAGCCAGTGGAGTTTACACTGGCTGTGTCTCGTTTGGAAGGATGCGTCCTCTGGAGGTCTCATTTGTCTGCCGTTTAGCCTACGTCATCGAGGCTGTCTCGTTTAATTTTTTTTTTGTCTTTCTTTTTTAATTTTTCATCTATTGTCCATGCCTTTTATGTATATGCACTTACATTTATGCTCCTGTTAACCTGAAAAAAAAAAAAATATTATATATACTGTATATATATATATATATATATATATATATATATATATATATATATATATATATATATATATATATATATATATATATATATTTTTTTTTTCAGGTTAACAGGAGCATAACCTGAAAAAATATATAATAATAATAATAATATTATATATATATATATATATATATATATATATATATATATATATATATATATATATCATGAGGGAGAGTAAAATTTTTTGATTTTGGGTGAACTATGCCTTCAAGTATAGTGCAATATGTCTTTGACAGCCAGTTGTATCTGAAAGTAATGAATCCTGTTCTAGATTTGTCCTGATCTTTTGATAAGTGAAAAATATAACATTTAAATATATCAGAATATGTTCTATGCTGTAGTTTTCTAATTATCTTCAAAATGCTTTGAAAATTGTACATTATCTGGCCATTTTGTTGATCCAGATGTGTCTGGAAAGATCTGAGTATGTAATAATGTTCGGCACAATACCCATTAATGGTACAGTAATACTGGCAATACTTCAGAGAGAACTTGTAAAACAATAGAGGATATATGCCATCTGTATGTATAAGACAAAATATAATACATATACGGTATATGCATATAATGCATTAAAAGGATGACAGAAGCTGACAGCACACCCTAGCAACCACCTGAGCAATCCAGAATACATCGCTTGAGTATTCAGAATGAATTAAACTGGTCTAAGATACATGCTACTGAAAACCAACATTTATTTTTTTTAGATGGCAGACAAGGTAACTCTGGGTGCTGAAGAGATCTTGCTCTGGCTTTGAAGAGTGCTGGTGTATTCTTCTGCATACAGAGTCCCTTGAGTAAACATATTTGCTTCACTGCAGGAGAACCATGACTCGTCAAAGGTTATCCATCGACCATTAGGAAGAGAGGGTCATAAAGAGTTCTGGGTCTCAGGTCTGGAGACATGTGGAGAGAGGGCAGAACTGTGTTAGTTTGGATTTGGCAACAGGCAATCCTTATTAAAGTACATTAGTAAATATTGCAGAATGTATTTTTTTAATATACATATATACAGTAAGTTTGCGCTGCTACAATGTCAACCCATAGATGCTGCAGTTGCGGCACCTAGACAGCACATTTCCGCTGCTTTGCAGTGCCGTGAGGTTTAGTTGCTCAGCCTAAAGATGCTGCAGTTACGGCACCCGAACAGCACTTTGTGTTCAGCAGTAGATAACAAGCATAACTAGATAGGTACATTTCCTGAAGAAAATGTGAGTGGTGCTTGCAGTGGCAAAACTCGTCAAATAGCATGTTATAACTTAAAAAGAACTAAAATGATGGTCATAAAACGTTGCTGACATGTGTTAACATGATGTTAGCAAGTTTTTAGCATGTTTTAGTACTTCGCTAGGCGATGCTAGCATGTGTTAGCATGTTGCTAGCACATTTTTAACATGACGCTAGCACGTTTTTAGCATGTTAGAGCACTTCGCTAGGCGATGCTAGCATGTGTTAACATGATGATAACAAGTGGCAAGCACCACTAATGAATTATGTTATTTTTTTTTCACCCCAATTTGGAATGCCCAATTCCCAATGTACTCTAAGTGCTTGTGGTGGCGTAGTGACTCTCCTCGATCTGGGTGGCGAAGGAAAAATCTCAGTTGCCTCTGCGTCTGAGACCGTCAATATGTGCATCTTTTCACGTGACTTGTTGAGCATGTTACCGTGGAGACAGAGCGTGTGGAGGCTTCACACTATTCTCGACCACATCCATGCACAACTCACCACGCGCCCCACCGACAGGGACAGATTACCGACCGGGCCAATGGGGCCAGTGCCCAGGGGCCCTTGACTACCAGGGGACCCTTAACTGCCCAGGGGTGCCCTGGGCTTTAAGGCTGCGCAATCTAGTTTGGTGATCCCAGGTGTGAAGGCATTTCAACACCATTAATCCGCGTGCATTATTGACGGTCGCACACGCGACCGTATAATATGTGGTATGTTGTGGAGAATGTGATGTGTAAATTGAATTGAACGAAATTGATACTTTTATTCACCAAGATGGCATTCAACTTATCACAATGTACAGTCAGGACATTAATAACGTGAAAAATGTCTATTCAAATTTGAAAAGAAAAATTTCTTCTTAAACTACTTCAAAGAGTTCTCATCACAAAATCCTCCACGTGCAGCAATTACAGTTTTGCAGATCCTTGTTATTCTAGCTGTCAGTTTGTCCAGATGCTCAGGTGACCTTTCACCCCACACTTTCTGTAGCACTTGCCATAGATGTGACTGTCTTGTCGGGGACTTCTCACGCACCTTACAGTCTAACTGATCCCACAAAAGCTCAATGGGATTAAGATCCGTAACACTCTTTTCCAATGATCTGTTGTCCAATGTCTGCGTTTCTTTGCCCACTCAAACATTTTCTTTTTGTTTTCTGTTTCAAAAGTGGCTTTTTCTTTGCAATTCTTCCCATAAGTCCTGCACCCTTGAGTCTTCTCTTTACTGTTGTACATGAAACTGGTGTTGAGCGGGTAGAATTCAATGAAGCTGTCAGCGGAGGACATGTGAGGCGGCTATTTCTCAAACTAGAGACTCTGATGTACTTATCCTCTTGTTTAGTTGTACATCTGGCCTTCCACATCTCTTTCTGTCCTTGTTAAAGTCAGTTGTCCTTTGTCTTTGAAGACTGTTTGTACACCTTTGTATGAAATCTTAATTTTTTGGGCAATTCAAGCATCGTGTAGCCTTCGTTCCTCAAAACAATGATTGACTGACGAATTTCTGCCATTTTTGACCTAATATTGACCTTAAGACATGCCAGATTTTTGCATACTGTGGCAACTCAAAAACAAACACAAAGACAATTTTAAGCTTCATTTAACAAACCAAATAGCTTTCAGCTGTGTTTGATTTAATGGCAAGTGATTTTCTAGTACAAAATTAGCAATTTAGCATGATTACTCAAGGATAAGTTGTTGGAGTGATACTGCTGGAAATGGGGCCTGTTTAGATTTGATCAAAAATGACTTTTTTTTTCAAATAGTAATGGTGTTGTTTTTTACATCAGTAATGTCCGGACTATACTTTGTGATCAGTTGAATGCCACTTTTGTGAAGTACCAATTTCCTTCCGAAACAGCTAAATCTTGTGAGCACTACAGTGTGTTGTAAACTAAGTTTTGAAACTCCCATTTACCAGCTACGTCCTTAAAATGGTACTAGGAATAGCCACAACACTAACAAACAATCGCTTTCATTGTGAAATCAAGTTTCATTTAAAATTTTCTGTACATGTGTACAAGGTTTTACAACTCTGATGACCATTCAGCGATACATGGCCGTTGTTCATCCTCTGTCGGACTGGGAGAAATGCAGAGGGTTTTCAATCGCCCCCATTATCGTGTGGATCCTGAGTGGATTGGCTGCACTGCCAGGCTCTCTTTGCAGCAAAGTCATGTCACATAATACAAACCTTTACTGTGAATATGACAGCATTGAAGTAAAACATGCAGTTGTTTATTTGCACATTTTTTTTTTCTTTATTGCATTTTGCATCATGGGATTTTGCCATGTCAGGATGTTTTGGACAACCAGAAAGTCACAAACAAGGAGGCGACACAGAGCTATTAAAATCATTTTCTGTGTTGGTTTGTTATTCTTTATAGGTTGGGCTCCATTCAACATTATTATGTTTTTGAGAACTTTGATGGATTATGGTTTATACCGGTTCATAATCTGTGATGTATCCATTCGTCTTAATAATGAATTTTATGCCTGCCATCTGATGGCTTTTTCACATTGCTGTATAAACCCTGTGAGTGGTGGTGGTGTAGTGGTCTAAGCACATAACTGGTAATCTGGTAATCAGAAGGACACTGGTTCGAACCCCACAGCCACCACCATTGTGTCCTTGAGCAAGGCACTTAACTCCAGGTTGTTCCAGGGGGATTGTCCCTGTAATAAGGGCTCTGTAAGTCACTTTGGATAAAAGCATCTGCCTTTGTTGGTGGAAATTTTTTCATGTTGAATGTTGCTGAAGAAGATTTGTCCAAAACAAAAACAACTACCAACTAGCCAGATTGGAAATTGTCCAGAGTGAATTCTTCTAATTAAAGAATTCACCCAGGAACATGTATAAAACACACACACACACACTCGCTCTCTCTTTCCTCACTTAGTCAATGTAATACTCCTAATTTCAATATTAACATTATCATAATTATTATACTTACAGAATTGTATTAAATGTAAATACAGAAATAAATGTAAGATTCAGGTGACCTTATAATATGTATTTTCACTGCATCTAAAAGTTGAGAAAATAAAGCATTATTTACTCTGTAAATGGGCGTTTTATTTTTCAACTTTACATACTTTCTTGTCCTAGGGGATGATTTTTATTAAAACAGATTTCCACTTTTTTACTTTTTGTTATACAAGGGTCTCATTAAAACTAAATTAGAAACTCTTTACCATGTCTTCATTGTACCTATCAAATGCCTTTTACGTATAGATTTGATAGTTTTAGCCCTGTCTTCTGGAAATGACACTGTGATGAAACTTTTCATGACTTTGAGAAAAACATAAATGACAAAAATTATATACATGATATACATTTCCTGTGATGCATAAACACTGTTGGAAATTTATATTAGACATAAAAATGAATTACGAATGTGAAATTGTTTTTAATGACACTGACTTTCTAGAAGTCCACAGTGTTAAAAGTCCCAAACTTGAACAAACCCCTACATATATATCAATCAAAAACTTAATTATACTGTTTTACAAACAACTTTAAACAGAAATACATTCTGCTTTTGAACTGTTTGTCAAAATAAATACAATAAAAATACCCCCTTTTCTAAACAGCTGCTTATACATGCAGAAGTTTCATCAAGGTTAGTAACATCATTTTAACAACAGCCCTCATTTACAGTGACATTTATCCTGTCAGGGACGCATGTCAAGTTACACAATGAAGCAGTCTTAGTTGTTTCTGAACAAAATGTTTTATTGCTTTTGATCATCTGTACATGCAATATAGATCGAATTGGTTGGAAAAAAATCCTTCTGATTGCTGTTGGTTTGGTCAAGGGCACATAGGGGCTACATCAGATTTATTTGTTTTTCATAAATAATACAGAAGATTAAGTATTCACTGAGATCGCTGTCTCTCAGTGAAGTTGTGCTGGTCTTAAACCTTCACTCACAGTTTCCCCAAAATAATGCTGTCAGATTTTGTGCATCATTTAAATGTACTCGTGTATTAATGCTTTGTACTGTTTGCATTTAGAAATGTATTTTGTGTCAGTTTAGACTTATTTGACCAGATATGTAATCGATCCCTGCCTTTATTTGCAATGTCTCTTGTAACTAAAGTCTGTCTTTGTTGTTTACAAGGACAAAGTGGATTATAAAGTAATGTTCCCTATAAAGGATACTTGGTATTACATAAGCCCTCTGTCATCATATCACACAGGGCGTGGATGAAAGTAAAATGAATACATGATGTAGCAGCAATGACAGGGCTAAACCGAGAGCATTTATTGGAAGCCTATTGATGAACTAAGGATATTTTGAACACAAAAAACGAATCAGCACTTAAACAGATAAAGAGGTCACGGGCCATCAAAAAGTTACTTCATCTGATAAGGCAAAGGAAAGACATTGGTAGCAGCATTTAAAATTGAAAGACATTCTGCTCATTTTTTATTACAATCGATTTTGCGAGATTTCATTCTTTATATTGGTGCACCGATCAGGAAATTTAAGGCCGATACCGATCTCTGATTTGTTGTATTGGTTAACATTAATGCACTATGAACTAACATGAACTAACAATGAACAAATGTTGCATTTCTGCTGTAAAAAAATGCTGGTTTGTTCATGATGCCTAATACATTGACTAATGCAACGAATGGAACCTTTTTATAAAGTTACCAAAATTACATTAATTGTGAATTGCTAACATTTATTTGTTTTGAAACAGTTATGAATAGTTCTGTTGTCAATATCAAAATGCCATTGTGACATACTGGCAACCAGTAAAACCCATGAGAGCATCACACACAGCAGAGATACATTCAAAAATAAGAATAATATATCCATTACAAGCTTTAAAACTGCTCCAGTGAGAAATCATTAAGATCTATGATTTGTTTACTGTCTTTGGCATCTTGTAACACAAATCACTAATTATTAAGCAAATGCATGAAGACGCGCTGCCGTTATTGATGGTTAAACAGTTCTATCTGTTATTAGTGGTATTGTGACCAACAGTGATCTGATTTAAATTGGGATCCTCACAGAATACTGCTGGGATGAGTGACTGGTGATGAAATATCGAGAGCACCCGGAGAGCGCTCCTGTTAAAGAGAGTAAAGCTAAAAGCTCATGATGGCTCAAACAGTCTCTATCGCTCCACACAGCATCTGATTGTCACGAGTACTCCGATTTGTATTCGCATGTATATGTTGTTTAATTAGTTTTTATACCCTTCAGCTGCCTCTTTATCCTCTTACTGCTCACAGTGCAGTGAGTCAGAATTACTACCGTAATGACTCTAGAAAATGGGCAATTTTGAAATGGGCAATGTGCAATTCTTACACATTTGTTAAAACTAAACAGCATGTTCATGTGAATTACAACATGTCTGAAAGTTAAACTGCTAACAACTCCAAATGCCACTCTGTCATGCTTCAAGGGCCGAGCAAGCGTTCATTCATTAGAGTAGCAGTGTATGTGCGATTCCCTCCGTGCTGCAAAAAAGATCGGCCCTGATTCTAGGCACGATCGGCCAGCTGACCGTGGATTTAAGATGAAGATCAGCCGATTTCGATCGATCGGTGCACCCTTAATTCTTTATATTGATATTTTTATTGGATTCACAGAACACGGCTAGCCAACTATCAACAGAGAAGCTCACGAAAAAATATCGAAGTCACATTTTACCCCAAAATCTTAATATTTTCTTTTTACTTTGCAAAACGAAAATGAAGCCTATGTTCTCAAAAGTGATTAAGGGTAAAAGGATAATAGTGATATTTTTTATGTTCATAAATTAAACCATTACTGATTTAAAATGACTGGCGTGGCAACAAATACAACAATGACGTATAAATACTTTACAATTTAAATAATATATACTTGTTCTTTGTTATTAAAGTTATGTAAAATGTGTTTAATTGTAATGAAAACAATGTTACAATGCTAAAAAAAAGTTAATGGTCCTAATAGGCCTAATTTTCTTTATGCAATGTTTATTATTTATTTCTTTTGATTTTTTTGGGAAAATGTGACCTGGATTTGTGATATTTACTCAAACGTTTGCTTTGTTCAGATTACGCAGACAGCAGTATGCTGGGGTGCAATGGAGCAAGAGATCTTTGCAACCGTACCTGTAGCAAAAATCATCAATTAAGAGGCAAACATCTGTTCAAGCTTTACAAAGAGGGAGGAAAATATGTTCTATTCATTATTAACACCAATTACAAAAAATGAAGCAGAGAGTTCAATCACTCCATTGCTGGCATAATGGGAGCAAAACTAGGAGGTTTTGCCATAAGCCTGTGTTAACATAACCACCACTCTCTCGTCACACATTCCTTACGATTAGCACTTCACAGGAGTTTCCATGACAGAGACAATACTAATCTTCAAGTATTAGATGTGACTTTATAGTCACCAACAAGAGTGGCCCCCTCCATTAACAGTGGATAATTAGTTTGAGCCGTACCACCTTCAGTTTGGGGAGATAGGAGCGGATCACAGGAAGCACAAGCCAGGAGATCCGTCTCTGCTGTGAGGAGATGGTCGGAGATTTTTCCTTCTTAATTTCTCTTTGCGGTTTGAGGTGTCTTAGTGTCAGATGGAGGGAGATACAGTGAGGGGTCGGACCTCGGACTCATCCTATTTTTCTTGCCTGTGTTGCACGCAGCACTTCCATCATTATTTGTGTTCGTACATCATCTGCAATTAAAGGAAATCAAAATCAGATAAATGGGGACATGTGTTTTATTCTACAGACTGTTTAGGGTTTCTTCAAATTCCTTAAACCAAGATCAAAATTATAAACTCGTTCTAGAGCTTTCAAACTATATTGACCAAGCATGACACAGACCTTCAGACTGTTCTGAATTGTGTTGCTATTTATGTTATAACTGATTAGAATAGTTTTTGCACAGCGAACTATTAAATATCCCAAAGTAGAGATACTTTGACAGAGTGTTCAAACACCAAACAGTCTGGTTTTAAGTTACAATACAAATCTATACATCTTTCTGATGGTTTTATCTGAAGGTACTTGAATATCCATCCAGCCAGCCAGTCAGCCATCCATCCATCCACTGTTTTAAAACTTTCAGACTAAGGCTTTGTAAAGCCAACATCAAAACTTTTCCTTGACTAACTTTACCAATAGTTCATATTAAAGGGGTCATGACATGAGGAATTAAATGTTTCTTGATCTTTTGACAGAAGAGGTAATTGTACAATACAAAACTGTATGTTTCAGAACTCAAAACTTCCTCGGCACTGCCAAAAGAGCATTTGTTTGAACCAAATGACTCGTGCTCTGCTTCCTCCGCATTGTGATGTCACACTATGGTAGACATTTGCATCCGACCGCCTCTAAAACAACACATCAATGCCAATTTCACCTTACCACTTCAGTAGGCCCGCACAGAAGTGGTGAGCAGTCAGATGGCAAGGAGAGAGCAGGTCAGTCAAGAGCAGAGAGCCGATCATAAAAGTGGCCGTTTACTGTCAAGTCTTAAAGGAGAGGCAGCACCAAAACCGAGCGTTTTTGAAAGAGGGTCAGAATGAGAGTGAACCTCAAGGAACATAATAATAATCTAATGTACTACAAAATGTCCAATGTACTACATCCTTGAAAGTTAACAACACACAAAAAAAGCCTCTACCCAATCCATTTACCAAACATTAGCCTCCTAAACGGTTTGTTAAAAAAACTTCCATCACAGCCATAAGCACATAAAAATTGACAAACCACATTTACAAATCAACGAAAACGTTTTTTATTCCATGTGACACACATTTGGATTTCAACAACTGAAAATGGGTCAAATTTAACAAATATACACATGGAGTCACATTGACAGCCATATCTCTCAGGGATTTAACCATATAAGGCCTTAAAAATTAAGACACAAAAAGTAAAGTTTGTTCTGAACCAGAATCTACAAGAATATTAAGATATCATTAATAGGGGGCCTGGGTAGCTCAGCAAGTAAAGACGCCGACTACCACCCCTGGAGTTGCGTGTCCAAGGCGAATCCAGGGTGTGTTGAGTGAGTCCAGCCACTCAGTCTCCTAAGCAACCAAATTAGCCCAGTTGCTAGGGAGGGTAGAGTCAAATGGGGTAACCTCCTCGTGGTCGCTATAATGTGGTTCGCTCTCGGTGGGGCGCATGGTGACATGTGCGTGGATGCTGCAGCATTTGTGCTTATTTTCTGGCATGTAGTTTTGCTCCAAAGGCGAAAATTGGCATTTTGACCCCACTCAACAAAATAATAGATTACTCCATGGCATTTAATACTTTGGCTTTCATAATTATTTATGTTCATCTATCATCAGTAAAAAAAAATATATATAAAAAAACTAGAGCCAGGGACCTCTGGCTGAGATGACTCAGAATGACCTTTTTTCTATTTGAAATATTTTGAAGACTGCCAATTTTGGTATGATTTCACGTGGCACGTGTTGAGTGCATGCCTCTTCACTGTTTCACAATGTCACGTTAACGTGTATTCCTTGCTTTGTCAGATTTTTTAAATAAGCAGAATTTTCGAGAGTAATCGCGATATTGGTGTGCATGCAAACATGTTCATTGATGTGATAGAAGACGCTAAAGCCTGATTGACTCACCTGCACTCTACAGTGCTGGATTCTCCTCCAGTTCACTCACATTACGTGTGCCGTTCCCTCTGAAGGCCAAGAAGGGAACCCTTCTCTTCTCCTGCTCTTCGTTTGCCACCTCCTCTCCGTCTCCTTCCTGACGGGACACTTTGGTCACCATGGGAACCTCTATGACCTCCTCAAAGGCCTTTATCTCTGCAACAATGCCATTTTCTCTGAGCTGGGCAGCAACACTTGTACTGAAGACAGAAGATACAGAGCCTTTAATACCAAACTATAATAATTTACATCGTTTGTATTTTCTCTGATTAAGCATGGCTTAAAATACATTATAGTCTTAAAAAAGAAAATGTTGTGAATAATAAACATAAACCTATGAATGAGTGGTTAGTAAATTAATAAGCAGTTTTAAACAGTGCTCATACTTTTTGTAAAGTGATTTATTAAAGCTTATAAAGTAGGCAATGGGTTACAGTTCCCACTGTAACCAGCAGAGGGCAGAAGAGAGACAGATCCACAGAAAGACATTCTTCTACATTACTTTGCATTAATGAATTAGTATGATTTGCTCTAAAGAGCCACACAAATTAGGAAAACTTTTAATAGTAAACTAAAATAGTTCAGCTAGAGCAGAAGTGTAATAGGTATCCCCTTTAACAAAACTCGCTAATATAAAATAAAGAATTACAGTCATAGAGTTAAAGAGTTACTATACACTGAATTGCAAAAAATCTCATAATTATTATTGCTTTTTTCTACTGCTGATAGTACTTAATCTTCATAATAAAATGAAACAGAATAGATAACTACTTCAAACTCACAGCGTTTTAAATCCAGAAAAATCTGTGATTTTCTTTTGTTTTTTTAATGACTATTTTTGGCCTTTTTGCCAATTTAATTGATATTATATTGAAGAATGGAAGAAGAGGGGCAAATTGGATTGGAAGCATGTGTACTACTAACCATTAAGCCAAGGCTCAGATAGTTTATTATTATGATTTATTATGAAAATAAGCAGTGCGCTGGACTCACCTGTGACCAGCAGGTGGCAGTATAGGTGTAATGAAGCAGGGGCGCGTGTGTCCATTACTGTCACTACGTTCTGTCACAGAGGTTTCAGGAGACATAGGGGATGACACACTCACTGACGGGCTACTGGATACTGTACTCGCTAAAAAGAGAGGAGAGATTGAATTGGTGATGTCAGATTCGCAAATGAATCATTCTGTTTATAGGCGATTCTTTTTTAAATGATTCACTTACCTGAATCTTGTCCACTCTGTTGGCCTACCTCACCATTTCTCTGAGGAGTTATTTTCTTCAAGTGAAACACAGAATGTGTGTTAGAGAGACAGCATCTCAAATGATTGGCAACCATGCTGTAAAGGAGGCGGTGGCAATTACATGCAGGTATCAAATCTTACCTGATCAGATCGGCGTGTGCGTTTCATAATTTCTTCAAGGCGCTGTGAGGCACAAGAACATACTTGTTACTTTTCCACAAATTGTCAAATAACATGCCAGCATTCTCAAAATACAAATCATCTTTAATTCTATTAATGTCTCAATAAACTGAACTCAAAAACAGAACTAGGACATTTTGTGTTCACAGCATTTTGTTGATGTTACCTTCTTCCTCTCCAGTCTCTCGGACTCTTCTTTCTGGAAGTGTTTCTCTCTTTCCTGTCGCAAACGCTCTGCCTCTTCTCTCTGTCGGGCCTCCTCTTCCTCTTTCTAAACAAAGGCACACATTTGAATAAACCTCTAGAATATCTTCAATAAAAAAATACAAAACATTCATACACAAGTTACATTTACTTATTTTTAGGGCTGCCCGAGATAAATAAGTTTAACATTGATCAATTTAATGCACATAACAAAACTATTGAATACACTAAAACTACATTATTCTGAACGCACTTCATTTTGAAAGAAAAATTGCAATTCAAATATAAATAAATATGATATATAATATGACAGGCCTAATACTTCAATATATTCTAATGGCAAATTTTGCATTCACATACCTTGAGCGAGTGTTGTATGTGTTTGAGTTTATTCATCTGTCTGGTGTGATTAATGTGTGTGTGTGTGTGTGTGTGTGTGTGTGTGTGTGTGTGTGTGTGTGTACCTGTCTCTGCAGACATTCAGCCTCTTCTTTCTCCCTTTGTGCTCTCTCCTCCTCTATATGCTTTTCCTCCTCCTCTTGTCTCCTTCTTTCTTCTGCCTGCCGCTGGGCCTCCTCCTCTCTCTTTGCTCGCTCCTCTGCCTTTCTGCGGGCCATCTCCTCCCTGCTGCGTCTGCACACAGAAAAACACAATGATTTGAAAATGAGTTGCAGCATATGTTTCTGTCCTAAAATGAAATATTTCCATCTATAAAAACTGATTAAATGAGCCGTTGTAAAACAGTCAATGTGCGGTGACCACACACCTTTCTGCCTCTTCCTGTTTTCTCCTCTCCTCTTCTTCTCTCTCTCTTTGATCTCTGGCCTGTCTTCTTTTCTCAGCCAGCAGACGAGATGCTTCTTCGGGATCTGTTGTACCTGCAGAGGGCCGAGCTGATGAAGGACTTCCAGTCATTTCTATATATAAAGAGAGGAACAGAATAAGTTATGCTTGGTAAATTCAAACTGAATTAATGGTGATGAAAGTGATGGTTAATTAGTTGTTGATCATAAATACTGACCTGCAGTGGGCTCAGGTTTAGTTGCAGGGGCCTGTGGTTCAGTTTTAGGAGAGTTGGAATTTGGCCCCTGCTCCTCTTTTTTGCCCCCCTCTCCCTCTGGAGTAACTCTCGGGCTCTCTGGTGCCACTCTGTTGGGCCCAAGATTGCCAGGCAATAATGAGGGATTACTAGGAGACAGAGGCATTGATGCAGGAGGAGGTGGAGACCTGGACTTTTGGGGGTTAGGAGTCTTCTGAGGGGGTTTAGCAGTGGAGCTCCTGAGAAAAAATAAAAACAGAATTGGTGAGTGGAAAGTAATTCATCTATTCTCTTATTCTGTCCAATGAAACCCACAGCAAAGTTTCGAGGTCACAATTTTCCCTTGATCATTATAAACAGAAAAAAAAAAAAATATTTAGCTTTTTATAGCCTATACATTTTTTTCTTTTCCATCTTGACCATCTTTTTTACATTTATAAATGATAAATACACATTTATAATTTATTAATAAATAAAAAATTTTGTTTTTATAATTTTTCATCAAAATGTAAAAACTTTCTCTTGATGTTACCAAGACCGTGTGGGCAGAGAAAACAATATTGACAATTCCAATTCCAAAAAAAACAATCATGCATTAAAATCAAGCCCCATCCTACATTTCCTGCTGAATATTTAGTTTCACACTGAAATATGTCAAATTCTGGAATGTAATATTATGTTTCTATATAACATTATATTGATATCTGCATTTCAAAGGCAATACTGTATGTGCATCTGTGTTCTTGTATACCTGTTGGGAGATGGATTGGTGACCCTGATGCGATTACTGACAGGTGAAGGAGCTCTCTTGGGTGTGAACAGGCTCAGACTGGGAGTGGGGTAAGAAAGATTGCTCCATGACTTCCTCACATTGTCCTTATCCTTTCGGTCAACCTGCAGAAAGAAGCAAAAAATAAGTTTTAATTAGGGATGCAATGAAATTTCGACCACTGAAATTTTTTTTAACCGAAAGGGGGAAAAAAGGCAGACAATCTTGGCTGCAAAATTTTAACAGTTTAACATTTAAAATACAGTAACAGAAACACTCACATGGAGAAAAAGCTTTATGTTGCACATTAAAGTTCACATCCCCAGAAGTTAAATGATTGCTCTCTTGGTCATTAGCACATTAATAAAGAGCATTTTCCAGTGTTCTGGTTTTGTGTTGTCACGTGTCACGTTAACATCAAGCTCCAAAATGACATTAAAGAAGCATAAAAGCACAATTAAAGTAGACCAACATGGCTTGTGAATTATAATCAAAAGACTTGAAGCCATTCGATTGTTTTGTGAATCACAAAGGATGCGTTTAATAAATAAATAAATATACAGTCTGCATTCACAGCACTCTTCAGTGCATAAGCAATATTCTGTCAATGACACACACACACACACACATACTATGATGCGCTGCTTTTTTCAACACTGCTGCTCACAATATGTGAGCGCTCCACATTAACTCAGTCTCAGATGTAAATGCTTGATAGTTCGGTTCACTTAAAATAATTATAATTTATTACAAATTACAATATTTAAATTGACTGAGTAATGTGATATCCTTTCACAACTAACGTGAAGACAAAGAGATCCACTAAAGTATCCATTCCACATTTTATGTCTACATACATTTAGAAAAAAAAAAATCTAAATAAATGTGCCAATTGATGGAGCCAAAAGAATAATATATGTGTTCATTGAAGATTTTCACCTGGAGCTCCACCTACTTTGAGGCCGGCAGCTAATTCCAGTTACATTGTTCAGTCAACATGAACACGCCAGCGTGCAGAATTATTAGTGAACTGGTTCACACCATTCTTTTGTCTGTATTCTACCCATTTACACTCTGTTATACGCCCATCTTTGCATTAGTATCAATATAAAATACAATAACAGGGTTATCAGGGCATATTATGACTGTGTATTGCGTATTAGTGCATTCTAAACATCAGTCTAAAATGTATTTGGTGCATTATCGCATATAGTGAATTGTTTAGCACATTATCGCCATAAATGCGAAAGGTAAAATATACAAATGACACATTATCTACTGCATATATTACTTTAAATCATCAAGTAGTTAAAACAGCTTCTTGTACTGATCTTGTGTGAATTCTACTCATAGAATGAGGCATGAAGTCATTGATATCACATTTTTATGTTATATTAGTTGATGTTATACATGAAGTCTTAAGCATTATCATATGTAAATATACCTCTCTAAATGCCTCCCACAGCAGTGTGGCTGATGTCTGAATGTTCATAAACAGTATGTCATTGCTCATCTATTTCGAACTTCTTTTTGGCTCTGAGCGAATAACAAAGAAACATTTTGCCTTGAGTGTGCCAGGGCCTTGAAACTCATATCAAAGAGCAAGAAACCTGTTTTCACAATATGACCCCTTTAAACTAAATTAGGTTTATCTACAATGAATTACATAATTTTAGTGTTAGCTCTTAATTGGAGTAAAGTCTGTTGAGGTTCTAGCAGGATCAAGGCAGTGGGTTTGGTACAGCTGGCAGCTGTGGAGCTGGCACCAGCCCCTAAAGGCAGATTGATGGAGTCTGATACAGGTCAGTGGTTCAAGGGTTTTAAATGTAAGTCTCTAATGACGTAAGCACCTAACACAATCATACATAAAAAGACTGAAGAATGTGAACCGAACATGGTGAACGAAAAACATTTGTTTTGTGTGATTCAGCATCCACACCTATAGGTGTCAATGTAAAGTCCAGCACCACTGCTATAGCAGCCTCAAATTAATTTCAGACCTGGAATGATTGGGCACAGACATGCAAAATCACATTTACAACAACACATGTATAAGTAGGCTTACCGGTATATTCTGAGTGGTCTTTCTGCGAGTGCTGTTGCCTTGAGGAATGTACCCTGCTCTAAGGGGTCTCTCGAGATTAAGGCCAGCTTTGATTGGTCGCTCAGCACTGTGACACTGGAGGGACTTGAAGGACATCGAGGTCATTGGGTGACAGGAGGCTGAGCGAGGACAAACGGGGATCACTGTACCACGGTTCAAGTTTAACCAACCGACCAGTGAGTATTGACAGATCATTAATTTATTCAATATGGAAATGAGGAGCGACAGAGAAGGAGGTGGGAAGAAAAGACGGTTTGGGAAAGGGTGAGTGATTGAGTAATGGAAACAGTGGAAGGAGAAGAAAAAGAGAGTGTATTAGTGTCTACAAACCACTAGAGAGAAATTAGGTAACTCTTGGATCATCACTGATGTGTGAGTGAAATAAACTTTCAGGCTATGATCTCAATGGCATACTACCATACTACTTGTACTATTTCTGCAGTAGACAACTTCCATTTCCAATGTGACTAATGAAACAGAAGCAATATCAACATTTTAAAAATACATACAGTAATGTGCAAAAGTTTTAGGCACTTGTGAAAAATGCTACAGAGAGTCTTCAAAAATAATGCCATAAGTAGTTTTCATTTATCAATTAACATCATGCAAAGTCCAGTAAACATAAAAAAGCTAAATCAATATCTGGTGTGGCCAACTCTGCATTTAAAGCAACCCCGATTTCTCATAGGTACACCAGGACACATTTCTTGGAGAATTCACCACAGTTCTTCTATCTATTTAATCTGTCTCAATTGCTTCTGTCTCTTCATGTAATCTCAGACTGACTCAGTGGGGGGCTCTGTGGGGGCAATGCCATCTCTTGCAGAGTGCCTTGCTCTTCTATTCTAATATTTTCTATTTGCAAAAGTAATGTTTGGGAGTCTAAAATGTATTTTTCCTATTGACACACTAAAGCTGAAGATATATAAAAATAATTTAAGACAAATGTTTTTAAGTGCCTTAAACTTTTGCACAGTACTGTATATACAGTATCTCACAAAAAAGTGAGTACACCCCTCACATTTTTGTAAATTTTGTATTATATCTTTTCATGGGACAACACTGAAGAAATGACACTTTGTAGTGAGTGTACAGCTTCTATAATAGTGTAAATTTGCTGTCCCCTCAAAATAACTCAACACATAGCCATTAATGTCTAAACCGCTGGCAACAAAAGTGAGTACACCCCTAAGTGAAAATGTCCAAATTGGGCCCAAAGTGTCAATATTTTGTGTGGCCACCATTATTTTCCAGCACTGCTTTAACCCTCCTGGGCATGGAGTTCACCAGAGCTTCACAGGTTGCCACTGGAGTCCTCTTCCACTCCTCCATGACGACATCACGGAGCTGGTGGATGTTAGAGACCTTGTGCTCCTCCACCTTCCGTTTGAGGATGCCCCACAGATGCTCAATAGGGTTTAGGTCTGGAGACATGCTTGGCCAGTCCATCACCTTCACCCTCAGCTTTTTTAGCAAGGCAGTGGTCGTCTTGGAGTTGTGTTTGGGGTTGTTATCATGCTGGAATACTGCCCTGTGGCCCAGTCTCCGAAGGGAGGGGATCATGCTCTGCTTCAGTATGTCACAGTACATGTTGGTATTCATGGTTCCCTTAATGAACTGTAGCTCCCCAGTGCCGGCAGCACTCATGCAGCCCCTGACCATGACACTCCCACCACCATGCTTGACTGTAGGCAAGACAAACTTGTCTTTGTACTCCTCACTTGGTTGCCGCCACACACGCTTGACACCATCTGAACCAAATAAGTTTATCTTGGTATCATCAGACCACAGGACATGGTTCCAGTAATCCATGTCCTTAGTCTGCTTGTCTTCAGCAACTGTTTGCGGGCTGTCTTGTGAATCATCTTTTGAAGAGGCTTCCTTCTGGGACGACAGCCATGCAGACCAATTTTATGCAGTGTGTGGCGTATGGTCTGTGCCCCCACCCCTTCAACCTCTGCAGCAATGCTAGCAGCACTCATACGTCTATTTCCCAAAGACAACCTCTGGATATGACACTGAGCACGTGCACTCAACTTCTTTGGTTGACCATGGCAAGGCCTGTTCTGAGTGGAACCTGTCCTGTTAAACCGCTGTATGGTCTTGGCCACCATGCTGCAGCTCAGTGTCAGGGTCTTGCAATCTTCTTATAGCCTAGGCCAATTCTTTTTTTCAGATCCTCAGAGAGTTATTTGCCATGAGGTGTCATGTTGAACTTCCAGTGACCAGTATGAGGGAGTGTGTGAGCAATGACACACCTGCTCCCCATTCACACCTGAGACCTTGTAACACTATCGAGTCACATGACATCGGGGAGAGAAAATGGCTAATTGGGCCCAATTTGGACATTTTCACTTAGGGGTGTACTCACTTTTGTTGCCAGCGGTTTAGACATTAATGGCTGTGTGTTGAGTTATTTTGAGGGGACAGCAAATTTACACTGTTATACAAGCTGTACACTCACTACTTTATATTGTAGCAAAGTGTCATTTCTTCAGTGTTGTCACAAGATATAATCAAATATTTACAGAAATGTGAGGAGTGTACTCACTTTTGTGAGATACTGTATATATATATATATATATATATATATATATACACACTGTTTATACAAAATGTGTCATGCTTACTAGTGCATAATGTCTCATTATTTTCAATATGCAGTATATAGTACATACTGTGAAGTATGTAGCATTCCATTCTGAACAAATCCTAAGATACATGTGGAACTGGAAAGTTGTGTGCATTCACTTTAATTGAAATCATAAAATTTCAGTCAGTGATGATTGAGTTCCCCATTTTTAAAGCCTTAAATTGAATTAAGATTACTACCATAATATTTAAACAGAAAAAACGCCTAAAGCACAGAATAGTAAGAAACACACATACAGTATATAACACACACACACAGAAGCCATTTGAGATAAGTTCCGGCTCCATTTGCACACACATCAATTTAAGATTAAATGGGCAGTGACTAGGCAAAGCAGTAACCAAGTTGCAGAAAGAAATCCTTCTGAAAGAGGTGTTTTGTTTGAGAGCAGAAACGGCTCTCACAGTTCAGCAATACACTCATTCCTGTCTTTTCCTGCTCTTTCTTTTAATACTTGTTCTGCCTTCTGTTGAGGCCAAACACACTATATATCCTTACTCATCTCATATGACAGCAGAATTCAGGGCTGTGTGCTTGTATAAGTTTGTCTTGCTGTGTTTGTGTTCTACCTGCATCTCCAGACAAAGACATGGCGCTGCGACTCCTGGCCAGATAGGAGTGTGTTGGTGTCTGTAGTCGACAGACTACATTATTCTCCCATGGGGTCAGAGGCATTCGACGCATACCTAGACAGGCACAAACACACACATTTACTTTTTATTTACAGTCTCTTAAAAAAATCAGTGAACATAAATGCTTAGCAAATAGCTTCAACATGCTACCAGTGAACAGTTACATCCCAATGGCATCACATGCATTCACCAACTTAAAACCCTCTATCTGCCCAGAGTGAGTTAACCCACAGACATCAGCTGGTGACTGTAAGGCAAGCATTAAGGCTTTGTTTTTGTTTTGTGAAATCAACTAATCAAGGAAAAACATGGTTAGTTAACAGCATTAGTCACAAAAGGTTGCCACCTGCTGTAGGAATAAAAAACAAAAAACATGCAAAACCAAATTGCAAAAAGATAATGACAGCAGTTAGGGATGCATGATATATTGGTGACCATTTCACTATCAACCAACACTTTTGTAAATTATCATCATTGGCCAATAGCAGAAGCAGATCATTTCAAGGCTTAATTTTTTTCCAACTCAAATAGTAAACCCTCTATCTATGCCACATTTTGTAAGTTTAAACTGTTATCCATCTTTTCTACTGCATATTAAAAGGTTTTGATGGCTGATTTCACTCAAAACAATTCTAAATTGGAACGATTTATAAGATAGGCCAACATATCAGTTATTGGCCATGAGATTCAAACAATTAAGGCTACATTTTCTACATCAGTGCATCCCTATTAGGAATGTCTTCAGCCAAATGACAGCACAGTTCCCAATATGAAGCATGCACTTAAGCACACACAGCAGAACTAGAGACTATCTCACTATTTTGGTGGATAACGGGATATCTGCAAACTCACTTATACCATTTCAAATGAACACTGCACAAATACACAATACACTAGAACACACCACATTTGTAATTGGGTCATTGACAAATAAGGTTGTCCGAGGTGATAAAATGTAGTTTAAAACATGTGAAATTTGTTGGAATGCAATCTTTGTGTTCATTTTGGTTTTATACATTTTTATAAAAACATTTATAGCATTTTCTAAACAATAAATAAATTTAATGACTTGAAAAATGTCAAGTGGTGTAGCCATCAAGTAAAAGGCATTACAATACTTTTCTTGCACTGTGAATTGACGTGAGGGTACACAAATTAACTATTAATTTAAAAATATTCACAAACAAGTAAGTTTCCTTCGTTTGATCAAAAAAATGTGCCTTTTCATAAAAAGGTCAAAATATCAGTGTTTTATTTTATTTATTTATTTTTTTAAATCACACAGTAATGAGGGTCTGAAAGGGTCCTCTCTGTTTTATTGTTTTTGTCACATCCAGGGTTTCAAATTAACACCTGCCAACACGCCAAATGCGGGTAGAAATGTGGCCACTTGCCACTTTGGCAGGTGAAGTTTTCAGGGTTTTTCCTGCAAAATTCTGTGAATGCCAGGCGACTCTGGCCACTGCAAAAAGCAAATTTAATCACATTCAGCACCTTATAAGCACTAAATATGCACATCGGTGTGGGGAGAATGGAGCATGCTTTTGTGCGAACTGCTGCAGAGCACATCAGCGTGCTCCAGATATATAACATCGTCAGAGCTCTGGGTCAGCCCAGAGTGAATCTTGCATGATTCAGTCGGGTTTCACTTGATTGTGGTGGCCGGCAGAGACCACAAAATGATGTGACCCTTTTGAATTCTACTGAGAACATTATAATATAATGCGCTAGACTGCTAGACAGCCCCTTCATTATAAACAGCACTGATGAGGTAAAGAGACAAATACACAACATCAGTTTTTAAAATAGACATCTTTTTTTATTACAACCGTGAAAGCTGTAGTTAAACGTTTCTAAATGTGTTTAGGCTATAATTTTTTATATATAATTTTCTTACAAATATTATAGTTTATATGTTTAGACTTTTTTATTATTATTATTAGTTTATTTTTTAGAAAAGACTACCTCTACATTAACCTAACCACAGTAATGAGGAGCATCCTGTGGCTATTGCCTTATTATTACAAATGCCACTGTTAAACAATGGTAAACTTTCATATAGGCAATTACAATTCAGAATGAAGGGGTTTGAACTTCCATTAATTATGGACAAATTATTGACAAAGTTATCTTCCTGTTTTATCATACTCCTGTTCTAACTGGCCATGTTTGCCTCTAGATATTTAAAAGGTGACTTAAATCATTAGGCCTGTGTCCTGCTAAACTCATATCATTCTCATTCAAATAAAATGTCCAAACAAATGCAGGCAGTAGCTACAGTCTCCAGTTACCTTGAAATGAGCATCACATCATTGACCCAAATACTGGAATAGAAAGACAGACTGCAGATTTCTGCGTGTGTAGCACATGTTTGATCCCGGCTGAAATGAATCAACAAACATTTATGCATGTCTTAAATCCACCTGCTGGTTTGTTTTGAGGGATCTTCTCTCTAGAGATTTGTTATTTAGACCGTGTTTTTTTTATCAAGCAAGAGGACGAGAGAGACGTCTGCTTCTGTAAGGCTTGGATCAACAGTACAACACACAAATATTACACAACACGTAAACAACAAAAATGGTCAATATCAAAGCTCAGAGGAGGGGTGATTTAACTGATGGTCTAATCCCATAAGTTCCTGTTAAATTTCACATTAAAACAATCAAGTCCAAACTGTTTGTGAGATGCTTATTTCACAATAAAAGTCATTATGTGATGGTGTATGCACATCTTGACACAAACACAAAAGAAAGAAAGATTTTAAGTAATGAAATAAGTGTATGTTTGCATTTACCTCTATCTGGTGAATTCAGCAGGGTTGCTGAGGACGAGGACAGACGTTTGGATATGACTGGATCTGTGTGTTTGGACAGATTCATGGTGGACACTGACCGCCTTTCAGCATCTACACATAGACAACATAGAACGTCCAACATTCAACATCAGACGCACAACTCTGGCACACAAATAAGTGATCACAATCACCCAGAATCAACCTCTAAACGTTGTTGCTAGTACACATGTAAGGGGTTAGAAAATTATAAAAGGAGCTCTGAAAAAGAATTCCAAGGGTCAAAGAGGTGGAATTGGTCATGGTAAACAAAATTGACTTTTTTTACAAGAAACAAAGGGAAAAAAGGCCACAAAAGTGTGTGATACAACCCGTTTAAAACAGAAACTACAAACTGTTACTACAGTGTGGCCATGTCTCTCTATACAAATACTACAAAATAATTACAAGTCAGATCTAACATACTATTGTTCAAGCAGTTCTTTTATGTTTATGTCTCCATGTCAAGTGCTCATGGTGATATTTACAGGAAACTAACTAGTTAAAAGAACTACGGACTGATGCTATGAGCTCTTGCTAATGCTGCTACTCTACACTAAGAGTCATATTCACATTTAGAGCAAATCTGCTGCTGATGGGCCAAGCTGAAAACACCATGATAGTGCTCCAGCCCAGCTAGATCCAACGGAAAGAGAGCAGACTCATCAAAACCTGAGAGAGAGAGAGAGAGAGAGAGAGAGAAGCAGGTAAAGACAGAGAGAAGGATGCAGATAAAGAACCTCATCGCGAGAATGAGGGAGACATATTGGAGGGGAATGTAGAGGGAAACAAATCTAATGTGCTGTGAGCTCATAGCTCTGAGTCGGCAGATGTAAGTAAAGAATTGAGATGCTGTACTGCAAACTTCCATGGAAGGTAAAAAATTTAACCAAGAGTTCATAAAAAATTTAACCAAAAAGAATTTCACCGCATGTACAGTAGGCAGCGCTATTGGTGTTCTACAAACCTTCACCCAACAGCTGCCAATGCTAGAGATAAAAAGTCAGTTTTAATGTCAGTCTGAAGAAAATAAATAAATCGTAGCACTCTCTGTAAAAAAAAAAAAACCCCTTCAGATTTTCGGCAGACGATTTCTCTGACCAGATGTGAATAGCGGCATCAAAATCCATTGTTACAGTACAAAAGCTCGTTCGGAATGTCCATTTGCACCAAAAAAAAACCTGGACTTGGTATGAACAGGCCTTAATTTGACATAAAATGTAAAGCTGAATATTCATGGAAAGATATTGGAAGGTGGGACTTGATGTCATCCATCAGTATTGCCTGGATCACGAAAAGTAGGCTGTGAAATGATCCACCTTTTTCCTGATGCAACTTAATAAGGACAATAACTGGATACCTGTTCTTTCTGTATTAGAGGGCTGGGAGGCTGATTTAAAGTAGCCTCAGTTTGAAATCATGCCCCTGAGCTCCGTATGGACATCATAACATGTTCCAGCCAAAACGACTTGAACAAAGCATAATACAATACTCAATAAGAACTTGTTTAAACCTGGTTACTCAAATGTGTCTCCTGTGACCCCTTGTGTTCGGATTTGGAGGGGAGGGTCTCTGATTACTTGACCACATACATCAATCACTCTGTTAGTCTGTGTTGCAACATGATAAAACGCAAAAATGTTTTGTCAAAAAAAAAAATAAAATAAAGCAGCTGAAATTGTATCTAAATACAAATTCAACATTTCGAGCAGAATTCTCGGTTGTTTTAGTGGAGTACCTGTGTCAGCTGAGCCTCGAGTGTGTGCTTGTCATCTGTGTCCATATACTTTTATGAACCCGTAAATGTATTTGCTTTTTAACGTTTTCAAATCGGACAGTTATTTCCTTTAAAAGCCTTTTGTAACTGGTGTCATGAACAGTTGAAACTCTTGCTTCAGCACAGCGGTTGATTGATAGGGAATAGGTAGCGCGACACTACTGCCTGAAATGCATCAGGATAATAATTACTGCAATAAATTACTGATAAGAATCAGGTCTAAAATTACTGCAGCCGTAGTTAGTGAATGCTACAGAAGAATTGATAGTAAAGATTAGATTAATAAAATTGCAAAGTACTTATTTTTTTTTGGGATGAATTTCGATGAATGATTATGAATAAAAAAAAAAAACATTCTTTAGAAAAACATGTACTGGCAAATCATCATCACCAGGGACATTTATTAAGAAAGTAAACAGCCTTGAGTGAGTCCAGCCAGGTCTCCTACACAACCAAATGGGCCCGGATGCTAGGGAGGGTAGAGTCACATGGGGTAACCTCCTTGCTGCTAAAATGTGGTTCGTTATCGGTGGGGCGCATGGTGAGTTGAGCGTGGATGCCGCGGTGGATAGCGTAAAGCCTCCACACGTGCTATATCTTAGTGGCAACTCGCTCAACATGCCACGTGAAAAGGTGCGCGGGTTGACGGTCTCAGACGCGGAGGCAGCTGGGATTCGTCCTCCGCCACCCGGATTGAGACGTGTCACTACACGACCACGAGGACTTAAAAGTGCATTCCAAATTGGGTGAAAAATAAAAATCACCTTTGTGGGGGATTGACAGTGTCAATTTTTATTTCATGCCGTCTTTAAAACATGCAAACTAAACTGCAGTGAGCTTGTATCAAAACTAGTGCTTTGAGTCAATTAACATATTTTTCATTTCATTAATCGCATAATTATTTCATAGTTAACTGTGATTAATCGCAGATTTTGAAAGTGCTACAATTTTACAGTATATACACTTCTTCTCTTCTCAAAATGCAATTATTTCCATCAAAGCTGAAATTATTTGAACTGGGAGAACTCTAAAGCTTACAACAGCAGTCCCTTTAAGATTGTTAAGACTTGACATGCTTCTGTGGTAAAAAAAATCTGCCTTACAAAGGCAACAAATTACTTTTGTAAGAGGTCCGTTCTCTCACTTGTTCGTTGCAATTTATATGCTGA